>NW_028258324.1:74589868-74908966 GCF_053883595.1 Heterocephalus glaber
TGAAGCTGGAGGCAGGGCCAGTTTCTTTCCCAGGTGCAGAGCACTGGTGGCCAACGGCAGCCACCGACCTGAGTGGCCTCGGCCTGTGCTGACCGTCACCTCACGGGGGACTCAGTGACCAGGACCGCCTGTCCTCCCTCACCTGTCTTCTGTCCAGTCAGCCCAGGGGAAAGGAAGCACACAAAGGAAAGGGCAAGGAGCTCTGCGCCAGCTGGTAGTGTTTGTGTGGCCTCTCCTCTCCTGACAACTTGGGCTAACTGTCATGCCCTCTGTGATGGCAAGGGTCCGATCCTGGCTCTTGCATAAGAAGTATTTGTAGTCCAGGGACCTCACTGCACTGTTCCTGATGTGATTTCACTTTTGTCAGAGGTGAGTGAAAATAAAGATGTAATTCTTTTTCCCACTTGAGCGCACATATGCTTTGAATTTCCTCCTCATCCAAAAACCCATAGTGTCTGCCTGGGGTGTCCAGGGCAGGGAAAAGGAAACACAAGGGAGTATTTAAAAGACACAGGAAGAAAATTAAAGCCATTTCCCACTTGTAGCCTATTGGGATTTCTTTTTCTTTTCTTCCCTCTTTTTTTTTCTTTTTTCTTTTCATAGAAGGTAAAAGGATAGAGTAAATCTATAAATGGGCTATGGTGGAAAATTCCAGAAAAATCTCTTTCAATCCAGCTCAAATGATAATGAAATTTATAGGTTTGTAGCCTTAAATTTGGAAGAAGCATGCTTAGGGACTGGGTATGTCCAATGGCTCTGGCTGCTTCTCCCTGAAGCCCTCTCATCTCTTTTTTTTTTGGTACTGGGGATCAAACTTGGGTCCTTGCGCTTGCGCTGCAGGTGGCGAAACCACTGAGCTAAATGCCTGGCCCTTCCCTCTCATCTCTTTCTGGTGCCAGCTTCATATTCAGGGAGCTTGGAGATGTACATGAATGCCTGGGCCTTGTGTCCAGGTGGGACAAAGGCCAAGGAGAGAAGGCTGCTTCCAGGAGCAGTACCCACCCCGCGGGCACACTGTTCTCATCCCGGTGACCTGTGTTACACACCATGCTTCTCCATGAGCCACTCACATCCAGGCCACCCTGTCTGAGGGGCTGGGGATTGGCTGCTGCTGGGGCTGAAGACTCCATGGAATTCCACAAATGAAACGAGTGAACAGATGCTCAATAAGCATCCAGCAATTCCGTCCTCAGGCCCTCTGAACGATTTTCATGGCTAGATGATGTTCAGTTCTGCATTTATTCATCTGATCTGTTCTTAGGCACTTAGGTTTTTTTCTAATTTTTCACTGGAATCCACAATGAGTAAGATTTTCCATATCCTCTTGAATATCTCTCACATTATTTCTTGGATATAATTCTCAAAAGGGATTTTCTTGGAGTAGTTACACACTTTTAAGCATTTGACTTTGCTATAGTCTGGATCTGGAATGGCTCCCAAGGCTGTAAGACTGGTGCTCAGTTTGGTGCTGCTGGAAGATGGAAACCTTTGCCAGGTGGGCCTCATGGGGGTACCAGGTCGTTGAGGGCATGTCTTTAAAGGAAATCATAGGACACTGGTCTCTCTCTCTGTCTGTCTCTCCCTCCCTCCCTCTCCCTCTCTCTCTCTCTCTCTCTCTCTGCCGTGACATAAAGCACTTTGTTCCACCATTCATCTCCAACCATGATGTTCTTCTTTAAAAGTTCCAAAGCAATGGTGCCAACCAACTGTGGACTGAAACTTCCAAAACCATGAGCCCAAATGAACCTTTCCTCTTTATATTTTGGTTATTTCAGGTACTTTGTACCAGTAATGGAAAGCTGACAAACACAGATTTATATTGTCAGATTGCCCTCAGCACAGTTACTCTGTCACAGTCCAACCAGAAGTAGATGAGATCCTATTTTTCCACAGTCACCAGCCACGAGTATTGTACTACTCTCAAATATTTACCAATACAACAATTTAAAAAAAATTATTTCATTGTTCTTTAGTTAGCATTTACTTGACCATCAGTGAATCTGATAATTTTATATATTTTGGCCAGTTTTATTTCTTAGTTTGGGAATTGTCTATTGATGTCCTTTACTATTTCTATAAGGTTGAGTGTTGCTAATTTTCTTACTGATTTTAGCTATTCTCTACCTATTGATATTTGCTATGGTTGGGAGATGATTTTTCCCCTATAGTCTCATGTGCTGGAAGCTTGGTCCCCCTGTATGGTTCTGAGAGGTGGGCTGCAGTGGGAGGTGATTAGGTTGTGGGGGGCACCAGCTTTGACTGGAATTGATATTTTTCTCCAGACACTGGATCAGGTCTCAAGGGAATGCATCGGCTATTATAGGACTGGATTAGTTACCACTAAGTGAGTTGTTATGAAGCAGATCAGCCTCTTGTCCCCTCTCCTTTTTCTGCACATGCCCATTGTCCTGCTACAAGGCCTCCACCAGAAGCTGAGTGATGCTGGCACCACACTCTTGGACTTCTAGAACCATAAGCCAAAATAAACTTCGTTCCTTTATAAATTACCCAACTACAGGTATTTGGTTATAGCAATGAAAGGTAAACTAAAAACTATTATAAACATTGTATTTTATTAAATTTTATTAATGATATTTTAGTAGAGGAATTGTTAATATAATTCACAATCAACTATATAAATCTTTTTTTTTTTTTTGCTTTGGTGACATGATTAGAAAAGCCTTCAACTCTAGAATGATTATATAAATATTCGACTTATGAAAATCTTTTTAAAGGTTTATGGAACTCTCATTCACCAACTGTGAAATCTACCCATAGCATACTACCCAGGGCTTTTGTTGATCCATGGAATTACACAAACATCATCACTAATGATATTGGAATTTTGGATTTTTTTTGTAGTGCTGGGAACTGAACCAGGGCTTTGTGCATGCTAAGCAAGTTCTCTGCCACTGAACAACAGTCCCAGCCCTAGAATATTTTATCCCCCAAAATGATTACATTTCAATTTATGATTCTATGATTAATTTGGGGTTGATTTTTAGGTATGGTGTTAGACAGTAGTTCAATTTCATTCTTTCACTTGTGGATATCCAGTTGTCTGAGCACCATTTGTTGAAGACAACTTCTCCTTATTAAACTGTGTTGGCTTTCTTGTTGAAAATCAATTGGCCATAAATGTAAAGATTTCTGAATCCTCAACTCCATTCCACATAAATATATATGAAATATGTATATATATATATATATATATATCAGTTTCACATGCTGTCTTAATTATTATGTATATTTGTAGCAAGTTTGGAAATCAGAAAATGTGAGTCCCTACTTTTGTTTTACTTTTTAGAGACAGATAGCTGTTATGTGCTGGCAAGGATGCAGACAAAGAGGAACTGTTTATACTGTACACTGTGAAACACTGTTGGTGGGGATGTAAATTAGGACAGCCATTATGGAAAACAGTATGGAGATTCCTCAAAAAACTAAAAATAGAACTACCATATGATTCAGAAATTCTACTACTGGGTGTATATCCAAGGAAATGAAATCTTTATACCAAAAAGATACTTACACTTCTATGTTTATTGCAGTACTATTTACAATAACTAAATATGTATTGGGGGTAAAGTGTGGTACACATACACAGTGCAATATTATTGAACCATAAAGAAGAATGAAATCCTGCAAACTGTGGGAACAAAGATGGAACTCGAAGGCATTGTTTTAAGTGAAATAAACCAGACATGGAATGACCAGTACCACGTGTTCTTCTTTGTTTGTGGAAGCCAATAAACCAGTGTCATAGTAGAACAGAATGGAAAGAAGTCACTAGAGGCTGGGAATGGAGGAGGGAAGGGGAACAGAAATAAGCTCAATAAGGGGCACCAAAACCTGGAGAAGAATAACTATTTCCAGTTTTTTATAGCACAATAGGATAAATATTGGTTTAAAAAACTATGATCTATTCCAAAATGACTAGAAGAGTATGAAATAACCAAAGCATAAAAATCCTTAATGTTTGAAGAGATGGAAATATATACTACTTTGATTTCTTTACTAGACATTGTATCCATGTATCCATTACTATAATTCACCCCATAAAGATGTACAACTATTGTGACTCACTAAAAAGATATTTGGTGATTATGGATCATTTGCACATGAATTTTAGAATCTGTTTGTCACTTTCTGCAAGAAAGACTCCTGGGATTCTGACAGATTGCACTGAGTCCATAGGTCAATTTGAGGTATTGTCATTTAACAAGATTAAATCTTCCAACCCAAGAACATGAGGCGTCTTCCTGTTAACTTGGATCTCCTTCAAAAGAAAGGATTGTTCCATTTAGTTCTGTAAAAACAAATGGTGCCTTCTTGCTTGCTTGTGGCCTGCTTTCAACTACGGGAGAGTAGAATGGGAAGAAGGGTGGGACGTGGTGTTACAGCAACCAGGTCTAGGCTGTGCTGTGGAGGGAAGAGTTGTTTGAATCAGGCATGGCATAAATTTTAAACCTGACTGGACTAAGTGATAATCACTAAACGGCTCTGGTACAAGATGGGCTCTGCCTAGATGTTACTAAGAGCTCGGCAAGGAAGATTTAATGTGAAATGAGCGAAGAGGGGCATGGCTGGAAATCCTAACAGTGTTTTCCACGCGTTAAGTTTCTGCAGCAGACCTGCACCACGCTGAGGAAGAGGAAACGTGTTCTCAAGGAATTCCTCATCTTGCCTGTACCCTAATGACTTTGCCACAGCTGCCACCTACCCCTAGGGAATGTTTGTGCTAGATAGAAAAAAAGCTTCTCTTAAGACATTTTTACTTCCATCTTTCAAAACTTGTAATAAATCACAAGTCTACCACCTGCACTTCGCAGATGCTGTCCCTTTCAGTGTGTCGTAGACAGCACTGGCACTGTACAATTAAACAGAGCAGCAGTGCTGAGAGGCGGGATTCTGTAGTTTTATGTCACGGCTTATGGCACCCGCTTACACATCCTTTTATCTAGTTTGTTTAATCGTTTTGCGTAAAGTTTTCATCTGTATGAGATTACAAATTTTGTAACAGAACAATGTAAGTAAGACATAGTAGATGATTATTTTTTGAAGACTTGGATTGGGCAGACATGAAGAAAATCCTTTGAAAGGCAGTACGTGCTGTCCTTTTGTCCTAAATTCATCCAATTTTTTTCCTCCATCATTTCACCTAGTTTTACTGCCCTTGCAAACATACATTTACTGGAAAACAGCTTTCGTACAAGTGAGTACATAGTATTTGAAACTTGCTGGTACATCAGAGGGCCAAGGGATGAAGATGAGCGCTTTATTTTCCGTTTTACCAAAAAGTGCCACCTTAAGGGGGATCCACTGTGCTCCTTGTGAAAGGAAAGTGATGCAGGTGTTTGTTACTATGAATATAACTTCCGCTGGCGTGTCTGAGGCCGTTGACTTCTTTCAGAGACAGCAGATTGCTCATTTATTACGTGGATGCTGATGCAGCGCACAACTTATCAAACAGAAAATAAGCTGAATTAACACAGTCAGAACCCAGAACCTGCCTTATGATAATTACTTGGGGATATGGGGAAAGAATACAGCCCCAAAACCTGGAAAATAATGATCCCATACTTTAATTCTTACATATGTACTTTTCTATAAGCCCTGCTCTAATTCCTACCCAGGAACCCTTGGATGACAGTCTTGCTTTGCATTGACGAGTTAACTTCTGCAAAATCATTTCTGAGTGTTTTGTTATGACTCACCCCCTACCACCACAGCCAAGTTACTGTTTGTTGTCTTTTAAAGTCTTATTTCCTGTTGTTGTTGTTTTTTTCTAACCATTCTAAAAGACTAGAACTGATACCCTGATTGCTCTGCTCATTAGCTCCATGGTTTCCCCCATTTTTCTGAGGAGTTTCCTTTCCATTGTCTGTTATTATTCTCATCTTGTACCCCTAAATTCTTTACCTCTCTACGATATTTCTAAAAATCCTTACCTCCTATCCAGCTTCCCCTCACCTTCGAATTCCTCTACTCTTGTGACATTCTCTGTCCTCATGTGAGTGTACATGTCACTCCCAGGGTGATATGTATCTATAAGTGATTTAAGAAGAGGAAAGATTTATTTTGGCTCACGATGTTGGAGATTTCAGTTCATGGTCTGTTGGCCCGTCACTTCTGAGCCTGTGGTGAGACAGAACATCATGGAGAGAGTGCAGGGCAGAAGCTGCTCACCTCATGGTGGCCAAAAGCAGAGAGAGACAGGAAGGGGTGGGATCCCAAGATCCCTTCAAGGCCACTTCCCTGATGATGTCACTTCCTCTCACTAGGCTCCACCTCTTAGTAGTTCCCCCACTTCCCAATAGCACCAAGTCCTGCAAAAAGACTAAACCTTTAATATATGGGCCTTTGGGGGACATTGATCTTGACAGGCTATTTGCCTCTTCTGGATGTTTCATATAAATGGAGTCATGTGCTAGATGACTTTTTGTATCTGGCATTTATCTATGGTTTGGGTTTTTTTTTTTTCTTTCTTTCTTTTTTTTATAGTGTTAGAAATCAAACCCAGGGCTTTGCACATACTAGACATGTGCTGTACCACTGAGCTATACCTCCAGGCCTTATTTATGTTGCAGTATATATCAATACTTGACTCATTTTTGACTAAATAATATTCCATTCTGTGGACATACCACTTTTTATTTATTTAGATAATGAGTAGACAGCTGGATTGTTTTCTACTTTTAGGCCATTATGAATTGTGCTACTGTAAAAATTTATGTACAAGTTTTTGTGTGAATATATGTTTTCATTTCCCTTGGGTATGTATCTAGGAGTGGAATTTCTAGGCCAGTAGTCATTCTTTTTTCTTAATATTTTGAAAAATAGCAAAAACATTTTCCAAAAGAGGCACAGCAGTATTTTTTAGGACTTTAGGAAGGATTTATGCTAATTCTTCCCTAAAGGTTTCATGGAATTCCTTCTGGGTATAAGCTTTTCTTTATGGAAAGCTTCAAAAGTTACTAATTCAATATCTTTACAGGTTATAAATATAATCAGATTTTTGATGTCTTCTTGAGTTGTATTTTCCCTTCTGATAATTTGTCCATTTTAGTTATGATGTTAATTTTTGTCATACAATTGTTCATATTATTACCTTACTCCCTTTCTTTCTGAAAAGTTAGCAGTGATGACCCCTCTCTCATTCCTGGTAATAATTTGAGATTCGGTCAACCTAGTAAATGTTTGCCAATTTTGTTTGAAACCAACTTTTTGTTTCTTTGATATTTTCTATTGTTTCCCTCTTCTCTGTTTCATTTATTTCCACTGAAATACCTACTTGTTTTTCCTTCTGTTTGCTTTTGGTTTAGTTTGCATTTTTTCTACTTTCTTAAGTTGGAAAATAATTGATATGAGATGTTTTTGTTCTTTTTTTATATAGACATTTAGAGCAATGCATTTCAGTCTGACCCTTAGCTTTATTCCATAAGTTTTGATATTCAGCACTGTGTTTTCATGCATGTCTAGTGATTTTCTACTTTCTATTTTTTCTTTTGCCCATTGCTTATTTAAGAATATTTGCTTAATTTCTAAATGGTTAGGAATTTGCCAAATTTTCTTCTATTATTGCTTCTAACTTCATTCCATTGTCATCAGAGAAAATTTTTCTATGTTTTAAATTTTTGTGAATATACTGAGGCTTATTTTATGGCCTGACACAAGTAAGGTACATCCTGGAGCATTTTCCAATAGCACTCAAGAAGAAAGTGTATGTTGCTGTTGTTGCTTGGGATGGTCATTTAGCATCCATTAGGTCTCTTTGGTTTATAGTACTGCTTAAGTTTTCTGTTTCCTGGTTGATCTTCTAATTACCTTATCCATTATTCAAAGTGGGTATTGATGTCTCCAAATATAATTGTTGAATTTCCCATTACTCCCTTCTATTCTGCATATTGCGGCTATGTATTTAGCTACATATATTTTTATAGTGGATATATCCTTGAGAGAACATCTTTTATTATAAAATGTCTTTTTTCACTAGTAACTATTTGGGTTTTGTCTGATATTAGCATGGCAACCTCAGCTATTTTGGGGTATTGTTTGCATGGTATATATTTTCCCACCCTTTTACTTTTTGCCTATTTGTGTCCTTGAATTTTGTTGGGTTATGTTTTTGCATCCTTTCCGCCAATTTATACATTTTGATGGAGATATGTACACCATTTTCATTTAATGTAATTACAAATGAGGTGGAATTTGCATCTGTCAGTTTGCTATTTGTTTTCTGCCTGGTTTGTTAATTTTTTGGTTCTCTGTTCCTCCATTACTGCCTTCTATTGTGTCAAATGGCTACTGTGTAGGATATTATTTCAATTACCTTGTTTGTTTTACTATATTTAGATTATTTTTCTTAGTGATTACCTGAGCATTGTGCTTATCAACTTAAAACTAGAGTGGACTAACATTAACTTGATTTCAATTGTGTACAAAAATTGTGCTCTAACATAGCTTAATTACTTCCACCTTTACATCTTTATACATTTTAGCCCTTCAACACAAATTTATAATTTTTACCTTAGCTATTTGTTATTTTTTATTAGTACATGTTTGTAGTATATAATATTTATATTCCTTTTGTAGAGTTTGCACATGTACATAACACATCTTAATTCTTTTTTTTAAATCCTCTTCTCCTCTCCTGCCTTCCCCCCTCTCCACCTCTTGGTCCTCTTTCCATTTGCAAAATATCTACCTCCCTACTTCCTATTACCTATTTTTTATTTTACTCATTATTTATATATTGAGTTTCTCATAGAAGAAAAACCATGCAATGTTTAACCTTGTGTGTCTGATTTATTTCACTTAACACTATGATCTTAAGGAGCATCCATTTTCCTACAAATTACCCAAGTTTATCTTTCTTTATGGCAGTTGTCTTTTAAACTAGATGGAAGAGTTAAAAAGTAAAATGCCTTCATATAGTGCTTTATGTTTACATATGTGTTTATCTTTACCAGTGTTCTTTGTGTTTTCACATGGATTCAAATTTCTGTCTAGTGTGCTTTCGTTTTAGTATTTCTTGTAAGACAGGTTCACTAGTGATTAATTCTCTTGGTTTTTGTTTGTCATTTTCATGGGGAGTTTTCTTTCAATTTCATGGGGTAGCTTGGGTTAGATATAGAATCTTTGTTTGGCAGTTTTCTTCCCCTTCATCACTGTGAAGTGATGCCTTTTGGCTCATCACTGCCTTTTGAGTTCTATGGTTTCTGATTAGAAGTCAGGTGCTAATCTTCTTGAGGATCTTGTATATATGTTGAGTTTGTTCTGTCTTGTCTTCACAGTCTTTTCTTTTCCACTTTTGACAGTTTGATTCTTATGTGTCTGGATGTGGATCTTTTGGGGTTTGTTGTGCTGGAGTTTGTTGAATCTAGTTGATGTGCATATTAGGGCCACATTTTTTACAGTAGTCTCTCTCTCACTCACTCTCACTTTCTCTCTCTCCTTCCTCTTTCTGACTCTCCCGTTATGCATATTTTAGTATCCATAATGATGTCCCACAGGTCTCTGATACTGTTAATATTTGTTCATTAGTTTTCTTTCTGGCTCTCAAACTGAATATGCTCAATTGACATGTCATTTAGAAGACTAGCTCTTCTGGGCCATTTCAAATATTGAGTCTTCTCCTGATTATTTTATTTCTTATTACACTTTTTGCCTCCAAAATTTCCATTTGATTCTGTATGATCTCTGTTTTTGTTGTTATATATATTTGGTGAGATATGTTGCTCACACTTTCCTTCAATTCTTTAGACATGGTTTCCTTTACTTCTTTGAACTATTTTTAACAGCTGATTTGAAGTCTTTGTCTAGTAAGTCCAATATCTGTGCTTCTTCAAAGCAAAATTGCTGCTCTGGCTCATGTCTAGGTGTCCCCCAAAGCCCCATGTGCTCATAGGTGCCTGGCTTTGCAGAGGTGCCTGGATCTAGAGTGTGTGATGCTGGTATTAAATGTGTGATGCTGGGATACAGATGCAGGATTAGTCCACTGATTGGTTTGGCACAGTTCTGGGTGTGGATAATGGGAAGGCCCACCCTGGGTGTGAGTGCTACCTGCCCTCAGGCTTGCAGCCTGGATAGAATACAAGGAACAGAAAAGGGGCTGCTTGTAGCTTACTGCTTCCTTCTTTGCTACTTCACTGCTTTGCTGCCTTCTTCCTTCCAAGAACTGTTTCTGCTCTGCGATGCCCCTCTGCCATGTCACCCTGCCTTGGAGCCTGCCGACTGTGAACTGAAACTTCTACAAACTGTGAGCTAAATAAACCTTTCCTCCTTTAACTTTAGGTGTCAGATATTTTGTCTCAGTAACAAGAAAAAGTAACTAAGACAGTTGCTATTAAAGGCTTTTTAAAAAAAATTATGTGTATAGGCCACACTTTCTTGTATTTTCTCCTTCCTGTGACTCAACCTTTTGCTGAAATGTGGATATTTTGAACAGTATAATACGGAAAGTCTAGAAATCAGATTCTTACCTTTCTTCCCAGGGTTTTCTGTGTTCTTGCTATTATCTGTGGTTGCTACTGCAGCTCCTTATTCTTGATTTTTTAAAATCTAATTCTGTAATGCCTGTATTCTTTGTTATGTCTGACCTCTCAAGTACTTGCTAGGTTAGCTTAGAAATCATCTAATTATTGGACAGTGATTTCCTCATATTTCTGGATTAAGTTCTTCTCACATCATTTCCCGTGGGACTTGGAGTATGTCTGGGTGGGTGGTTTGCATTTGGTCTCGTCTTTGTTTTCTGCTCGCTCACAGCATCCAGCTCACTCAGGGGTGAACTGCACACTGCCTTGCATGTGCATGTATAGTTCTGGATTCTCCGTAATATGTAGGAGCTTTACAGATGCCCATTGGGCATTTCATTCTCCAGTTTTTCCTTTTCAGTTCTGTGGTCAGCCTCTTGTTACCTTGAAATGAGTTAATAACTTAGATAGCTTTGATGTTAAACAACTATCACTGAATGTGTTTGGCAAGTTCCTTGGGCGTATGGCTGTTTGCACAGTGACTCTGGATCAGGTTAAAAAAAAAAAAAAAGACAGACCTGAGAAGGGACTTTTGAGTGGGCTTCCAGATGCATCAAATAATGATTTTCTGGGAATGGGACTTTTGGGATGCTCCGGTCCCATTCTGTCTCCACTAGTGGCTGCCAGACTGCGGGCTTTCATGGCTATAGATGCAAGACTATTGATTTTCAAGACTATCATGTAGTTAGTGAAATGAGGATAGGATCAGGGTAGATTAAAATGCCACAAATCCCATTCATTCTTTTGGTTCAGCTGCTTCTCCAAAATAAGCATGCTTTAGATTGGAACAAACCTTCAGTTAATTTACAAGGTTTTATTTTAAGCTTTTGCTGATGTTTCATTGTTTTATAGGGGGGATATACTTTCAGAAATCATTACTCCATCCTTCTTAGAGACAGAATAGATTATGCATTCTTGATACTTAACTTTTCAGCCTGAATTTCAGCCTTGAGGAAGGTGAAATGAGCTTAAACTCAAGGAAGACAAACATTTGGAGGAAGAAACTTCTGCTATGAGGCAGAGAGGTGACCCCATAGAGACAGGGGCCATGTAGATTAATGTCTTGGCTCCAGTAGGTAGGGATACTGTGTAAATGACTGCCATGAATTTAACTTTCCTCCTCAGTAAAATGGGAATAATGTTGTTTACCTCACAGATTACTTTCTGTAAGAATTAAATAAGTTACCTCTTAGAAGGAAGGCAGTGTAAACTGAAAAGCAAGCAATAATTATTTTTCTAGTCCACTTGATCCAAGGTAGGCACTAGATAAATATGTATAGAATAAAGAAGTGGCTACCACAACTGACTCATAATTAACACAGTGTCTTAGGTCATGGGCTCTAGGTCTAAACAGCCTGAGGCCAGGCCTGTCACCCACTCACTCCGGGTGTGTGGGTATCTGTTACTCTTTCTATTACCTGCTTTCATTTTTTGCTTAAATCTTGTGTGTGCTGTGGTCTACTCTTTCACCTCCTCGTTTACTGGATCTGTCCTGTGTCGGGAGCCTGAGAGCAGGTGAAATAATTCTCCCGAATACGTGCCGAAGAATTCACAGCATTCATTCAGAAGGGTGTCACAAGTCTTGAGCTTCAGCCCAGTGTTTCCACCCTAGGGAGATAAGACCCCCACCCCTTAACTTACATGAAATCTCAGAGGGAAAAATAAGAGAAGCTATAATAAGTATATATTTACTTAATGCTTTTAAGGCTAATGTTTTAGTTATGTAAATAAAGCTAGCTGTATTTGGTAGGGAGCCCAGATAGCGAGAGAATTTGGACTTGGATAGGTAAGGGAAGACTTCCAGGAGGAGACAGGTTTCAGCCTGGCCCTGAAAAGTAGATAGTAGGGGCTCGCTCCCTACAGAAAAGAGATGGAAGGACATGATAATGAGGAAAGCACAGTAGTCAAAGTGGAGCAAGGAATAAGGGTCTTTAATGAGAATAGCAGTAGTTGAGGTTACAACCATGCTAAACACCATTGTCAATATTAAAAAATTCGGAGGTTCTCCAGAGAATAAAGACATTCATGTGAGAAAAGCAGAGCACTTCAATGGAGGTGGTAAGGCCTTGAAAAGGGAATACAGGTGCCAAAATAAACTATAGGTATACTCAAAGAGGTTGGGCCAGGTGTTATGGCTCAGATCTAAAATGTCCTCCAAAAGTTTCATGTTTGGAGGTGGCACCTGGTCAGAAGAGGGGAGTCACTGGGGGGGTGACTTGAAAGAGTATGTTGTTTTTAATTAATTTCATTGGTACATTTTAGGTGCACAATATAATGACATTCATCATTGGAAATTTGCACCTTTACATACTCCCTTGGTTCTTATTTTTTCCCCTTCTCCTGCCCTCCCTTCAACCCCTCTATCCCTCCCTATTTACAAAGATTTTGTTTCCATTTTTTCCTTTTCTCATATTAATTCCATTCCCTTCTTTCCTTTCCCCTACCCCTCCCACTTCCCCCTCCCCTTTGCCCCTTTTCTTCCTATTTCACATTATCTATTATACCTTTTAGTCCTTATTTACACTTTCAGTTTCTCATACTAGAGAAACTATTTGCTATTTACACGTGTGTCCTATTTATTTCACTTAAGAGTATCACCTCAATGTGCATCCATTTAGCTATAAATGCCTCTAATTTCTCATTTTTTATGCCTGAGTAGTACTCTATTTTATAAAAAAAAAAAAAACCCACATTTTCTTTATCCAGTCTCCAGTTGATGGGTTATTGGGCTGCTTCCAAGTTTTAGCTATGGAAGAGTATATTTTAATCCACAGCTTCTCCCTCCTCTCTCTGCTTCCTGACCACCATGATGTAAGCACCTTTCCTCCATGGCAGACCCTTCCACTGTATGGTTTCTGCATAGGAGCCAACTGACATGGACTGAATCCACTGAAACTGTGACCCAAAATAAACCTCTCCTACTTTAAGTTGCAGTTGCCAGGTATTTTGTCCTAGTGAGGCAGTGACTGATGCAGAAAATTAGTACAGAGAGTGGGGCCATTGCTGTGACTGTACTTATTCATGTAGTTCAGAAGCCTTTGGAATTGGTTTGTGGGAAGCATTTGGAAAGGTTTGGAGATTCAGGCTAGAGAAGCCTTAGAATTCTGTAAGTAGAGTAAGCAGAGATTGATGGGATATTCTGTTCAGAGTCCAGAAGACCAGAATGCTTATAGAAACGCAGACAGTAAAGGCCAGGCTTATGAGGTTTCAGTTGAGAATGAGGAGTTTATTGGCAACTTGGGCATGGCATATTATGTTCTGGCAAAACATTTATCTATATTGTGCCCACGTCTTGATACTTTGCAAAGATATGTTGGAGACTGAGTCTAAGGATGGTGGAGGAAGTTTCAAGGTAGCCCGGTGTTCAGGATGTGACACAGATGCTTCTAGATGTTTTTAAGGAGATTTACAGTGAGAATCATGAGAAAAGAGAACAGCTGAATGATTTTGAAAGTTGCCAGTTTTTCTGGAAAGGAAATGCCAGCAAAATTGGGACCATGGAGAGCAAGGTTTATGAAAAAATTAGCATTAAAAAGAAGACAAGTACTTCATTTCAGGACAATAGGAAAGATGGCTTTAAGGCATGTTGAGAATCATCAAGATCTCACCTGTTGCAGATTCAAGGGTTCAGAACTAGAACTTTCCTTTGAGAAGAGTCCTTGGGATACCTGCTGAAGAATGGCTATCTAGGGAATTGGTTTTCTGGGACTCATTTTATAGTGCTCAGCCATCCAGGCACTCAATGGCCACTATGGCCATGGTCTAGGGGGACCAGGTATCATAGTCACTTTCCTTATTGGTAAGACACAGTATCTCACATCCATAACTTAAAGGAGAGTTTTCTTTTGGCTCACAGTTTAGTTCATAGTTGCTTGGCTCCAAGGCAGAAATGGCATGATAGAAGCAACTGATGGAGGAAAGCTGTTCATATCATGGTGGCCAGGAAGCTGAAAGAGAAGGGAGGATCTAGGTTGGTAAATCCACTGATGAGTGCAGTGCCTCATGTTCCAATCACCTTCCAAAATCTCTGCCTCTGAGTGTGTGAGTGTTGTGAGGGACATTCTAGGTCTAATCCATAACAGCAGGATACTCCTCAAGCAGGTGGGAGACTTTAGCATCATCCATATGGTCTTGGTTTTTCAGACATGAATAATGCAAGAGTTATGGGATCACAGCAGTTTCTACCCAGATTTCAAAGGAAGGCCTGGGAGGCTGGGCAATGTGCCCCTCATAGGGCAGTGAGTGAAGCTATAAGAGTGAAGTGGAGACCCTAGAAGTTGGAGGTACTAAGAACATGGATCTTCTGCTGAGGAAAGATGCCGGCAGTGAGCAGACACCCCAAGAGAGAGGCCATGTGAGCTGCAACTGGGCAATGCCATAGGGGTGGGGCCATCCAGTCCCTTTAGGGTTCACATCTCACCACAACATCCCCCAGGTGCTGGTCATGGATTTATAGGATTTAATGATTGCCTTGCTGGGTTTTGATCTCCCTTTGGCCCAATTTATATTTCTGTATTCCTCCCTTTTGGAATGGGAATGTTTACACTATGCCATTGTATATCACCAACATTTATCTTTATTTTTGATTTTTCCAGGCCCTCATAGTGAAGAGCTTGCTTGGAGTCTCAGAGGAAACTTTGTGCTTGGACTTTTCAGCAATGCCAGAATGGTTAGGACTTTGGTAACTCTTAGAGATGGACTAAATGCATTTTGCATAGAGATGCACATGAGTCTTTTGAGAACCAGGCTAAAAATGTTATATCTAGTTTAGATCTAAAATGCACCTTCCCAAGTCTTATGTTTGAAGGTGGAGCCTGGCTGGAAGGGACAGGTCACTGGGGTGTGACCCAGAATGGTGTGTTCTTGTCTCCAGCTCTTCCCTTCTATCTCTGCTTTCCACCTACCAGGGAATGTGTAGCTTTCCTCCACCAGACCTTTCTACCATGCTATTTCGGACTTGAAACTGACTGACCATAGACTGAATCCACTGAAACTATGAGCCAAAATAAACCTCTCCTCCTTTAAGTTGTGGGTATTGAGTACTGTGTCCCAGTGACAGGAAGTGACCGATATACTAGGGAAAGTTTTTAAGGGCAAAAAATGAGGAAGATCAGATATTTTCAAACAATAGTCCGCAGTCATACTGATTAATGACAAGAGTGACATTGGTTCAAGATTAAACAGACAGTTCCCAGGAAGATGCCCTTGTGGAAGTATTTTTAGTATAAGATTGCAGTGGCCTCTCTGCAAGATTGTAATTCCAGCAATCTTTGGGATAGTGACTATCAGGCAATCATGTGTCAGAACCCTCCCTTCATAGCCCCTCAGCTTTATTTACTTCTGGGGGAGGCAGGGGAGGTATAGGGTTGACAAAAGTGACTCCATTTTGACTTTGACAACTTTCACATTTCTTTCCCACCGTTCATATATTAAACTTGTCTAATCCCTACATAAACCTACGGATGCTGAGCTATTATTATCCCCACTTTAAAATAAAGAATCTGAGGCCCCAAAAATCCAGTCTCTCTATAAGTTACCCTGCTGAGAAGTGATTGCATCAGAATCCTAAACTTTGCTGTCTCGTTCCAGAGCCCAAGGGGCTATAACTGAAGAGTAACTGAAGTTAGACAGCAGAGAGATGTGACTACCGGGTAATTCAATGTAATGGTTAACTACATGGGTCAACTTCACCGGGCTAAGGGGTACCCAGCTCACTGGTAAATATCATCTCCTGGTGTATCTGGGAGAGTTTTTCCAGAAGAGATTGCTTCCAGATCAGTGGCCTGAGCAGAGAAGATCTGCCCTCTCTGTTGTGTGTGGGCATCTCCCTATCTGCTGACAGCAGAGATTTGAAAGAAAAAAAAAAGTGGAGGAAGGGTGAATTCATGCTCTCTGCCTCTTCTGGGACATCATGTTCTTTTGCCCTCAGCCAGGGCTCAGACTCTGGGCCTTGCTCTGGCTGCCTGTCCCCACCCCCACCCCACGCCACCAGCTTTCCTGTTCTGGGTTGCACACAACACCTTGTGGGACCTCTCAGCTCCCACAAGTCGCCTCTTATCTCTCACTGAGGAAGGACATCCTGTTAGCTGTGGTACTCTGAGGAATCCTACCATGCCCAGGCTCCTGGACTGGACCCACCAGTCCAAGGAATGACAAGAATTTCAGGCAACAGCCGCTGAACATTGGTCTTGCTTTGGCCCAATTTCTGTCTATTCCTGTATCCTCCCTTTTGGAACGGGAATGTTTATGAGAGAACTGACTTCTGAGGGAATAGAGGCTGCTTTCCCTGTTTCCCACTTTTCATGATCAGCCTCTGCCTTCCATACCTTGTACCCCAGGGGAGTGGATGACTCTGCAATACTAGAAAGGAAGTTTGTGTGTGTGTGTGTGTGTGTGTGTGTGTGTGTGTGTGTGTAGTACTGGGGATTGAACCCAGGGTTTCACTTTGAGCTACATCCTCAGCTCTTTTTAATTTTACTTTTTTAAAATTTTGAGACAGAGTCTCACTAAGTCCTGCCTCAGCCTCCCAGAGTGATAGGATTACACATGTCATCTACATTTTTGACAGATGGGTTGGTATGTATTTGTGACACTGTTGGTATCAGTGAGGCCCTGGCAGTCTGCATGACCAAAGGAGAAGAGGGTGTACTCCAGAAGGCTCAGGAGGGCCTCCTCACAGAGGCATGGGCACTGGGGGCCAGCATGGGAAGTATTCTCCAGAGGCCTGCAAGAGTGAAGGAGGGGCAGGGCCCATCAGAACCCAGAAGAGCTGCAGCTCAGAGGTGACAGGGACCACCTGAGCGAGCTGCAGATTCATAAACTGGCTTTTCATATGAGTCTGCCTATTGGCCTGCAGTGGTTGCCTGAAGAGCAGCAGTTGCATGGGAACAGAACAACTCCCCATACCACTGGTCACAGCGGAGGCCTCAGTGATCTGCAACCCTGTGACATCACGGATGCCAAGACAATAGTAGTGCAGCTCAGGGCAGCATGACTCATATGCAAAACTTCTATAGAAGTAAAAATTAATCTATGGGAAAAAACAAATTTCCCATTAATCCATGAGCTATTCCTGCTACAGTCTCATTCTCTTGTTGCTAGGACCCTGCTCGCGTCAGTGCTGTCCACTCTGCTGTCCCCTGCACCGCCCCTGGCCCCTCCAAGAAGCTGTGTGTTCAGTAAAGAGTGGCAAGCTCCAGGAGTCAGCGTCTCAGCCTGGTAAGAGCTCTGACTGTCTTGGGGCCCCTTCATGCAACAAAGATCTTGTCTTGTCTTTTGCTATCCTCCGCCATGCCCTTGGTCAGGTGGTTGGAGGTCTGATCAGCCCCCAATAGGGCGGGGCTGATTCACTGAAGAGGTAGCTATGGAGCGTGTCTCGGCCCTGCCAAAGTGAGGCCTGGAGTCTGTTCTCGGCCTCTGCTCTGGCAGTGCCCGTGAGGTGAACCCGGCTGGAAGCCAGGGCCTATGCTGCTGGGTGGCACAGGGCACAGAAGCCAGGCTCCCAGAACACGAGAGGTCAGGCAGTGTGTGGCCCCAGAGACCGGGGAGGACAGCAGTGCTGAGGGAAGGAGAGGAGAGGGAGGCAGCAGCTGCACCCCCAGGAGAGGAGCGGCATCTATTTGGGGAGCTCATCTCTCTCCTCAGGTATCTGTTCCCTTGTCTCCGTGTGCTGCATTATTTCAAGTTAGTGTCTAAAAGTAAGTCAAGTTCCCCTCTGAGGAAAAGATGGACTTTGATAAATGGTGCCTGGACAAATGGAAAGCCATCTGGAAAGATGAAGTGAATTTACCCTGAAATAAACTCCCTGCACACCAGAGAGAGACCCGAACAGAAAAGATGAGATCAAAGGAGTACTGCCCAGGTGAAAGACTTTATAACCCAGAGGGCCAAAAGCCTTTCAAACTGCAGGAACAAAAACTGGGAAGGGCTGATACACTTTACTGCCCAAAACAAACAGAAGAACATAAGCGCAGTCAGGAGATGAACGGCAAGGGCCGGAGCTCTAGCTCGGTGGTGGAGCCCTTGGCTGGCATATGCAAAACCCTGGGTTCAAATCCCCAGCACGGAACAAAAATGACAAGGAAAGGAAAGACATTGCAGGTTACCTTGTTACAGCACTCCGAGGCAGGCAGACCGAGGGAGAGAGCAGCACTCGGAGAAAGGAAGGGAAAGGCAGGTTTCTTTGCTAGCGGGCCCAGCACAAGTCACTTTCCAGAGTCTGAGCCCCAGTTCTAAGCTGGTTTTCATTTTTATCCTGCTCTTTGGGCAGGGCGGGGAAGCAAGCAGAATTTTCCAGAAGCAGAACTCAGCACGGGGAGGTGCAGGCAAATGTTGCTTTTACCGTTTAAGACGTGGGGAGGCACAGGCAGCACTGTTTCAGCAGTTCATCGTTTTGCGCAGTGGACCTTCGTGGGTCTAGGCGGAGGGGCCAAGCCTTGTCAACTCTGCCAAGCTTTGAGACTGTTAGACTCTGCTTCGTCCTTTGATTTTTGTTGTTGTTGTTTTCATTTCAGTCTCACAGACAGGGCAAGTACACAAAGAGCTCTAAAGAAATGGAGAAGCCAAAACCTTGGCAGGGGTCCTGAGCAGAGATAAATGTAAGAACAAAGAGAAAAAGCAGAGTGAGCTGCTCCTTATCTGTGAAGTGAGGCTCGGTTTCCCTAACAACAAAAAAAAGACAAAGCTCGAGGCCACATTGTCTTGAGAGCAGAAGTACAAAAGGGGATGATGCCAGGGAAGGAAATTTGACAAAACTGAACAAAATTCAAGGTTATATATGTGTTAAGCTTTGACCCTGCTATTTTAGGGATCTACCCTGAAAAAATGTCTTCACTAGGTTATTTACACAAGGTTAAATAACACAACATTGTTTGTGGCAGCAAAAGGTTAGAAAGCACCTAAACATCGGCCAGTAGGCGAGTCTGTTAATAAACTGTAGGAAATACAAGAACCGGAGACCAGTTGGTTACAGAGATGCAGAGGAGATGTCTATAAACTGAAATAACCTCCAGAACATATCTTTCAACTTAAAATAGGAGTACACAGCAGTTCATGAGATGTGCTATGTTTAGGGTTTAAGGGGAGAAAAAAGGAGGACTAAGAGTACATTGAGGTATTCGCTTACATTTGCAAAAAGAAGCAACAAGAATAGTTCTCTATAGGAGGTGGAGGGAATAAAGGGAGAGGGCTGGAAGTGACACTGAGTCTGGTTACCTTTTGGTACAGTTTCTAACTTTGGGGCCACATAAATGTTTTCTGTATTCACACACTGAAATAAAAAAGATAAAAATAAAATCTTAAAATGGAAAACAAATTGGGACAAATGAGTTTACTTTACTTGAAATGTGGCAACAACAGCTACATAGAGAAATGATTATTTTAGTATCCTCATTATACACACATAGTGGGCTGTGATCTAAGGATAAATGAATAGCAAGAAATCTTAAACTTTACTCCATTCTTAATACAATATTGTAGCTCAGAACTGAGACAATATGTAATTGTAAGAGATTAGTTGAGTTCCATGTAATTAAATAGTAGTATGTAACTAAGAACAATATGTCATTCTGAACTAGGAGAAAAGAAATGTTATGTTATAAAAGCCAAGATTTTTCAGTGTAAGAGGAAAGAGATACAAAACGAAATATTAATCAAAGCTGAATTTGAGTTGAAAGGTCTACATGAAGCTGCCTTTTTAAAGGGCATTTGTTTCCTCTAAATCAGCCCATGGAGAGGGAGAGAGGCAGTGAGACCCCAGTGTGGTGAGCACACCTTGTCCCCAGACCATGCTATCTAAGTCCGTCCTCACCAGTCAGGAAGTGTCTCTTCTCGGACCCTGACCCTGCGCGTGTGGGAATGTTTAGGAGTGGGGTGGTCCCTTCTGCAGTTTATTTCCTCATGGCCCAGCTGGGGGTGTGGGTGAGGAGGTGGTGGTGAGGCTCCAGGTATTGCACAGTCAGTCCCCTTTTCCTAGCAGGCTGACCTTGAGCTGCCCACGCTGCCTGAGAGACTCAGCCTCCATGCTGAAGGAACAGTTACGAAGCGATCTAATGACTAGACTGCCTATCCCTGAGACTCAGAGACCCTCAAAATCTCCTAAAGCTGCTTAAAGCTACTGAAATGCTTTCAGTTCAGGTATCTGCGACAGAATACGTGGTACTTCAACTTCGTCAGTCAAATGCATTGTTGAAATACTATGCCTCAGTGTTTTTTCCTTCCTCCCTGCCCGCTTCCCTTTTCTTCCCTTCCGCTTCCTCCCTCCCTCCCTCCTTCTTTTTCCTTTTCCTTCCTCCCTCACTCCCATCTCACCTCCTTCCTTCTGTCTGCCCTCATTTTCAGGCTTCTCTGGCCGTGCTGAGTGGAGAGCTTGCATTAGCTGTTAGTGGCCTCGGGTGGCAGGAGATGTTGCCAACTGCCTCTGCTTGGGAACTGAGCATCTCGGGCCCTCGCTGGTGCTCTACACCTCACTTGCTATGTGGCTTTGGGCAAGTCACATCACCTTTGGGATCAATTTCTCAACTGTCAAATGTAGACATCAGACTTGATTTGCTGCTTTACAAACGTTGATTTGGAACTTTCTCCAAATAGGGCAGTATGTCAGCCAACCACAGGAGCAGCAAGAGACAAGAGTGCAGTCTCATTGGAGTACGCGGCGGCCTCTGGAGTAGGAAAGGAAGCCCCAGCCTGGGTAATGTTTTGGCATCAGCTCTGGGTCAAGGTGCAATACGCAAGGGCAGCCCGTGTGTCTTGGTCACTGTCCCATTTCTGGGACACAGATCCAGACACCCACAGTTCTAGACACCCAGCACCCACAGTGCCCCACCCTCGCGAAGGAGAAGAGGTTTTCTCTGGCTCGTGGGTACAGTCCATGGCAGGCTGGCGTCAAGGCGGAAACGGCATGGTGGAGGGCCCTGGACGAGGACAGCCGCTCACATCATGGCAGCCAGAGAGCAAAGGGCGGAGCCTCGCGAGAGAGACGTCCAGGTTACTCCCCAGGGCCGGTCTCTCCCAGCCAGGCGCCGCCTCCTGACAGCAAGGCAGAGATGGACTCCTCAGGGGTGTAATCCCCGGATGAGTGAGGCACCCCGTGATTCAGTCGCCTCCCAAACATGAGGCCTTGTGGACACCCCAGTCTAAATCACAGCACCATGCCTCAGTTATAAGAACAGTATTTTAGTATTGTAACTTTATTATAATTATCCTGAATTTCAACAATTAAATTATCTCAATTATTATTAACATCATTTTTACACTTCTATTTTATAAGTAAATTATTGAGTTTTTGCTCCAGAAGGAAAAAGGTGGCTTTGGAGTCTCCCTGTGCTGACTCCTGGGCTAGCGTTGGCGTGGGGTACACTCACATGACTGGGGAATTAGGCAGTCACCCGGGACCATCTATCAGGAGTGTTAGGGTTCAAACTGCGCCAAGCATGAAATCCTGTTGAAAACTATTTCTCTCTAATTATTCATTAGGTTCCTCGGAGTCTGACAGACACTCAACATCATCATTTTGGATATTAATTATCCCTGTAATGTGGCAGTGGAAAATACATTTTAAAAGAATTCTGTTTTGTGCAACTCGGTAAACTGATGCCTTAATTTCCCTGCTCTGTGCTGCTTTGGAAACATCACAATGGAGTCAGTAAACTGGAGCAGTTTTAATTGTTTCTTCCCTTTTCCTGGAAGCACAGCCAGGAGCGAATGGCCTCATGTAGCTTAACCCCACCCCCGAATATAAACACACCTAAGGATTGACGAGTGAACGTCAGTTCTTCAAGCAAAGCTTGGTAGTGTGGTGCGTGTTGGAGTGACTGTCCAGAAACAGTGTCCTCGGGGCCCTCGGTGTCCTCTCTCCTTGTCACCCTGCTTCCACCCCAGCACGCACTGTCACAAGCCCAGCTCTCAGGAGTAGGCTTGCTTGGCTAGGGATGCTCCTATGAGTTCAGCTGGCTGTGTGGATGTTACAAAATACTGCTGCCATCAAACAGGCCCATCTCTGACAGGGCCCTGACACGTCAGATCCCACTCTCTGAAAACGCAGAATTGTTGGTACTTTCATACTCCACTGTTTGGAGATCCATGGCATTTGGGTCTATGTCTTAAACATCAGCGCTAGGAACATACTGTGGACACTAGCGGGGGCACTGTGGCTGCTTAAAATGTCAAAAGGCAGAGCCTAGTTCCCCTCCCCTCAAATGTGGGCTGGATTTAGTGACTTGCATCTAACAACAATAGAACAACACAGAAAAAGTGGCATGTGGTTTTGGAGATGTGGGGTTCAGAGGAGATTTGGCCTCCAGCCTGCTCTCTCAGAGCTTACCCTCTGCAGGCCAGCTGCTCCATCGGGAGAGGGTCCCCAGTGGGGGATAGTCCTGTGAGCCCTCCAGATGTGCAGCCCCAGGGGACAGCCTGCCTACAGCCCGTTTCAGCCACGGCCATTTGCCTGGCTTTAGAAGCCGTGAGGTAAGGAATATTGGTGGTTTGGGCGGCTGTGTCTGAGGAATCCATTACACAGCAATGCATGGAATATATGCCCCTTCCTGAGGTGGTCTGTAACTGTCACCTCGCCCACCCCTCCACTTGATGGCAACATCTGCACAGGCCTCGGAAGCCAGGGTCTTACTGTCTTTACCAATCTCCCATCACTGGGACAAAATATACAACACCCTCAACTTAGAGGAGGAGAGATTTATTTGGCTCATGGTTTCAGTAGGTCCAGGGCATAGTTAGCTGGCTCTAAGACAGAACCAGCATGGTGGAAGGGCCTGGTGGCAGAAAGCTGCTCACACCATGGCAGCCAGGAAGCAGAGAGAGGAAGAAGACAGAAGGAGACAGGAACAAGAGTACATCCTTTCAGGCTGCACCCCAGTGGTCTCCTCCAACCAGGCCCCACCTCCCAACAGCACATTCAGCTCTAAACTCTCGAACAGATGAATCCACTGGTGAGTATGGCGCCCCATGATCCAATCCCCTTCCACACACTGGAGCCCGTAGGGGACATCTTCGTTCTAAGCCATCACACTCAACACACAGGGCTGGGCGGGATACCTCCTGTTCAGAACAAGTCATCCAGCTGCTCTCTGGATACCTGGGAGTTAAGTGTTTTTAACTTTTATAGAAGCAGTTCAGTTTTAATAAACACTTCATTTTTCATGAATACTAAGGTAGGAAAAATATTTATTTCAATATCCATTCATATCTCACTGAACAGATTGAATATTTCATATTATATATATTAATTGCTTTGATTTGATAGCTAAAAAAGCTCACTAAAATGACATGTTCTTTAAAAGGAGTACTTATAATCCAAGCTGTCCAGTTTATATTATCTTTATTAACATTGTATGCAACTATCTTTAAAAAGCTTCTTAACTTTATAAATTGTGATTTAAAAAACATAAGTCACATAATCTTAACAAATATCTCTCACTTGTAAAAATTAGTCCTCTTTTTAATTCGTCTTACTAACTGTGACACAAGGAAGGTTATCCTTATAAATGAGAGGGTTATAGTCTGGTTAGTCAGTCATTACTTAAGCACTTCTATTTGGAGAAATCATAATTTCACCAACAACAGTTTAGAGCTTGAGTTTGCAAAAGATAACTTCGTAAATAACTTTCAACTTGAAATTAGAAAAATAAGTTGTCTCATTCAATCTAATCAGCTTATATTAAAATAGTATGATAACAAGGAATTTTTTAATGTTTCAGCCTTTGCAAAGTCCCTGAAAAAACCTTGTGGAATTCCATTTTGCAGATTTTATGGTTATCCATTCATTTCTGCCCATTAATATTCTTATGCTTATTTGGAACATATATTAAGTCCCACTAGGTTTAGAAAGCAAAATGACAACTCTGATTTATCACCCAACAATGCTTAATGTTCACTTTTTTGTGTGTAATTTGTTTTCTTTAACATAAAGAAGCAAAATATATGAGAGTTGCCTGGGTCAGCTGAACTGATCTGTTTAGTCCTGGATTCACAAAGTGCTGCAAGCGCAGGGAGAAAGAAAGCACTCAGCCCAGCCCTCCTGCACTGCTCTCACTGTTTCCTGCCTGGAGGTGACAGCAAAATGCCCTGGACTTTCATCTCTTGGACGCTTTCATTTTTCTTAATTTTGTCCCCAATTTCTCCTTGATTCTCTTTTCGGGGGGAAGGGGGTACTAAGGCTTGAACCCAGGGCTGTAACACTGAGCCCTTCAATCCCCAACCCTTTTTTCATTTTTAATTTTGAGGCAGAGGCTCACTAAATTACTAAGTTGCCCACGCTGGGCTCAAACCTGGAATCCTTCTGCCTCAGCCTCCCAGAGTGGTGGGATTACAGGTGTGCACCTCCACACCTGACTTGATGCTACCATTTTTAATTGAGGCCTTCTTGATGGTGACAGGCCAGTTGGTTTTCAACTTCTGAGCATCTCATTATATTACAAATTAAAGATTTATTAAAGCGGGCTTATAAAAAATTTACCAATAAATGCTTTTTAAAAATTTTAAATACTTTAAAAAATAATTAACAAAGTAAGTCTATTAGCACAAAGATACAAGATGATACAATTATAAGATAATGGAAAGATCTGGGAGAAACGTGAAATTCATGTGTTTACCACTGTGTAGCCCATCAGGTCTCCTCTACTGACTGCTGTGGCCCATCCACGAGACCTAACCCACCGGACAGACTTCTTTCCGGGCTGTCTGTCTGCCTGTCTGAAAACTTATGGAACAAAGCCAATGGTCAGACTGAAACGCATACTCTAAACTACTCTGGCTCAGAGATGATGTGTTAATTTAAAGAGGAGGCCTTTTGGTTTGTGGTACTGGGGACTGAATCCAGGGCCTCCATACTGAGCTCTATCCCAGTCCTTTTTTTGCTTTTGAGACAGGGTCTCACTAAGTCGCTAAATTGCTCAGGCTGGATTCGAACTTGAGATCCTCCTCCCTCAGCCTCCCAGGGTGCTGGGATTACTGGTCTGTGCTACACGCCCAGTTTGAGGCCCTTTGTGAATGTGCAGTCTGAGCTAAGGACACTCCTGTCGCCATAGTGACCCTGTAAGCAGATGCTGACAGAGCCCCACCCATGTCCCCTCAGGTCTGTCCACTCCACTTGCCCACACTGGCCAGCATCTGCCCCTCCCCACCTGAGGGACCTCAGGCAGCAAGATCCCTGTTACCCCCAGAAGCAAGAGCCTGAAGGGGACGCCCCCGCCAGCGACTCACTGTCCCGTGGTCCAGATACCCGGCTGCAGCCTGCTGCACCTGGATAGTGCTGGCTGCCTCTCCTGCTTCCAGTCCTCAAACTTCACCATGTCCCCTGGGCGCTGCTCCAAACCCACTGCCTGCACGCCAGTGTGCATCTCATTATCTGTTTCCGGAGAAACCCGCACTGCTAGTGATCCCAGGGCTGAGGCAGGAGGACTTCAAGTTGGAGCGAGCCTGGGGAACTTAGTGACTTAGCAAGATCCTGTCTCAAAATAGAAAAAAAAAAAAAAAAAAAAAAAAGCACAACCCTGGTTTACGCAGTCTGTTAAATACTCATATCATACAAGTCACTCCCTCCCGCAGTGGAGCACCCGAAGAGAAGGTGTCAGTGTTTCCCAAAATACGGGGGCCCAAGAAACTACTAAGCACTCCATGTGGACCGAAGGGCCGTGTCTACTGCATTAAAATCACAATTTGTTTTCCTGTGGACTTGTGTTCACTGGAGAATTCTCAGACAGCAGAGGACTCTCCAGGGTTTACCGGAAGAAGTTACCTGGAGAGGTTCTTTGTGTGCGCAGAGCTGGAAGCAGCGCCCGGGCCTTCTGGGTCTGCAGAGCGTTTGACCTGAGGAGAGCCGCGCTCGGACGCGGAGGGATCTGGTACAGGACGCAGCGCGTGGCAAACCCGGCTGGGAGAGAGCGGGACCTGTCAATCACAGGATCCCAGGGCAACGTCAAATAACTCCCAGGACGACGGATGTGGGACTTCTCAGGGCTCTCAGGAGATGTGGGCGGCGTAAAGAAGCCCCGAAGTCGCGGGGAGCCCCTATCCTGACTTCCCACCGCAGCCCCCCACCCCCGAGTTGCTCAGATGAAGCTGTGCTTTTATTTTTGCTCTTTTCCTCTTGTTCTGCCCAAGTTTGCTCTGCAGAGCTGGTTCTCCCCTGACCCCGGCACCCCTCACTTTTCAAATAAACTTTTGGTGCCATTTTTGGCTTGTCTCCTCGAATCCTTTACTGGAGTCAGGAAGGACCTGGACTGCTTTGCTTGGCGAGCCATTTCTGAAGGAGCTACTACCCTGCTGAGGCTCCCTCAGAGCGCTGTGTTCTGTGAGGGACCGAGGGAGATGCCCGTGACTGGGCCCCAAACAACGTACAAGATGTCACACGGGGTTCACTACCCTCGCTGCCTTGGACTAGGACCAGAGATGATCAGGTTGCATGGTGGCATCCACCTGTCATTCCAGCACTCTGGGAGGCTGAGGCAGGAGAATCCAAAGTTCGAGCCCAGCCCAGGGAATGTAACAACTTAGTGAGGCCCTGTCTCAAAATAAAAAATCAGGGCTGGGGATGTAGCTCAGTGGCACCGCGCCTGCCTCACAAGTGCAAGGTCCTGAGTTTGATCCCTGGTACCAAAAAATAAATAAATAAAATAAAAATTAAAAAATCAAAAGGACTGGGGATGTAGCTCAGTGTGAAGGCCCAGGGTTCATCTCCAGTACCCACCCAGCAAAAAGATGAGGTTGCTGCAGCCCTACCCCAGGAAGAGTCACGGACAGCAGCCTCGCGTCTGATGTGAGCCCCTCCCCGCCCACTCCTGTGTCCCCAGGTTGGACCCCCTGGTTCCCGCCTCTTGCTGTCCCTGCAGGACCCATGCCTCCTCCTCTCCTCTTTTCCCATCGCAGCACCACAGCTTACCCCTCGTCCCCAGGACCGCAGCAAGGCCCTGTGAGCTGCGCAGAGCACCGCGGTAAGGACGACTTCTGGCTTGGTCTCCGGTCTTCAATAGTTGCTAGGGTTACTTGTATGCAGCCGCCTTCCAACCAGTAAGGCAGCATCTATGCATTCACCTTATCAGGACCAAAGGCAACCTGGGCGCACTTCTCTCAAATACCTTGTCTCCCTATGCCACAGCCCCAGCCTGCTCACTGCACCTCAGTGCCTGTGCCTTTGGTAACAACACCCTAAGTTGTACATAGTAGGGATGAGGGACTCCAGCACTGGGAACTGAACTCACGGCCCTTGCGTGTAGCTACATCCCCAGCCCTTTTAAATCATTGTTATTTTTGTTTTGAAAGAGGGTCTTGCTAAATTACCCAGGTTGGGCTAGAACTTGAGACCCTCCTGCCTCAGTCTAGTAGAGTGCTGGAATTGCAGGCATTACCCCCTAGAGTTTTACACCAAATTCTGACAGGCGATCGGCGGCTTTCAGTTCAGGGTATTTCACAGGGGCCTCCTTGAAACCTCCCGCTGGGAGCTAATAAACCTTTGGTGCAGCCATTGCCAACGAAGCTGACTTTGTAACCATCTTTCCCACGTCTTTTTCCACTTGCCTTTCAAATAAGTTTTAATATGGTATGTCCGTTTCTTCCCGGACAGCAACATTGGACAGAAGGGCTTCCCGTGGCCCCGCCTCCTCTCTTCATTTTGTCCCGTCCTCTGGAAAGTCCTGGGCCCGGGACCATCCCCTCTGGGTGGCAGCTGGAGTCTCACCGTCCTTCCCCCTGGGTTTCTCTGTTCCTGCAGCTCCACAGCTCTCTCCTTTGTGTTTTCTCGGCGTGGCTTGTTTAGCTTGGACTTCAGATCAGCCCCTCCTCTGTTTCCTTTGCCTTCTTTGCGTGTTCCCAGCCCCTCTGCTCTTCCTCCTTTCTCTTCTGCTGGAAATCGGGACGTTTTCCAGAGGGTTCGTGGTGTGATCGGTCAGTACATCCTTTGCATTCTGTGGCCCAGTGACAGCCAGAGCCCGGGTCTCAGCACAGGCACCAGATCTGCACCAACACTCACAGGAGCAGCCCGCAGTGGGACCGTCCTGTCCCTCCGCTGTCACCCAGAGGACCCCCGCTTCTCCTGCTCCCAGTCTTCATCTCATGACTCTGTGTCACCAGGTGAGCCCAGCAAGGGCCAGGATCTCCCACCGCACTGGCGTCTTCCGGAGTAGCCACCAGTGGGAAGTGAATGGATGGGAGCAGGCAGGAAGTTGGAAACCTACTAGAGGATGCCAAAGCTTCTGGCTTTAGCTTTTTCGCATCGTCACTCTGCTTCTGGTGGGTGGGGACGTGTAGGTGAGGAATTCCCAGCAGAGGGGCTGCCACACGGGCTGTGTGACAGGCACACAGGTGGGGGTGTGTGTGCATGTCTGTGACATTCACAATAAGCTGGGACCAGGGGGAACCTGCTCCTCATGGCCTGGTGTCCAGTAGACTTTCGTGCTCTGGGCCCGTGCTGCCTGTCTTAACTTCTTTTCTTTTTTGAATTAAAAGCCACACAAAGAGGAAATCTGGTCACTGTTTTCGCTCTCCCAGACTGCGCCTGTGAAGGCCCCCCCACAGCGAGCAGGACAACTTTCTGGGGAAGCCAGGCGAGCCGGCCATGGGACTCCTCGTTGTCGGGAGCAGTGGAGCCTCCCGGTCCCTGGCGTGTCCAGCCGTGTCCAGCTGCTGGCACTGACACACTGGGCTCTCTGCTGCCTCCATAACAAACAGCCTCGAGCCAGAGCTGGTTTCTCCCTGCAGAGCAGAAAGCTGCTTGCTGGTCCAGATGATACAGGTTTGCTAACGGTGCTTAAAAGCCTCGGTTATGTAAACTCACATTCCCAGCCGTGACACGAAGCTGTAGTGACCTGCTGCACCCCCCCCCCCGGGGACCTGGGGACAGGGGACCCTGACCACCACAAGCCCACGCTGCCTGCTGTGACCTGAGGGGCTGCGTCTGCATCAGTGACCCAGAGTCTCGTTCAGCAGCAGCCGTGGAGTGTGTGCGGGGCCGCGGGGAGAGAGGCCAGCCTCGGCACTTCCCCCAGGGGAGCAGGAGCCACCAAGGGACCTAGGGCTTCTGTGGCTTTCTTCCAGACTCGGTCAGTGCTCAGAACACAGAAGAGAGCCTGAGCCGCTTGCCCTGCTGCCTGCTGCAACTGGAAAGTGCAGCAACCCTGCAGCTGCAGCCACACTGTGCGCTGGGCTCAGGTTCCCATGCAGGCGAGGCAGAGCAAGACCCCTTCCCAGGACACTCAGAACACCTGGGGACTGCTCCACACCCCACGGAAGGCAAAGCCTCAAAGCCAATCTGTCCCGGAGGAAGAGCAGACCTTTCCACATGTGAAAACAAATCTCTGTTTCTCATTCCTAGGTCTCAAGATGGAAAGCATCAAGAATATCATTAACATAAATTTAAAGGTCATTTTCCCCATTTGTTTCGGCTTAATACATTGTGACATTTTAAAACATGATATGTAATATTTGGCTATTATTGATTTGCTTTAAACCTTGCTGTTAGATATTATATATTTTAAATGTAAATTTATATAATCAGAATATATTGTCTCACAACTGCTTTTTTTTTCAATACTGGGGATCAAACTCAGGGCCTTCACACTAAGCTACATCCCCAGCCCTTTTTTATTTTTCATTTTGAGATGACCTTATTAAGCTGCTAAGTTGCCCCGTGCTGGGCTTGGATTTGCAATCCTCCTGCCTCAGCTTCCCAGAGTGCTGGGGTTACAGGTGTGCATCACCGTGGATGGCCCTTTATAAACTATGTGTATGTGCATTTGTGTGTGCGTGTGCGTGTGTGTGGTGCTGGGGATGGAACCCAGGGCCTCCTGTGTGGTAAGAGAGCACTCCACCCTGACCTACATCCACAGCCCCTATAAAGACTTTTTATCCATCACCTCCATCGCCAAATGTTCACATCTAAACAGTTTTCACTGTGTCATACATGCCTTCCCCCAAATCCAATGTTAAATTGCCTCCACTAAAATCTCAGTCTTGGACCCAGCTACTCGAGCGGACTGAAGCAGGAGGATGGCAGATTTGAGGCCAGCACAGGCAACTTGCTAAGACCCTGCATCAAAAACAAACAAACAGACAACCCCAAAGTGGATCTGAGTCTCTCGGGGAAGAGCTCGGGCAGATTGGAGATCTGGAAGGCGGGCCAGGCAGCACAGCAGGCTGATGTGTAAATCACAGTCCTGGCAGGGACAGGCAGCACCCACACAGCTGCTGATTTGAACAGTTTTCACCGAAGTTTACACCACAAAGGTGTAAACCTCGAGGGGCTGGGGACAGCTTGCTGAGCTGGGTTGTTAGGGTTGTTAGGGTTGTTTGGTTGTTCTTGTTCGCATTCCAGGCCTGGGGGCCCAGAGAGAGCTCCCGAGTGCTCTGATTCCCTTCTCCCTCCTGCCTGTCCCGGGCCAGTGTCCCACGAACTGAATCCAACTGGGGCCAGAGACCCACTGAGGCAGCTCAGAGAGGCTGGACACAGTAGTGTCCACAGTCTGCATCCTACTCTGAAGACGATAGTTTCCATTTTGTCACCTTTTTTGATATACATTTTCGTTTTCCGCTGGAAATACGGGCTCTCACCATTAATTGCGGTAAGTTTGAAGTGATCATGTAAAATACCAGAGCTTCCACCCTGCAGGGACCTGGAGGTTATCCAGCAAGTCCTTCTCAGACAATGAGAATATTTTGAAACAAGTCTTATATGGAAAAAAAGTGCATCACTATCCCTATGCCAAGTTGGAAAACTTCTTAATAACCAGAACTTCTGCCTCAGCTTTTGCTAAGCTGTACAGGAAAGCAGTGGGCAGCCGGGCTGGAGAAGAGTGGACAGTGGCAGCCTTTCTCCTTTCTCTTGGAAGCCATCACAGAGGAGTACAGACTTGAGAAATAGAAAGTGAATCCCACGTCTGACCGAACAAGTAGACATCTGACCCTCAAAGCTACACACAGCCCCTGGATTGGGACCCTGGGCAGCAAGCGTCAGCGGGGATGCTGGGTGAGAGGAGAGAGCATGCTGGGTGTGGTGGTGCATGCATGCAATCCCAGCACTCAGGAGGCTGTAGCAGGATGAACACTCTGAGTTCAAGGCCAGTCTGGGCTACACAAGAAGACCCTGTCTCCTACAAACAGACAAACAACAAACAAACACAGACAGGAGAGAGCACGGTCATGTTGCAGATCTCAGATCGGGCCAGTTGCCACAGCAGGGTTGAGGATCTGGGGCAGAGGGTGCAACAGCAGAGGCCTGACAGGAGCAGTGTGCAGAGACCCTGGGGAGAGGCAAGGCTGGGAGCTCATCCTGAAGTCTACAGCTTAGCTTTCTAAACTCCCCCACTTTCTCTTGTTTATTGCTTTTCTCCCCCAGCACTAGGAGTCAAACCCAGAGCTTTAACACTGAGCTATATCCGTGGCCTTTTAAAATGTGTATATTTTTGGAACAGAGCTGTGCTAAGTTTCCCAGGCTGGCTCAAACTGGTGTTCCTCCTGCCTCGGCCTCCCACAGTGCTAGGATCACAGGCATGCGCTACCATCCTGGGCTGTTTTTTTGCTCTGAATTCAGCTTTACTAAGATCATGATTTGGGCCTTATGCATGTTTAAATTTGCCTGGCGTGTCTGTCTAATCCTTTTATTTTGGTTGAAATATGAAGTGTCCCCAGAAGACTCATGTACTGAGAGCTTGATCTCTGTTATGGCTTGGATCTAGACGTCCCCCAAAGCCTCATGTCCTCAGAGGTGGGGGTTTCCAGAAGTAGCTGGATCTAGTGTGTTGTACTGGGATTGAGCATGTGTGATAACTAAATTGGTTTAGTATGGTTCCAGGTGTGGATAACGGGAAGGCCCAACCTGGGTGTGAGTGGCACCAAACAATAGGCTTATAGCCTGGATGGAATATAGAGGGAGAGAAGGAAGGCAGGCTCGCTGCTGCTGCTGCTTGCTGCTTGCTGCCTTCTGCCCATCCTGCCATGGACTGTTTCTCATTTGTAATGCCCCTCTGCTAAGCCACCCTGCCTTGGAGATAGCCAGTGTCTTAGTGACTTTTCTGTCATTGCTGAGACAAAATAACCATCATCCAAAGCTAAAGGGGGAAAGGTTTATTTGGCTTATAGTTCATAGAAGTTACAGTTCATAGAGGCAGTCTCCAAGGCAGGGTGGCAGAGGGACAGCAGCTCATGGCAGTGGAACATAGCAAAAGCAATAAGGAACCTTAAAAGTATCTTTCTGTCTCTTTTATCCCATCCAGACTACCGGAATTAGGGTGGTTCCAAACCAATCACTCACATATAGTAGTTTTGTAATCACACACCCTTAATCCCAGCATCACACACTCCAGATTTGGCCATCAGATTCGGCCACCTCATCCGCATGAGGCTTTGGGGACACATCTAAACACAAGCCATAACAACTGACTATGGACTAAACCTCCACAAACTGTGAGCCAAAGCAAACCATTCCTCCTTTAACTTTGGGTGTTGGGTGTTTTGTCTCAGCAATGAGAAAAGTAACTAAGACGATCCTCAAGGCAGCAGTGTACAGAGGTGGGGTCTCAAAAAGTTAGACTACGAGGGGTCTAACCTCATCAAGTGGATTAATCCAGTGCTAAGACCCTCATAGAATGGCATCACTGGGAAGTGGTAGAAATGGGAGCTGGGGCCTACTTAAAAGGGAAGGGGCCTGGGGATGTGACCTTGGGGACTGTATTTTGTCCCCAGCCCTTTCCTCTCTGCCTTGCTCTCTCTCCCTCTGCTCCTCAGCCACCATGAGGCGAACACTTTTGCAGGCCCTCAGGCCATGATGTTTCTGCCCTGTCACAGCCTGAGGCAATGGTGCCAGCCTGCCGTGGACAGAAACCCGGAAACCAAAACCACAAGCCAAATGAACCTTTCCTCCTTGAGTTGTTTTTCTCAGGTATTTGGTCACAATGATGAAAATCAGACTGGTAAACTTGTTTGCTTTAAAACATTGGAATTCAGCTGCTTTAGATGTGTTCCTAGAGCTGAGTTTTAATCAATCCAGCAGGAACATTGTTTATTCACAGAGGTCTGGAGCACATTCAGGACAGATGAGTTCATCGGAGACTGGTACATTATTTCACGCTGTCATGTGCTTCTTCCTTGACCTGGTGCTTCCCCTTCTGTTCACATCCGTCCCACTCTCTGGCCAGGCCCGTGGCACTGTCCCACCCTTCTCCGATTGCTTTGCTCTTTTCTCATCTTCTCCCCACTTACTGTTAGGCCACGGCTTAGTCCTTGCTCCTCCCCTCTCCAGCACTCCCAACGCCGTGAGAGCGTCTGTCCCTCAGCTCCAAAGGGCACCTTTGTGTAGGGAATTTGCAAATTCCTCTCCTCACCCCATCTTAGTTACTTTTCTCTCATTGCTGAGAGGAAATACCCAACACCCACAGTTAAAGGGGGAAAGGTTTATTTAGCTCACCTTGTGTAGAGGTTTCAGTCCATAATCAGCTGGCTCCAAGGCAGAGCGGCTCACGGCAGAGGGGGTTCACAGAGAACAGTCACGGTGTGCACAAGGTAGCAAAAGCAACAAGGGACCTTAACAGCATCTTTCTATCTCTTTTATCTTATACAGATTACTTAGGGTGGGCAGCACTCACACCCTTAATCCTGGGCCCTTGAGCCTAGCTTTGCACCATGAATCAATCCCAGCATCACACACTCTAGATCCAGCCGCCTCTGAGAAATCCCACCTATGACCGCATGAGGCTTCGAAAGACATCCAGACACAGCTGTGACATCCCCCAACCTCTTTCCTGAAGCCGGAGGCCTGGGACTGACTCAGATTTCCCTGCATCGTCTCAAACTCGGAGTGTCCTGCGCAGGACTCCTGCCTCCTCCCAGTCTCGTCCTCCACAGTCTTCCCCGCCTCAGGCCTCTCTTGACCGCTCCTTGAGCCGAGCTTTACATCCACTATGTCCTTAATTCCTAAGAATCTACCTTCAAAATATTTCTGGGACCCAACCTCTCCCACTCTGCTGCTCCCACCCACGATGATGTCTACTGATGTCCTTCAGTTATCACCGTAGCCAGTTTCCATCTGTGTCTCTGCCTCAGTGATCCTGTTAAGATGACATCACTCATCGGCACAGAATTCCCAGGGGGCCATCCACTTCTCTCAGAATAAAGGCTAAAGAAGGAAAGCTATTAACAAAATTCACCATCACTAAGAAAGAAATCATATGACTGTCTCCAGAGAGGGTGAAAAGGCATATAATTAAATTCAGCATTCCTCCTCAATACACTAAAAAAAAAAGTCTCTAGGGTAGGAATAGAATGGACAGAGTCTCACTTAATGATTCAATATATTTGCCCTAAACTTGATCAACCTCCTACTGGTTGAGTAGGTGCCAGAAGCATTTCCTCAATGTCAGAAACAAGACAAGAGGAAGGATTATGAGACAGTGCAGCTGGACATCTCGAGGGAAGTAGCAACTATAAACAGGAAGAGATTTTATACTGAGTATGAATTAACATGCAGATATTAATGTTCCTATCTATAGACAACCAGTTAGAAAATATAATGGGAGAATAGTCTAATTTACGCCAGCAACAATAAAGATAAATTCCACAGGAATAAACTGTGTAAGAAATGAGCAGGGTTTATGACAGTGTGGTAGATGTAGGGTTTGGAAGCCTAAAAAACAACATGGGGTCTCCAGGTCAACACACCCACCTGAGAACTGGCAGGTGGAGATCAGGATCTGCCCTCCTGTGGCCCTGGCTGCCTCCTGGAAAGGAAGGTGATGGTTTCGTTCTAGTCGTCATTCCCCAGCTTCCTGTAGAACTTCCACAGGAAGTTCTTTGCCCAACTCTGAAATCCCTGGATCACAGATGAAGGTGTCTATTCCCCTAATCCAGGCAGAGGCTGCAGCTGCAGACCTGCAGGGCTCCACTGGCCTCAGCAGAAGCATCTCTGGGGTGGGCCAGGCCAGCAGTGCCACCTGCTCCAGCATGTCCACCTTGAATGTCTTCTCCAGCCTTCCCAGGATTCAGCAAGGACTTAGTTCTCTTTGTGGAGTCCTCTGGTGTGATGTGTGCATGTGTGATTTGTTTTCTGCACTAAAGCCTGACTAAGGTATTGAGTGTTGGGATCAGATCCTCGAGCTGGGAGTTTGAGATGGGATAGGAGGTGACAAGGTTTGGGGACAATGGCAGCCTCGCTAGCTGTGGCAACGAGGATACTGTGAGTCCAGACAGTGAGAAAAGCTACATGGATGACCACTGTGGTCACCTGGAATAAAGAGTTTACTGAAGGGGGTTGGGGGGGCCGCTACAATAGGCGCTTAGGGTGGGAATGAGGGAGACAAAACTATGGCGACCGTTGGGCTTTTCCGATTGTGCTCAAGAGTTTAACAAAAGAGCCTGATATATTACAGACACTCCTCGTTTAACGACCGAGTTATAGTCTCACAACTAGATTGTTAACTGAATTGGTTGCTAAATGAGGAATTGTAAGTAGGATGCACTTTACAATATTCAGAACAAAGAAATGGCCAAAGGAAGTTCCACCTTGATGACTTTGCTTTTATTTCCACAACTCTTACATGCAGCACTGTAATGCATAATGGAACATAAAGCTACAGTGCTGCATGGCACAGTCAGCAAAATTAGAGTATTGTATAAATGAGGTGCACTGTACAAAAAAGACAAGATGTGCAGAACCGTACAAAAAAGACAGGTCATAAATCCGAATAGCATGGCTTGGTTGTAAGTCCGAACAGTCATTAAACAGGTAGGCTGTTAAATAAAGAATATCTGTATGGAACTTTAAAAATTAAAATCTTTTATAAGGCCAACATTTTAAGCTTCCAAAAATCAATGAGAAAATAAATTTTTGCCTTTTGTTTTTGGTTTATTTCATTTCACATGATGTTCTCCAGGTCTGTCCACGTTGCTGCAAATGACAGGATTCCGCTACTTTTTATGGCCCAGTAATATTCCGTGGTGCATATACACCCTGTTCTCTTTATCATTTAACCTGCTGATAGACACCTTAGTTGAGTCTATATTTTGGCAGTTGTGAATAGCGCTGCATAAGCATGGAGAGCAGCCGTTTCTGATGTAGAATTATTTCATTTCCTTGTGAACATCCTTTTCCATGTGGTACTGGGGGTTGAACTCAGGTCCTTGGCATGGAGCTGCACTGGAGATGAGAAAGGGAGCTGGGGGGAGAAAAAGCGAGGTTCGACAGCAGGGATTGAAGCCGTCAGATGAGGAGAACCAGTGCCCAGGCTCTGTAGCACAGTCGGTAACTGCAGCCCACAACAGTTGCAGAGCTATTTCAAAATAACCAGCAAATAAGAGTTCAAAATTTCCCAGTGCATAGAAAGGATAATTGCTTGAGGAGACGAAAATGCTGATTATCCTGATTTGAACACTGCATATTGTATATATGTATCACATTATTTTACCATGACCAATAAATATGTACCAGTATTATGGTGCCATGACAATTTTTAAAAAGAGAAAAATTAAATCTTATGACAAATAAACTACAAAATTAATGGTACAAAGAGAAAGTTCATAAATAAAGACATTTACTACATGAAAATGGTGACGTTTAAAATCAGCAGGCCAATCGCTTCTTGGCCTTTTGGCTAAGATCAAGTGTAAAATCAGTAGGCCAAACTGGAGCTTATATCCCACTGATTAAGACAAAACACAAAAGCAAAGACCCAGGTAATGCAGGAGGTAAGGAAAGGACTGAGGAGGAGGGGAGGGTCTGCCTGCCTTTGAGCCTCTCTCTGGGCCCATCTGAGGCCTCAGGTAACCAAGGAAACGCCTGGAAAGACGAAAGACCAGAGGCCCTGCCTGGGAGACTTTCTGCCCTGGACCCACCCTCGGGGTTGGACATTAGCCCAGGACTGGGACACCGGGTCTAAACACAGCGGGACAGGTGACCGGTGACTCAGCTTACGCACAGTGAGTCCGGGGCCTGCGCCTGCCACTCTCGCCCGCCCAGCTCTGATCACCAGGTCCCTGGCCACGCAGATTTGACCCCCGTGGGCCATGGGCGCCATGACAGATCCTCCCAGGGCCACAGAAGGTCAAGGCCTCCACCGCCCTACGGAGGAGGAGCTGAGCCAAGTGGTCTTAGGTGGGAGCCACACCTCAGAGCAAACCTTGATCTTATTATAGACAGCTAAGGTAGCAGAAATATTTTAGGCAGCCAGACAGGGCTGGGCCCTGAAAGGAGTCAGGACAAAGGTAAAAACACATTGACCTGTGACTGGAGGTGCTTCTGTTGGAGGTCAGGCCTCAAGATAGAGACAAAATGGCCAGGCCAGAGATAAGCAGAAACACCCGGTCTAATGAAGTCTAGAGACAGCAGTCACCTGGGTGAGTCACCGAGGCCCTTGGACCCACCCCTTCCTGAAAAGTTCTCTGTCCCTTCCATGTACACTTGCTGTGACTTGCTTCCCCATTGGATCAATGTTATCTACGTGACTGTACTTACAATCTTATTGGTTGATCATTGCTGTAACCCACGTTGTTCCCATGTGGCTGTGCTCCATAAAACTTCCCCCCCAAAGTGGGGTCCTCCACAACCCACTTGCAGGCCCCCTCCTGCCTCTCAGGAGCTGTATCCTTCTCCCTCAATAGATGTTTTCTATCCTGAACCTCTGCAGTTTCTTAGGATTCATTCTTCGATTTGGGGAAACACGAGCTTAGCACGTCAGGCATCTAACAGGTTGAGAGTTATAACATTGCCCCTGTGTCATTTGCGGGGCCGATATCATTTCCTGTACCAATCTCACCCCAAACCCTCAGCCTCAAGCCTCAGCTGGGAGCTCTTCTGGCGGCTCCCACATCTACTCCTGGGTGCCCTGCTCAGTTGTGTGTTTAGAACATCAGGAACCTGGACAAGACCCCAGCCTGGGAACATAGGGACGCTGGAAAGGTCATGAGAGCCAGTGCTCTGGACAGGGAACTCAAGACGTGAAGAAAGAGCAGTGCAGTGGCGGTGAGTCTTGTGGGGTTTCCCCTCCACTGTCACACAGCTTTGATCTGAGGGCAGACTGAAATGGGCACTGCCAAGCAGACATCTTGGAAAACAGTCTGAGAGGATCAGATCCCAGAGCCGCACGACCAGGGAGCAGGAGAAAGTGCTGGAAATGCCTGGTGGTTTCTGCTCTTGCTCCTTGCCCAGGCCAGTCTGTCACGTCAGCACTGCATATCCAGACAGGGACCACAAACCCCTGGAGACTGTCTGCCCTTCCAGATGCAGGAACCGGAAAGGGGCTCCTGCAGGCCAGAGTGCGGAGAAAATCCCCAAAGGAGAGAGATGGAGAAGGAAATTCCGAACCCTGGCAGTGGCTGGCTACGTAACATCGTTGGGACAGGAGACAAGGGCCTGCCACTCCCCCAAAGGTCTTTTTTGTTCGTTTTTCTCCCCACAGCTGTCCCCCGTGCCTTGCCACTGGCCGCCACTACATCACACCACTACTCTGCAGCTGTCCTCCTGCAGGAGCCCCTTCCCCATGATGAAGTGACAGTCGGACACCCCACGCGCGGGCCGCTGCCTCTTCTCTGACGTGAGGGACCTCCCGATAACCACACCAGGGATCTGCTGCAGTGGGAGTCCTGATGGAGCGTCTTTTGTCTATTAATTATCTCTAGCTCCAGTAGAACAGGCTGAGCTGGAAGCCTGCTGGTAACGCCAAAGGCGGCTGGCCTGGGGACGCTGGAGGCAGGTGGTAGCCAGAGAGCTGCAGAGAGCAGTGGGGCTGCCACCCTGCGTCCTCGGAGGAGTCCCCAGGGCCGCTGCAGCGGCGGGCATTCAAAGCTCTCAGCTGCTAACACCAGAAAGAGCTACACTTCGGCTACTCATCATTTCTACCAAGGAGCAAACGAATCCTAGCCGACTGGTGACACAGGGACACATGGCATTAACTCAGTCCCCATCTGTGATGTTCAGCAGTCTGTGCTACTTAGAGAAGTCTGTGTTTACTGTGGGGATGAAATAGGAGAGATTTTCCACATTTCCATTTGTTTCTTCTACAACGTCCAGGCAGGTGAACACCAAAAGATGAAGTCACTCTTAGGATGGCAGTGAGCTGGGGGCCCTGAGAGAGGGGTGCCATTAACAAGGGTCTAGTCATTGAGGATCAGAGGACATCCGCACGCAGGGCCCGCAAGGCGAGGTGGCAGCAGCCCCGCTGACCTGGTCAGCAAGGTGGCAAGCTTCCGCCGAGGAGGGGACTGTCCTAGAGCCGGACGGCGACTGGGCCCGTGTGCCCGGCCTGAGCTGCGCAGGCGGGGCTGGGGGGCGGCCCTGGCGGGGAGCCAGAGCGCAGCGCGGAAGGACAGGCGGCCCCGAGAGGGTCAGGCCCGCGGGGCCGGGGCCAGGGGCACGGGGGTCACCAGCAGGGAATCCGCGTCGCCCCGGCCGCAACTGGAGGCACAGAGACAGATCCAGGCCCTTGGGCGATGGAAAGGGGCGCCGTGAACCTGCCCGGGCCTCTCGCGCCCTGCTGGCTCCTCCTCGCCGCACGCAGGCCCGCCCCGGTCTCCTGGCCCGTCACGGCCGGTCCACTGCGCGGCGGAAGGCCCCGCCTACCACGGCCCCGCCCCGTATGACCGCCGCGAGGCCCCGCCCAGGCGTGACGCCGCGAGGCCCCGCCCCTGCCCGAACGTCCACTCGCGGCCTCCGTGCCACGCTCCGTGCCGGCCGGAACACAGCTGCCCGCGGCGGTGAGTGGGTGGGGGGTGGGCAGGCCCGACCCCGACGCTCGCGGAGCCTGGTGCGGGTGTGGTCCCGGCTCCCCGCGTGGCCCCGCCCGGCCTGCGGCTCCTGACGTGGATCGGCCCTGCGACCGGGTGCGGCCGCCTCGGGGTGCGCGGGACCAGCGAGCATCACGCCGCGCAGCCCGCAGGGGCTGCGGTCCGTGGGGCTCACACCCGTGTGGCCGTGGCCGCCAGGCGCCGAGGGCTTGCGGCTGCGGGGTGGGTGGGGTCCCCGCGGTGCGGACCGCACGTTCGGGCTCGGAGAGGCTCTGCCCCCGTGGGTAACAGACGCGGAGCCGCCCCGAGCGTGAGCCCCGAACAAACCCAGCGGGCCTCCTGTGTGGAAGTCCAGGAAGGTGAACACAAAAGGTCTCATGTGAAGACGAGAACGTAAATATTCCCCAAGTTTACCACCTCTGTGAGCATTTTGATGCATTTCTCCCTAAGATTTGTACGAAAATTTACATATTACTTAATTGGGGTAGCATCACTTTACTTTCTGGTGTTATCTTACTTTCTAGTGTTATCTTACTGTCTATCTTCTGTTGTCTTACTTTCTATCCCACTTAACGTTTTCTCACTTAGGATTTTATGTGATCACAAAAAATTCTTAAACAACTTTTTGCTTTTTGGCCTTCGCACTAAGCTGCGTCCTCAGCCCTTTCTACATTTTTCATTTTGAGACCGCATCTCACTGAGTTGCCCAGGTTGGGCTCAAACTTTGATCCTTCTGCGTCAGCCTACCAGAGTGCTGGGGTTACAGGTGTGCGCCGCTATGCCTGGCTTAGCCTGGCTTCAACAATTTTAAGCACTTCATAATCATTCATCACATGGGTTCGTTTTGTATCAAAATAGAGTTTCAGCTGTGTGTCTATCTAGTGCTGTGTTTGGAGGGTAGGATTCAGCGCTGCTCAAGTTGTTCATATTTGTTGGGGGCTTAGATTACAGCCCCAGTGTACTTTATTAGCGTATTCCTCATCATCGGACATTTCAGTTGTCTCTAGTTTCGCTGATGTAAAATACATGAGCTTTCTTTTTGAAAGCTACCAGCTCTGAATGTCTAGTATCATAATGTGAATTGAAAATTGCTATTTTTAGTTAGCTGAGTTTTTATGCATATATGTTAGAAAGAGGAAAATAAGGAATTGAGAATGGGCATTTAGAATGTTTGATTTTAAAATAATTCAATTTATTCAAAAAGTTGCTAACATAGTGGACTGAGTGCCCTTATTCCCTTCCCCCGACTTCCCCGAAGGGTAACGTCTTATATAACCATGGTGCATGACTGAAACCAAAATTTACCCTGATATGTTCTGTTAAGTAACCTGCAGGCTTGACAGGAATTTCACTAGTTGTCCTGCTAATGTCTAGGATCCAGTTCAGGATCCTGCGTGGCATTTGGGTGTCCCGTGTCCTTAGCCTTTTTGCATCTGGGCAGCTCCTGAGCCAGATGACAGGGTGCAGCAGAACGCCCACATCTCCCCTAAGTGCATGTCCTGAACCCCATGCCGTAGCAGGGGATGTTTACCTTCCTTTCCTGGATAAGTAGACTGTGTAGCAGCGAGGTACCCTCTAATTAGCTTTATATACCATTTCTAGATCACCAAGCGACGGGATAGGACTGACTCCAGTAACCTCAACACTTCTTAACGCCTTTGTTGGGTTATAAACTGACAGTGGAGATCTCTCCAAAGCGTTGTGCCAAACGCCAGCTCCTTTCTCAGTGACCTTGGTTAGTGGGACCAACATGTCCGAGTTTTAAAACTGAAAATCTCTTTCTGGAGAACCCATTCAGTCCTGGACAACCTGGACCATTCGTAGTAAGAAAGCACAGAGTATTTCAGATGTGATTCCAGACACAGCAAGCAAACCCCCAGGGTGTAGACAGAAAGCGAATGGGAGAGGAGGCAGAGCTGGTGGGTGGCTGAGTGCTGATCGGGTGGGGCCTGGCTGGTGGTGGCCAAGCTGTTGGCAGTTCCCCTCCTCTGGTCTCTCCTCTACTCAGGGACACGGAGGCGTTGAGTTCCCAGACATGTGCCCTGAGAGCAGGCCTCACCTGCAGCCTGCGCTGTCTCTGTCTGTGAGAGTGGCTGGGTGCAGGGGGATTTCCATCCTCAGGTCTGCTCATGGATCTGCATCCCTAGGCCTGCAGGAGGGGCCCCGGTACTGTCGTCCTGCCCCTGTCTGAAGGTGTTTGGGGGTGCTGCTGTGGAGTCCCCTGTGTTCTGGGGCCTCTGAGGGTGCTGGGCCCTTTTCCAGTCCTGGCCGAGGAAGTCACGGCCTTTCTGCTGCGGAAGTGCCCCTGGCCCCCAGCCTGAACAGTGAGCCTTTCAGTTTCTCCCATTGAATGTTCCCTATTCTGCTTCACGGCTGAAAGTGGATGCTATTTTGCCTCCTGTTTCTCCCTGAGTCTGAAAAAGGTGATTGTTAAAGAAATCTTTATGCATTTCCTTTAGCTTTAGGATTTTTGATAACTCCATTTTTTTTTTTTACCCAAACTGAGGAAGGGCATAGTCCCCAAAATAACAGCTCTGTCATTCTTTTCTTGAACCTTGATAAAATAACTCCCCACCCTCCTGTCCCTCCCTGGTGGAACCCTCAGTATCTTTCTCTGCATCTTGACCTCCAGAGTCAGGATTTCTTCCTGTGGGCCGTGATTCAGTGGCTCACAAGCCACAGAAATCTTCGACCCTTTGTGCGAATCTGCACAGGGTGAAGCGGAATGAACTCTGAGAATATGCTCTCTTACTCCCACTCCCTGGGGGCTCTCAGGCCTTGGGCTGCTGTGTGCCCTGGAGTCACTGTCTCCCCACGCTGGTGGAAATCCTGAAAAAGGGGAAGAGGGGGCCAGGGATTTAGCTCAGTGGTTCCGCTGCCTGCCTCGCAAGCATAAGGACCTGAGTTCAATCCCCGGTACCAAAAAAAAGGGGGGGGACTGGGGGGGGGACTGGGGTGGGGAGCCCCCCCATCACTGCTGGCTGTTAGATCGGCCCCATCTGGAAGCTGGTGTTTCTGCCTCGCCTGCAGCCTCATGGCCCCTCACCCTTGGTACAGTGTTGGTTCCACATTTTGTCCAGCTTGTTGGCAGCGGTGGAGCCGACTCCCTTTCAGACCCTCTGGTGACAGTGGGCTGCAGAGTTCAGCTTAGGCCGAGGCTGCCGCCGCCTTCCACCGTACACTTGGTATTCACGCCATCCATCCGGACAGTTTAGTGGGTGAAGTGGGCCAGGGAAGTACGAGAGGAAAACCTGCTGCCTGCGGGACAGAAGGGCCAGCACCCCTTGAGAATGGTACCCAGAAGTCCCCAGAGGGTAGACATGCTCAGGTGGGGTTACCCTAGGGGGCAGAGATTTCCCGGGCAGAGGATAGCCCTGGGCAGTGACAGGGTAGCAAGAAGAGACCAGAGGCAGTGGAGGGGGCGTCTGCCCGCCCACCGCATCTCCACAGATGGCACAGTGGCAGCGGAGCAGGGCTGTGCAGGCCGGTGCTGCGGGCAGTGTCTCGACCTCCGAGAGCATCCTCTATCCCAGGGCCTCAAGGGATCGGGCAGGGCTTTGCAGGGAGCCTTCCCTCGCCCACTGGCTCCCAGCTCAAAGCGTATTCCCTGCGATTCCAGCACTGGTGTTGGTCTTGGAGTTTTTATTGAGTGGAAACACACAGGACACAGGTGTAGCAAGCCAGCAATATTTCTGATGATGAGACCGTAATAGCAGCTTGGACTTTCCTGGCTGCTGAGTTCCCAAAGAGGGGAAAGCAGGGCTTTCCAGGTGACCTGGTGTTGTCCACGAGCCCTGCACTGCATTTGTCTCGGTCACGCTGGTGCTGTGGCCCGGCCTGGGGAACATGCCACAGTGAGGGCTGATGCTGTAGCACTCCCCCGCTCTGACACCCTGCCTCTGTCCAGCCACACGGAGCGGAGCCGTTGGCAGTAGTCTTCTGGATGGGAGATGGCATCCAGTAGTATGAGTCCTTTACGCCACATGCTGCTGATAGGGACGGTTCACGGTTCGTCCTTACACAGAAAGGGCTTCTAAAGTCCAGGAGCTGTCACACGAGGCTGGCATGTTTAATCTGTGAGTAAAGCAGAGTATCTTCTACTACATAGTCAAAGAGATACCATTTGGCCCCAAAGTATTTATTTTACATTTACTGTTGAAAATGTGGGGCTTCTCTACTATTTTACAGATACAGTTCCACTTTTTTTTTCCATTAAGCTTATTGGTACATTTTAGGTATACAATACAGTTACAGTCATCATTGGGAATTAGTACCTGTACATGACGTATCTTGGTTCTTATTTTTTTTCCCCTTTCCCTGCCCTCCCTTCACCCCTACCACCCTTCCCTATTTACACAGACTTTGTTTCCATTTTTTCCTTTTCTCATATTTTTTCCTTTCCCTTCTTTCCTTTCCCCTTCCCTTCCCACTTCCCCTACTCCTTTAGACCTTTTCTTCCTATTTCACATTATCAGCTGTACATTTTGATCCTTACTTATACTTTTCAGTTTCTCACACTAGAGAAACTGTTTGGTATTTACGCATGTGTCCTATTTATTTCACTTAAGAGGATGGCCTCAATGTGCATCCATTTAGCTATAAATGTCTCTAGTTTCTTGTTCTTTATGGCTGAGTAGTACTCCATTTTATAAAAAAACCCACATCTTCTTTATCCAGTCTCCAGTTGATGGGCAATTGGGCTATTTCCAAGCTTTAGCTATTACAAACTGTGCCGCTATAAACATGGGTGCACATATATCACTGTGGTATGATGCTTTTAATTCTTTGGGGAAGATACCCAGCAGGGGAATAGATGGGTCAAATGGGACCTCTAATCCTAGTTTTTTATTTAGGTATCTCCATATTGATTTCCACAGTGGTTGCACCAGTCTGTACTCCCACCAGCAATGGAGAAGGGTTCCTTTCTCCCCACACCCCCGCCAGCATTTGTTATTGGTTGATTTCTTGATAGCAGCCATTCTTTCTGGGGTGAGGTGGAATCTCAGTGTTGTTTTCATCTGCATCTCTCTAATGACCAGTGATGTTGAACATTTTTCATATCTTTATTTGCTGCTTTTACTTCTTTGTCTGAGAAATGTCTGTTCATTTCAGATGCCCATTTTTGAATTCGGTTTTTATATTTGAGGGGACTAATTTTTTAAAGTTCTTTATATATTCTAGATAGTAGACCTTTGTCTCAGGTACAGCTGCTAAAAATTTTTTCCCACATTGTAGGTTGTCTCTTACCTCTCTTGGTGGTTTCTCTTGCAGTGGAGAAGCTTTTCAATAATATGAAATCCCAGTTGCTGATTCTTTGTGCTAGTTCCCGTGCTACTGAGGATTTGTTCATAAAGTCTTTTCCTATGGCAATGTCTTAGAGAATTCTGCCTAACTTATCTTCCAGCAAATTTAGTGTTTCTTTTTTAATATTTAGATCTCTAATCCACTTCGATCTTAGTTTAGTGCATGGTGATAGATATGGGTCTAGTTTTTTTTTTTGTTTTTTTTTTGGGTACCGGAGATTGAACTCGGGCCCTTCTGCTTGCAGGGCAGGCAGTGGAACCACTGGGCTAAATCCCCAGCCCAATATGGGTCTAGTTTTAATCTTTGGTAGGTTGAAATCCAGTTTTTCCAACACCATTTATTAAAGAGGCTATCTTTCCTCCAATGAGGGTGGTTGCCTCCTTTGTCAAAGGTGAGGTGGCTGAGTGTGTCTGGAGTTGTTTCTGCATCTTCTAATCTATTCCACTGGTCCTCGGGTTTGTTTCTTTGCCAGTACTGTGCTGGTTTTTTGTTTTTGTTTTTTTTGGTACCGGGGATCAAACTCTGGTCCTTGCGCTTGCGCAGCAGGTGGTAAAACCACTGAGCTAAATCCCCAGCCCAGTACTGTGCTGTTTTTATCACAGTAGCTTTGTAGTATACTTTCAAGTTGGGTGTTGTGATATCCCCTGCCATGTCTCTGTTGCCTAGAATTGCTTTTGCTAGTCTAGGTTTCTTCTGGCTCCAAATGAATTTTTGGATTGTTTTCTCTAGCTCTGTGAAAAATACTGTTGAGATTTCAATTGGAATTGCATTGAATCTATATAGCAGTTTTGGAAGTACGGCCATTTTCACTATATTGATTCTTCCTACCCAGGAACAGGGGATGTCTTTCCATTTTCTTATATCGTCTTCAATTTCTTTTTTCAGAGTGCTGTAGTTTTTAATGTAGAGGTTTTTGCTTCCTTTGTTAGATTGATTCCTAGATATTTCATTTTTTTGGATGCTATTGTGAAAGGAATTGTTTCCCTAATTTCTCTCTTGGTGCATCTGTTATTTGTGTACAATAAGGCTATTGATTTGTGAGTATTGACCTTGTATCCAGCTACTCTACTGAGTGTCAATTAAGTGTAGAAGTCTTTTGGCGGAGTATTTTGGGTCTTCTATGTAGAATATCATATCACCAGCAAATAATGGCACTTTAACTTCTTCCTTTCCTATCTTTATTCCTTTAATTTTTTCTCTTGTCTAATTGCTGTGGCTAATGTTTCCAGAACTGTATTGAACAGGAGTGGTGATAGTGGACATCCTTGTCTTGTTCCTGATTTTAGCATGAAGGTTTTCAGTTTTTCAGTTTTTCATACAGTTTTTCAGTATGATGCTGGCTGTTGGTTTTTCATAGATAGCCTTTATCAGGTTGAGATAAAGACCATCTATTCCAATTTTCTGTAGGGTTTTTATCATGAATGGGTGTTGAATTTTGTCGAATGCTTTTTCTGCATCTATTGAGATGATCATATGGTTTTTGTCCTTGACTCTGTTAATGTAGTGTTTTACATTTATTGATTTATGTATGTTGAACCATCCTTGCATCCCTGGGATAAATCCAACTTGGTCAGGGTGTATGATCTTCTTGATGACCGTCTGTATTCTGTTTGTCAGTATCTTATTGAGGATTTTTGCATCTATGTTCATTAGTGAGATTGGCCTCTAGTTCTCTTTTTTGGTTGAGTCTTTCTCTGCTTTTGGGATCAAGGTGTTGCTTGCTTCCAGGAATGAATTTGGGAGTACTGCTTACCTTTCAATTTCAGTGAAGAGTTTAAGCAGTAGTGGCAATAGTTCTCTAAATGTCTTGTAGAATACAGCAGTGAAGCCATCAGGACCTGGGCTTTTCTTTGTTGGTAAATTTTTAATTACATTTTTAATTTCACTGATTGTAATTGGGGTATTTAGAATTTTTATATCTTCTTTGTTCATCTTTGTTAATTGATATGTATCTGGGAATCTATCCATTTCTTCTGTGTTTTCCATTTTATTAGAGTACAGGTTCTCAAAATAGGTATTGATAATCCTCTGGATTTCTGCTGGATCTGTTGTGACTTCACCTTTTTCTTTCCTAATTTCATGGATTTGAGCCTTTTCTTTCCTTTTTTTGATAATGTTGGCTAAGGGTTTATTGATTTTATTTATTCTTTCAAAAAACCAACTCTTTGATTCATTGATTTTTTTTGTGTGTGTGTTGTTCTCTTAGTCTCCATTGTGTTGATTTCTGCTCTGATGTTTATAATTTCCTCCTTTATATGAGCTTTGCGTTTGTCTTGCTCTTCTTTTTCTAGAAGCTTAAGGTTGAGCATTAGGTTGTTTATTTGAGCTCGCTGCCACTTTATTTTTTGATTATAAAAAATACCAGCTCATTAAAATAAAAATGTAAAGAAGAAAATCAAAACCATCCTAAATCAGAACCTCAGATCAGAACCTGGAGAATGCATCTGACTTGCCATGGTACAGATTTCCTCACAAGAGTCATATCATGTATGTGAATATTTGCACGTGTGGTTAACGGTGGGGCCCGATGTCAGAGCTTTTGGGCCCCAACTCCTGTTTGCTGCTGTGAGATGTTAGGCAAACTGTTTAACCCCTGTTTTAGTCACTTTCCTTTGACATCTGCAAGTTAAGGAGGGCAAGGTTTACTTTGGCTCATGTTTCAGTCCATAGTTAGCTGGCTCCAAGGCAGTACAGCATGGCAGAGGAGCCTGGTGGAAGAGAGCTGCTTAGGGCATGGTGGACAAGAAGCAGAGAGTCATAGGCGGGAGATACAGCCTTCTAGGTCATAGCCACTGTGACCTGCCTCTTCTGACTGAACCTAACTCCTAATAGGAGGTCAGCTATGATTCCTATATAATCCAGTCACCTCCCCAAGGTGCTGCTTGTGATCGTGTTAGGGGATATGCAGATATAAACCATAGTGTTCCCCACAGCCCCTAAAAGACTCATGCACATCTCTTTATACAAATTGCACTCAGCCCATCTCTAAGAGCTGCCAAAGTCCTGACAGTTCCAGCCTTGCTGAAAAGTCCAAGTCCCAAGACTCTGAGACTCAAAGCAGACTCTTAGCTGTGAGCCTCTATAAAAATAAAAAGAAAGTTAAACACTCCCAACATACCCTGGCACAGGGTAAATGTTCCCATAACAAAAGGAGGAATAGGGCATAGAAACCAATTGGAACAAAGTAAGACCAAAACATATCAGGGCCACGTCCAGCACCAGAGCAGGCTGTGGCATTTAGATGTGACTCCCTGTGGCCTGGGAGGCCCTGCCCCTATGACATCACCAGTGGTTGTATCTCTCCTGGCTTCTCTCTTGGGCTGGCTTTGCTCACCCCTTGCGGCCTTCCTCAGACGTTCTGTGTTCCTGGCTTCTCCCATTTCCAGAGGTCCACTGCACCTTGGGCTTCACACTCACAACCTCACATGCTGCCCTCTCAGGGGCTCACTGCTTGGGCTCCCAGGCCTCCTTCTGAAAGCGGGTGGAAGCCTCCCTGACCCCACAGCTCTTGCATTCTGCGTGCCTGCAAAACCAGAACCACACGGATGATGCCAGCGTCTGCCACCACTTGAGTGTAGCCAGGCTGTCTGTAGAGGCCTCCACCTGCCTGGATGGCTGAGCACTCACCCGAACCTTGGGGAACAAACTCCCTGGGCAGCTGCTCTGGGGCCCGAGCCCTGAGGCTCTCTTCTCAAAGCAAAGTCTTTCAGTTTTCCAGTAATGAGCCTGTGAAGGGTGGAGCCTTACTGGCTCTTCACATGGCCTCAGGCGTTTTTCCTACTGTTTTGATCCAAGATACTTTTCTTCTTTTTTAGTGTTAATCTTTTCTGTCTTTTAAAATAAATTTTATTTTATCCCATTCCCCCCTAATGTTAATCTTTTCAACAGCCAAGCTTTCTGCTCCATCTTTGTGGATGCTTCCTTTCTGGCAAAACTGAAAACTTTAAAAAGGACCTTTTGCTTTTGCTTTTCAATGTAAACCTAGCGAAACACTCCTATCGGTGTCCATGCCACAGCCCCAGCATTGGACTTCCTTGAAATTTCCTCCAACAGATTAGTCTGCCACCCTTAATCTCAGTGTCCCACAAAGTCTTAAGACATGAGTCAAACGTAGACAGATTTTCTGCCAGAACATAACACACGTGACCTGGAGTCCAACTGCCAGTGGATTCCTTGTTCATAATTGAAATCACCTGAGCCTGATCTTTACCATCTGGTCTTTTTTTTTAAAAATCATTGTTCTGGTCTTCTCATCTCTGATGAGAATTTCTCATCAAACTTGACTTACAGCATTCTAGGGCTGCTTCTCAAGCCAGCATCTCTAAACCTTTCCAAACTCCTCCCATGAACCAGTTTCAGAGGTTTCTGACCCACATTGTCAGGTAGTGTCGCAGCAAGAACCCTACTTCTCTGGTACCAAAACCCATCTTAGTCACTTTCCTCATCACTGATACACAATATCTGACACCCGTGATTAAAAGGGTGAAGAAGTTTATTTTGGTTCATGTTTGAGCTCCAAAACAGGACAGTGGCAGAGGAACATGGCAGAAGTGAGCTGCTTACAGCATGGTGGACAGGAAGCAGAGAGGCAAGGGAGGAGGTGGGAAGAGAGATATTACCTTCTACTCCAGGCCCCCAGTGACCCACTTCTCCCCACCAGACCCCAACTCCTAACAGCAAGTCAACCATAAACCCCATAATGCAATCACCTTCCCAAAGTCTCACCTGTGATCCCAGAAGGCTTTAAGGAACATCTAACCATAACACCTTTTTGTAACCTGAGTTTTCTCATTGGTGAAATGGAAGTGTTAAACTTCCTTTAACAAGGGGTTGCTAGGAGGATTAAGTGAGTTAATTCTTGTTAAAAAGTGCACCCCAATGCCTCACATGTAATAAAGCCCTAGCAAATGTTAGCTAGTTTCACTCTGATATTAATATATATTTATTATATGTAATTATGTGGGACCATGCTTTGTTTTTCTTACAGCATGTTAGGAAATGCTTTCCATGTTGAGAAATACAGTTAGATCTGTATCCTAGTATTAATGATTCTGTTACAGCAGACCCTTGACTTATGAACTCAGTTCGTTCTTGAGTGCTGGTTGTAACTCAGGTTGGTCGATTGAAGGCTCATGTTCCTCTACACAGCCTTCAAAGTCTCTCTACTGTGTACAGGCAGGTCTCAGTGTCCTTAGAGAGACGTTTGCCCAGGATTTCTCAACCCCACACAGGAAAGGATGTTGTAATGTTCCTTCCAGAACTCTTTAAGGATTAAATATGTATCTGAGACCATCTGAAAGCACAAGCAGCCGGTATTCAGGTCCTAACTCAAAACTTTCTTCATAAGTTAAAACTAAAATTCTGGTCATAACCTAAGTTGTTTGTACATCAGGCCAGTTGTAACTCGAGAGTCCACTGTATATTGTAGCATAGTTTACTTTGCCAATCTCCTGTGGACAAACATTTAGGTATTGTTGTTTCTTTGCCATTAACACATAAATAAATTTAGTAAACAATCTGTAATGAGCTTCTATATTCATATTTGGTTTAGTTATTTTTTAGATAAATTCCATAAATAAAACTGTAATGAACTGTATATATGTTTAATTTTCTTCTTGGGAGAAATTTATAGAAATAACTCTTATGTCCAAGATTATAGATATTTAATGTTTAATATTATTTTTCATATTATCAGTCTACTTTCTGGCATGGTGACATCAAATTATAGTATCTGTCAACTATGTGTGAAAATGCCCAGTTTTCTAAACATATGCCCCAGTTGGGTTCTTTCCATCTTTTATTTTTGGCAAATCTGAAAAAGGAAAGGTATCTTGTTACTTTGCATTTGTTTCATTAGTGAATTTGAGTATCTCTTCAGGTATGCATTGGCATATTGCTTCTTTTGGAAGCTGTGTTTTCATTGTTTGTATTTTTGTTGTTGATTTGTGAGAACTCTTTGTGTACCAGGGATAGTGATATTTGTCCTTCATAGATATTGGTAAGGGTGTGTGCCTTGCAGGATGGATGACTTACAGTATCTTAAATGATAATGTCAGTTACAAATGTTTTTGTGAGTCTCTAGGTAGTGCTCACGTCCATGTTGCAAAAGGAGACCAGCTTTTTGCGTCTCAGAGAAATTGTTTTATGACCTGGTAATTAGGAGTAAAGTGGACCTTTTATTACTCACACTAGACAATGCATGTGTCTTGAGAACTGACCTTTGATGCAGCTCACATACCCTTCTGAACACGTCACTGTCTCCTCTGTTATTTCCAACATTGCTATTTCTTCCCTCGGAGTTATTCTTCCAGGCTGGGAAGCCTGGAGTTACCTGTAATGGCCTGGAGGCGATGTGGCTCTCAGCCTTTCCGCTCAGTTAGTGCCCCTTTGAGGCTGTTTCCCTCCCTGGTTCCTGCCACTGCACTTACCTTGGGTGTCAGAATGACCTTGTGCACACCCACTGCTTCTCCTGGACAGAGGGCTCCTCAGGTGGAAGGTGCAGAATTTACTTACTTTTACATATTCATTTACCTTTAGACTCTGTGATACCTTGGCTCATAGTAAGCACATGATAAATGTTTATTGTGCTTATTATTCCACTTTGAAGGTGATGAAGCTAAGCCTCTGCAGTCACCTGGTAGATTGATACTAGATATGCTGGTAGGTGTAATTTTCTTATTATGGAAAAGTTCATTTGTGCCAGATAGTTAAAAGACTACCTTAAAGAGCACCTGTGCTGTCACCCTGTAGGTTTATCTGTTGAAATCCATGCCACTCTGACATACACTCGTCTGTCCCAGAACCTGTGGGGACTCCTTACTGGCCATTGACTCAGATGTGATGATAGCATTTGTCATTCTTACGTGGCAACAGCTTATAAAGCAGAACCCTATGCCTCTGCTCTGTTAGCTCAGTCTTCTTATTGTTTTTTTCACATGCTGCCTTGTTCTTCCTTCATTGATACACATCATTCCCCATGTAGAACATGCTTCCCCCTTTGCTTTTCCAAAGCTTTTGTGCATGAACTGTTCCCACCACATTACAGTATTAGTATGGAGGTGAGCACTGTGTCTTGTCCTGATCTGATTACTTCTAGGACCTCACATGTTGGTTAATGGACTTGGCAGGTGTGATAGTTAACTGAGTCACCTCGAGTAACAAATGCCCAGCTAAATCGGATCGGCACAGTTCTGGGTGAGGCCGAGGGGATTTACTGCGGAGGGAAGACCCAGCCTGGGTGTGACTGACAACAGCCAATGGGCTTGCAGCCCGCATGGAATAAAGGGAAACAAGCAGGAAGGCGCCTCTGTTTCCTCCCAGGAGCTCCGCTCTTCCTCTTCGCCTTGGACCTGAATTCAAGGGCCTGTTTATAGAATACCTGGGGCAGTGGAGAGTATGAGCAGCGACCTGTTAGGTTTCTTATTTTTGGAGCTCGATAGGAAGACATTAGGGGTTTCCTGTGTCATAAATGATATAAAAATATCTTGAATGAAAGCTGCAAGAAAACTGTGTATTGTGAAAAAAAAAAAAGATGGGTCTCCTGGCTTCTTCCTGGCGCAGACCCTTTGGCCTCTTGATACTTGAACAGAACACTACAGTGAGCTCCAGGCCTCCGCCTGGATCCTTCAGATCTCCAGCACGCAGGCAGCCCTTTTGTTCTCTTCCACACCCGACTGTGGGCGGCCACTGTAAACCAATCTTGTAAATTCTTACTATGTATATCTTGCATTAAATGTTCTTCTAGTATGCACTGAGTGGTACAGCAGGTATCTTTAAATAGCACTCCTGGTGCGTTCAGAGTACAGTGTGAATCCAGCATTGCTTTATAAGACCTATGTTTCTCTGAACAAAATGTGTGCTCTGTTAGGGCAAAAACTGATGATCAGTCCAGCCAGACAACCTGGATCTGTTTGATTGGATTGCTGCAAAATTACAGTTTCCACCAAAGAAAAGAAAGATGGTGTACATTTATATAGTGTTGTCACTCCCTTTGTGATTGTTCTTATGAATTGATTTGCATGTGTATATTGCCATTATTAAAACTGACATGAAGTGCAATTAGAATAAGTGAATGTAAGGTCTGGAAGTTTTCCAGGGTTGAGAGATTCACATGTAAAACATTTTAGAAGGAAGGGTTTAGGCCTTAGTGCCTCGCCCCATGTATGGGTTTCCATTATTTTTCAAGCTTGGTAACAGAACTAAAAAGATGGTGCCTTTGAGAAAGGTAGGGAAGCTGGAGAAAAAGCCGATACTGGGGAGAAGTATATATGTTTAGTTTGGGATGTGTTGATAAGTTTTGGTGAGATAGTGTCAAACAGTGGTGGAAGCTTCTGATGGAGTGCACCTTAGAGGATACGATTAAGATATGGTACAGACATCAGTGCAGAGGTTAGAGTCTGAAGTTAAGAAAAAGCAGTTTTAGAGGTAGTCTTAATTACTTTCTTGTCACTGAAACACAACACCAACAGCTATAAGGAGGAGAGGTTTATTTCAGCTCAGTGTGGAGGGTTCAGTCCATAGTCCTCTGGGTCCAAGGCATGGTAGCATGGCAGAGGGGCATCACAGAGGAGAAACAGCTTATGGCCTATGGTGGGAAGCAGAGAGGGATCAAGGGAGGAGGAGGGAGATAACCCGCCCAGGCCATGCCCCCAGTGACCACCTCCTCCAACCAGACTCCACCTCCCAACATCACATTTAGCTATAAATCCATCAGTGGACTAATCCACTGAGTATCATGTCCCTATGACCCAGTCACCTCCCAGAAGCCCCACCTATGAGTGATGATGCTTTGGGGGGCATCTAGATGTAAACCATAGCATTCTGCCCCCAGCTCCAAAAAGGCTCCTGTGGATCTCTTTATACAAAATGCATTTAGTCCATCTCTAAGAGTTGCCAAAGTCCTCACAATTTTGACATTGCCAAAAAGTCCAAGTCCAAAATCGCCTATGAGTTCTAAGGTAAACTCTTAGCTGTGAGCCTGTGTACAAAGGAAGAAAAAGTTAAACCCTGCTGACTTACAGTGGCACAGTGGAAACATTCCCATTGCAGAAGGGAGGAAAAGAGGGATACAGACGGATGGGACCAAAGCAAAACCAAAACCCATCAGGGCAAACACTAAATCCTTTAGTTCCATGTCTAGCTTCCTGGGGAAATTGTGATGAAATGTGAGCTCCAAACCGCTTGGGTAACTCCACCTCTGTTGCATTGCTGGTGTTTGTAGCCCTCATGGCCTTTCTCTTGGGCTGGCTTTGCTCACTCCTTGCAGCTTTCCTCAGAAGTTCTACATTCTTGGCTTTTCCAGCATTATGGAGTCTATCGTACTTTTGACTTCATCCTTGCATCTTTATGGATTGCTCTCTCAGGCACACTGCCTAGCCTCATAGGCCTTATTGACCTCACAACTCTTACATTCTGCATGCCCAAAACCCAGCACCATCTGGGTGATGGTGCCACCAGCTGGAGCAGAAGCCAGGCCCTTTTCCATCTTGCTCCTGGCTGCAGAGGCATCTGAGTGCCTGGCTGGCTGAGCATGATAAACTGAATCTCAGGGAATCAATCCCCTAGGCAGCCCTTCTCCAACAGAATGCCCTGGTCTCTGCTCAAAGCAAAGTCTTTCATTTTTGAAATTTTGAGCCCTTGAAGGGCTAAGCCTTAATGCTTCCTCACATGCCTGTAAGCCATTTTTCTGCTGTCCTGTTTCAAAATACTTGGCTTCTTTTTAATGCTACTCTTTTCAGCAACCAAGCTCTCCTCTGCTCCATCTTTGCAGACCCCAAGTTTAATGAAACTTCCTTTCTGGCCAAACTCAAAACTTTAAAAATCATTCTGCTGGGCTGATTGCTCTTGATCCTCGGTGTACAGCTGGCTGCAAGCTTCCAGCAGCATCCAAGCCACAGCCTGGATCTGGATGTTTAGCTTCCTTGAACTTTCCTCCACCAGATTAGTTAGTCTGCCACCCTTCATCCCAGTCTCCTGCAAGTTCTCAGGACATGAGCAAAATGTAGATAAGTTTTCTACCAAAGGATAATACACATGATCTGGAGTCCAACTACCAATGGATTCCGTGTTCTTGAATGAAGCCTCTTGAGTCTGGTCTTTTCTAGTTGCATTACTGTCAATATTTTGGTCTTCTGAGCTCTGACCAGAGTCTCCCATCAAGCTCAGTTTTTAGGGCTGCCTCTCCAGCCTGTGTCTGCAAACCTAACCAAACTCCTCTTGCAAGCCAGTTCCAAAGGCTTCTGAACCACATGATCAGGTCATATCACAGCAGTGACCTCACCTCTCTGGCACCAAAATCTGTCTTACTTACTTTATTGTTGCTAAGACACAATACCCAATACAACTATAAGAAGGAAAGGTTTATTTTGGCTCACAGTTTGTAGAGGTTTCAATCATAGTCCAAGGCTCCAAGGCAGGGCAGCATGGCGGAGGAGAAGCAGCTTATGGCATGGCAGTTGGAAGCAGAGAGATCAAGGGAGGGGTTGGAATAGACCCTGTCAGGCCACGATGCCAGTGACCTTCTCCTTCCAAGGTCAGATTTAGCCATAAACCATCAGTGCACCAATCTGCTGGTGAGCATCACAGCCCCACAATCCCATCACCTCCCTCAAGCCCCACCTGTGAGTGTGTGAGGCTGTGGGCGACATTTGATACAAGCTGTAACGGAGGAGAGATTGCCTTAGAATGAAGGCAGCGGTCTAGAGATCGTGGCTCGGACCCTTTGCAGGCAGACACACTTTGTTGGAAGACAGAAGAAGGGAAGGTGTTTTCAGAGGTAGGGAGAGGACCAAGGTAGTGAAGCATCCTGTAGGTCAAGGAGTTTCATTTTCTGAGCTCCTGAAAGAGTCATTGATACTTTTAACAGCAAACATGGGCCATTCCACAGAGAGCATGGTATGTTTCCCACGAGTGTGTTCCCAGAGGGTCCCAGGAGGTGGAGGAACGGTCAGGAGAAGGGAGGGAAGTGGGAGGCCCTGAGGTCGCCGGGGTGCGCTCTTGGGGCCCGTGGGATCCCAGCACCCTCCTGCCTTCTCTTTGCTTCTGGGCTCCTTGGGGTGAGTAGCTGTGGCTCTGTCAGCTTCCTCCATGATGTGCCGCCCTTGCCAGAAGCCCCGAGCAGTAGGGCCACTCAGTCCCTGACAGCCACACCCAGCCACTTGTATTTCTCAGAGCCGGCTGGCCCCTTTTGTCACTGTTCAGTAGAGAAGCCGACCTTTCTGCGTAGCGTGTCCTCTGCTGGCTCTCTGGCGAACTCCTATGCATTCCTCTAATCCCGCTCCGGGATCACACTTCCTGACTCCTCTGCATGGGAGCCCCCTTTAGCTCCTCTCCCCGAGTCTCCCCTCTGTATTCTGAACTAGGATTGGCTTCTCTCCTAGCCTGGCTCACATGTGTGCTGTGACTCTGTGATCCAGCCTCACGTACACCCTGTCGGATTGTGAGAAATTTGCCTGTATCTTGGAAGCCAGGATTAGGTGTAATTAAGAGAAAATGCAGTCAGTTTGTAGTGTGTTTCTTTGCGAGAATAACCCATTTTGCCTTTCATTTTAATTTTCAGTAAATCGTCAAAGATGAAAGTGACCTTATCAGCTTTGGATACTTACGAGACTTCCTTCACGCCTTTGGTGGTCATAGAACTTGCTCAGGATGTCAAAGAAGAAACCAAAGAATGGCTGAAAAACAGAATTATTGCCAAAAAGAAAGACGGAGGTGAGTAAAGTAGGTGCCGCCCAGACCGCAGCCTGAGGCTGCCTGTGGCTCTCCCGAGGCCTTCCTTCCTGTGTCATAGCCATTGCTCTTCCCTCCCTCTGGACTTGGGCGGCCTCCGTCACTCACCGCAGAACATCCAACTGCCAGCGGTGAGGGCTCAGCTCCCACGCTTTGCGCCCGCTTGTCGGAGCTTTCTATGAGTGGGCGCAGGGCGCTGCTCTGCGGGGCTCCTGAGTGTCACCTGCGCTGCCCAGGGCCGGTTAGCACAGCACCTGCGTGCGAGAAGGTGCTGTCAGGGGAGGAGACCTAGAGCAGCAAACAGAGCCAGCCGGGAGTGGTCCCAAGGCAGCGCCTGCGCCCTGTACCAAACCCTGTGCTGCGAGCCTGTGCAGGAGCACAGGGTGGGGTGGCAGCGCTGCAGAGTCGGGGTGACCCAGGGCCCCCGCTTGGCCCTGTCTGGGAGCTCGGCAGGGCTGGGCTGGCGAGAGGTGGGGTCAAGCCCACGCCTTCTGCTGCCCGAGCGCTGGGCTAGGACTGTTTATAGAAAAATGCCTATAAAGTGGAATTTTGAATCAAAGTCGATTACATTTTTTCTCAATAATTGCACCAAGAGGGAAGAAAAGCACAAGTATTTGCTGCTGGAATCTGAGGAATCCTTTCTTCAAGAACATTTGCTGTGTCTTGTCGCGAATAACTCTGGCGCCTCCGTGCGGCTGTGCATTCAGGGACACTGGGGACGGGGAGGGTGTCTTTCTGTACCCCAAATGCACCTTTCATTCAGATTTGTAACACCTGCACTGGCAATCGCCTAAGCGACTGAGCCATAATAGAGTCGCCAAAACACGGATACACGCTTCGGGAAAAGAAACACCGGGATCAGTATTTTAACGCCAAATTTATTCAGACATGGTGAGATGAGTGCAAGTCACCTTTGGCCTCCACAGTGACAGGAGGTGCTCAGAGGGGGCCGTGAGCCCCCAGACGCTCAGTGCCCTGAACTGCCGCTCGGGGACCTCGCTCACTGAGATCGCCGTGTGTGCGTGCATTTTCACTTTCTTCCCTAAGGGCCGGCAGTGCAGTGGGTTTCCTGCGATACACGGCATCCTCTAGGGTCCCTCACACGAGGGTAACACCATCTGCTGAAAAAACTTCATAGTTTTCCTTTTCCTGAAGTGTGTATACATTTTTTGGTGGGCTCTGTACATTAATCTTAACATACGAATCCATTTGGGGGCCGGGATGTAGCTCAGTGGCACCGCACCTGCCTGGCAAGTTCAAGGTCCTGAGTTCGATCCCTGGTACTGCCAACAAAACAAAACAAAACTTCATTTGGTAAGCATAAACTTTGCGAATACCTGATTATTTTCATAATTTCTGTCAGCCATTTCTACAAGGGTAATAGAAAAGAAACACCTGGGCATGGCGGAGCTCGCTCTGTAGTCCTAGCTGTTCAGGAGGCTGAGATAGAGGATCTCTTGAGCCGAGGGTTTGAGGCCATCCCAGACAACATAGCAAGGCCCCATCTCAAAAGTAAATAAGTAAAAGAAAGAAACGTACCTTAAAAAGTTTGATGTAGGTGGAAATAATTAGGAAAAAATCATTTTTCTCCAGTATCTTGTGGGTAGTAATTGTATATATAATATCAGATCATAACATCTTTTTAATGTTTGGGGAAAATAATTATATTTAAGAAAAAAAATATTTTTTTATTTGCTTGGAAGATGGATTTAATTTTTATTTAACATTTTCTTCCTTTTACCAAACTAGAAACATGATATTACTAGGAAGTTTTCATTTTTGAAATTTCTGTTTGTTTCTAAGACTGTGCTTACCTTTTGTTTTTGAAGGTGCCCAGTTGCTGTTTAGACCCCTGTTAAACAAACACGAGAAGGAAACACTGGGAAGCGACAACTTGTACCTCGTGGGGGCCTCCAGGGTCCGGTTGCTGCTGGGGGCGGAGGCGCTGGGGCTGGTGAAGGAGAGTGTGGACGGCACCATGCGCACCTTCACCTACAGCACCCGGGGCAGCTTCCGGGGCTTCCACGGTGAGCGGGGCTTCCTCCTCAGACCCCTGTGTCCTGGCAGCGTTTGATGAGTGGGTCAGGGGCCAGCAGACTTCTCCAGGGAAGGGCCAGATAGTGAGTGTTTGTAGGCATTGTGGACGGTGTTGGCTCCCCGGGAATTAATACAGTCCCGCCACGGTGGAGCAGAGAGCAGCCCTAGACCATGAGGAAATGAGCGTACAAGGTGGTGTTCCAACAGAGCTTTATTTATAAAAACCCGTGGCAGACCGCCTTTGCCCCCTGGAGTAGGTAAGGAAAACTAGAAGGACGCATGTGTGAGTAATTTAATTATTCATTCTGTGTTTCATGATGATGAGTATTCTCTTGGTTGATGTAGAAAAATCTCACAATAAGAAACAGTGGTAGGTCCCTGTCCTAGGAACCCATTTCCTGAATGCTCTGGCTCCTCCCAAGTGTGGGAGGGTAGTTGGGTGTGTTCTGGCCCAGGGGAGCTTCCGGAGGGGATGCTTTCTGCCAGGAACTGGGCAAGCTGCGGGGGAGCTGCATTGTGAGGGCGATGGGTAGGATCGGGGTTCTTCAGACAGGCGCAGGTTGGAGCTCTGCACCCCGGTGACTTCTTGATCCAGGCCAGGGAGCCTCGGTTAAGAAGGTCTGCCCGCCTCAACAGCCTTTCTTCTCTCACTCCAGAGGGAATGAAAGGCTTGGGAAATTGAAGATGGTTTTCCCATTCAGGCAAACACGCTCTTCCATCCCTGGTTTAAAATGTCTTCAGGATCCAAGGTGGCATTGGCCTCTGCTCCTTGGCAGTGAGACCCAGCAAGTGTGTGCATTTGGACGTCTGCATGCTGCTTCGGAACGGCTAGCAGATGATTGGAGAGTTGCGTTATGAGCAAGCATAACCAAAATATTGTGTCCTTAGAAAAGATCTAAGGAGCTTTATGTTCTATTTAATTTACCAGTTTTATATTTGATTACGCCTGTCAGTTGCTATTGTATACATCATATTTCCATAATCTTAAGCAACTGCAGTACTGCTGAACTTTCTTTTGATTACTGAGAAAATAACGAGAAGTTTGTGCTTTTATTCCAGATGACAATGACGATTTCCTCACCATGACAGAATGTCAGTTCATTGTCAAACATGAGCTGGAAAATCTCAGAGCTAGAGATGAGAAGATGATCCCTGGGTACCCCCAAGCGAAGCTGTATCCAGGAAAGTCGCTGCGTAAGTTATGCTGTCAGCCAGGTTGATGGGGACACGTTCTCATTTGGCTATTCTTTCACAAAAAACAAACTTAATAAATCAAGCAATTGCAGAAACTTTAGTATCATCCTTATTGAGAAGCATACAGCCCTACAATAACACGAGCATATCTTTTGCCAGTGGAGCTCTATTACACTGCACATTTTAACCATTGTATTTGTTCTCTATGGTTTGCTGCTTTGTAAGGCCTCACTGCCCATGGTTGGCTGTGTGTGTGTGTGTGTGTGTGTGTGTGTGTGTGTGTGTGCGTGCGTGTGTGGTACTGAAGGTGGAACTCAGGCCTTTGTACTAATTTAAATCTCTAGACCCCGCTTTGTTTTTCATTTTGAGACAGGATCTCACTAAGTCTCTGAGGAGCCCAGACTGGGCTTGGGCGTAGTCCTGCCTCAGCCTCCCAGAGTGCTGTACGATCACGCACCACATGGGCTGTGATGAAAATCTGTGACGGAAGACACCTGGCCTTCCCCAGAGCCCTTCCCAGCCCCTCTGGTCCTGCTGGTGCTGAGCACAGGCAGACAGAGAAGCCTAAGGAGGCTTACAGGGGCGCATGACACCTGAATGCAGATTAGCAGCTTGTGACCTTTTGGTTTTGTGTAATTCTGTTTTATTGAGAACACTGTTTTGCAGAATGAAAGAGTTTACTTCAATGTATAATTCCAAATTTGCTTCAAGCCCAGAGAGCAGCAAGGCTTCAGCATTTTTGCTGCTTTAAACACACTTCAGGCAGTTAGCTTCTGTGCCCAGTCTGGCTGGTTTCCCTGGAGTTGTCATTGTAACACTGCCCTCCAGCCTCTTCCCTTGAGGATGAAGCCCCACGACCCTGTCCATCTTCATGTTTCCTCAGATCCCTCTTTGATCACCCATTTGTTGGTGGTTATGTATCATTTATACAGGGAAAATATAACTCCCGACCTGCTAGATGTCAGATATGCCGAATTCATGTTCCCTAAAACGGAAGAAGGAATTCTAAGGAACAGTGGAGGTTAAGGGTAGGAAAAATGTATTGAGAGAGAGAGCACTCCTGAGGGACAAGAGGGGCCCAAAAGTGGGTTGCCAATGAGCCTACTTTTCTGAGAAAGTTTTATAGAGCAGAGTCACTAGGTGGGTATAAGGTGGGTTCAATTATAATCAACCAATAAGATTCCAAGTACAGCCACTTAGCTAATATGGATCTGATATAGTAGCAAGGGCATATGGATGGCATCATTAACCTTGGTCGATAATCTATAGTCTTAGTCTTGTCTTTACTCTTAGTCTTAATGGTCTTAGTCTTAGTGGGTGGGAGAGAATGGCCCACCACCAGCAAGATTTTTATGAGAAATCTCAAAAGGGTGGTACCAATAATCTGAAGTTTCAGCTTATCCCTTAGGAAGTGTGTAAATCTGGCCAATGTGACTTTAAGCTTTTTTAGATGCGCCTCCAGCCACAGTTGTGATGTGTTCTCATCTTCCGCTCTTACTCCCTCAAGGGCCTAGCCTGTCTGACTGCCTGTAATATTTCTGCATGATTTAGCTGTCTATAATATCATGAGTCTCTAATATCAAACAGTTTCTGTTCTGCATTTTTCCCTCATGAAATTGTCTTGCTGAAGAGACCAGGCCATTTGTCTGATAATGAGATTGTTTCAGAGTGCAGGTTTTCTGATGATGTCCTCCCAGTTCCTCTGCCCTCTTGTCGTTCCTGCAGCCTGAAGTTTCTGGCAGGAATCCTTCTTAGGGGCTCTGCCTCGTGCCTGGTCTCCCTGGATTCCTGACAGTGAGGAGTAGGACTGCAGAGGTTCTCTTTGTCTCTCACGCAGATCCTCCTAACATCCTGTCCTCTGTTGGGGATGTTGCCTTGCCTTGGGAGAGTTTATCCAAATTTTTACTTGGACTTGCTTTTTGAATTTTGAAGGGTTTTTTTTAGGATAAATTGTTTATTTTCACTTTTTAGTAGAAAATTTTGTGGTGTTTTTTCCTCCTGAAGTAACATAACTTATTGTAGTGTGTGCTGAATGCTGTCCCGAATGCTGAGGGCTTATTGTTTGTGCGTGGACATTAACTAACACTTTTCAGTTACACAGCACATGCATAAACACACTTCCCTGAGCAGTCTGCAGCTGTTACAGTTCTTTGTCCCTCAGGTCTATAATAAGAAGGGCAGAGGGGGACCTGGGGCAGGGTGTGGAAGGAGACTGCACTTTGCACTGTCTAATTTTTACACTGTTGGCATTTCAGTTAAATATCTTCCTACTGTGAGAAGTGGCACAAGAGCGAGACCGCCCAGGTGGGCTAGTGGAAGGCAGTGAAGCACGTGCAGTATTCACCTCCTGCGGGTTGGCTGAGGGCAGCAAGAGGCTGTCAGTGGTGAACAAAGAAAAGCGGGAGCTTTGTTGGGGGTCAGGCAAGGGCTCTGGCACGTCTGTCATGTACAGGGCTCAGAGCAGATATTTGCTGTCGGGGTCCACGAGGCAGTCAAGGCAAGTGTGTGGATGTTATCAGGTAACTTGGTGCTGGGAAGATGTGCTGTACTTTGTAGTCTTGAAGCAGGAAACTGAGGACCTTGGACAGATAACTCTAACACAAAGACAGGAGCAAAACTCGGCTTTTAATGCTGGTGGCTCAGCGAGTGACTTTGTCAGTTTTGAGAGCCCCAATAGAAGTTTGTACTTCCTGGGCCGGGGTTTTAGCTCAGTGGTTCTGCCGCCTGCCTCGCAAGCGCAAGGTCCTGAGTTTGATCCCCCGTACAAAAAAAAAAAAAAGTTTGTACTTCCTTATCTACCTCTTTTTACATCTATGAAGCCCAATTCCATTGGAGCTTCCCTGGGAATATAGCGAGCAGGATTTGCACAAAGCAGAGCAGCAGAGGGTGGGGAGAGCAGAGTTCTGGCAGGACTTTCTGAGTCTGTTCCGCTCCTTTGGTGACAGATTACAGAAGCTGTCATGGCTACTCAGGTGCATCCCACAAAGAGCATAGCTACCTAGTTAACCCATAGTTGCCCAATAACTCAGTTAACCCATAGTTGCACAGTTCCACATGGAGGGGTGGTCTCCTCTCAGTCTTATCTCTGTTTCTGTAACATCCCCTGCTGTGTTCTGTCTGTTCCGAGACAGCACAGCTTGCATCATCTGTGTGTTTTGCTGAGGGCTGAGGTTTTTTGTATCTGTTAAACTGTAGCTTGGAATCAAACAACATATTTATTAACCAGGAAATGGCCAGATCAGGACTCACACTGACCTTGTGCTCTGAATCTCCTCCTTTCCTCCTTATTAGATATCCTAGAGAAATGTTGTTCATGAGAACATGTGTTCAGATAGCTGGAAGGATAGCATCCATGTCATTTTGGACCATGTTTTTTATTGAACCCCATCACGTGACCCTTCTAGGTTACCACGGGAAATCTAACTCCTCATTCCTTTTCTGTGACTCCTGGTTATGGATATCACCGTGTTAGTGAACATCTAATTTTTTCCTCCAGGTTTTTCATTACAGACAAATTAGGAAACTCACCTAAATTGAAATTGTTAGATCAGAAGTATCTACAACCTTTGGGGTAGATATTGCCGAATTAAACTTCACAGTGATTTCATCAACTTAGGAATGCTTCCATTTGAACATTTAGCATGATGTAGACTTCTGACATTAGGTAATCTTTCCAGGTTCAGAAATAGTCCATTCCTTCTACTTCATAAGAATTTTTGTCTGTGTGGCCATTAAATTTTATCAAATGCTTTCCTAGCATCTGTGAAGACTATTATTTTTTGTTTCTAACATTATCGATATGGTAAATGATGGTAGTAGAATTTCTACTATTAAATGATCTTGTACTCCCTTGAACTTTCCTTGATTATAGTGTATTATTTACTTCCTGCTAAATTCTAGTTATCATTTTAGCATTGGTTATTCATGACATGAGTATTTTGATTTCTCTCTGATGTATTCTATTGCATGTACATGGTAATATTGTCATTTAGTTGTTGTTGTTTTTTTTTTGAGACAGGGTTTCACTATGTAGTTCCAGGCTGGCCTTGAACTCACTGTGTAGCTCAGGATGGCCTCAAACTTGTTGTGATCCTCCTGCCTCAGCTTCCCCATGGCTAGGATTACAGGGATGTGCCATCACATGGGCTTGTCATTTAGTACTTGTGTCTTTGACTCTATTTTTGTTTTCTTGATGGTCATTAACTGTTAATCCTTATCTTGCTTACTGTTGTGTTGTTGAATTCTACCTTATCTTGGGTCTCTTGCTTTCTTTTAGTTTGCATCTGCTTAGATGTTTTTATCCACCTTTTTGCTCTTCCTCCCTCTCCTACCAGAATGTGGCAAAGTTTAGCTTTGCAGTCTGATCTGAGGACTTATTATTTGGGTAAATGAATGCTTTCATTTTTGCGTGTGTTTATGGTGCCGCGCGTGGAACCCAGGGTCTCATACATGCTACCCAAATGCTGTGCCACTGAATGAGACCCCAGCCCTGGTGAATTTATACCACTTGAATGAATGACCTACTTGGTATTGGGCTATCTTATTTGATGTTATGTTTTCTATTAAAATTGCTTCTTTTGTGCTTTAAAAAAAATCTTTTGCTATATGGAGTGTGTCATCTTTCCCCCCATTTCAGTGGAAAAGTCTAAGAAATATATATATTTTTAATCATGAATTTATGTTGATGTGTTCAGTTCAAATTTAACATCAAAGAATTTTACTTAATTTCTTTGGCTATATATTTGCATCTCTTTTCACTTACATTGAAAATCTTTATTCTTAGTAACTTTACTGTAATTAGTAATTTTCTTTATCTTCCAATTTACATAAAATAACTTATAAAGCCATGCTAACTTCAGCATTAGCAAGTTCTGAACGAAGTTTAACATTTCTTACTCCTTGTTCTATTACTGCCCGTAGTCAGAATCAAATCTGTTTTTTAAAATTAAGGCTTGGTAGAATTCCTTTAAGAAATTACCTGGCTCTGATATTAGTTCATGTGTTAGGTTTTGAAGAATTTTCTCTGAATCATCTGTAGAAATGGTTTGTTTAAACTTTTCATCTCTACTGGGTCAGTTTATTTTCCTAGAAGATTTTCCATTTTATCCAGGCTTTAAAACTTTCAATTGATTTGTGCACATTTGCCTCGGAATCTTTCTGACTGTTGTGCTGTAATGGTAGTTTTTTTCCCTTGTCAGGTTTGCTTTTTTTTCCTCATTAGCATTTAAATGCTGAGGATGTTGCTGTGTCCCAAGAGCTCCTGGGCTGTGAGTTCCCGCTCCAGGACTCTTAGCCACATCTCCCTCCCTGTCCTTCCCCCAGGACACACTTTCTCAGCTGTGGCCTCCGCAGTTCCTGCAGCAGCGCTGTCCCAGGCCAGCCGCCTCTGTCCAGTACACCTGTTCACCTCCCATGCTGTGAAGTCCCCGCCTGTCCTTGGGGGTCACTCACAGTGTGGAGCCTTCTCCCAAGGGAAGGTGGGGGTCCCGGGGGCCCATTGTTCACTGGGTTCCCCTCATTCGGACTGCTCTCCTGCCTGTTCTTTGAGCAGCTCTTGCCATCTTCGTCCCCCACCAGAGGCTTCGGGCCAGGGACCCAGGGAGCTTGGGTCCTGACCTAGCTGTGGTCTCGTCTGCTGTTGGCAGATGTCGTGGGCCTTTCCCGAGCGGCTCCTCCCATCCGTGTGGCTTCAGGAGGCCTCGGGAACTGCGAATAGGGGTGCGCTGCACAGCTGGTCTCATTTCAGTTACCTGTGGAAGCCTCAAGGCCATTATCTTTTCCCAGCTCTTTTGTCGGACGTGGTTCTTTCACTGTAGAGGTGAGAGATTGCCATCATGTTGGGACATGTTCTTAGTCACCTTTGAAGTGTTATTTTGTTTTATTTGCTCTGTTGTCCTCAGGGGTGTGAACTATATATACATGGCTCTTACATATTCCCTGTAATATTTAAAAATCTTTGTTCTTAGGCACTTTTCTTAGGCTTTTCTACAGTTTTTCTGACTGTTTTCACGTTGGTGTTAATTTCAACTTCATGAAAAATTTCATAGTTTTTCAAAGCTTGATGCTATAATTTTCTGTGTAGTTTTTCTTTTCTTTTTCTGTTTCCCTATAGAATTTTTGCACAGCTCAGTGTGGTTCTTTGTCATTGCTGCTTACTCTTCAGTGAGCCGCTGTGCTCCCCAGATTGGCACGGGGAGGGGCTCAGGTGTGTGGTGAGCAGCTTGGACCTGCCCCGCGGGGCTCAGAAGGGGGCGCTGCAGAGCCCTGTTCTCCTAGGGGCTCTCGCGTCTGTTGGCCTTTAGGTTGCTTTGACCTCCCTGTCCTGCAGGTCCAGAGTCAGGTGTCTCCACCTGGCTCCACCAGCCAGCTTTTCTTCCAACATGGCCACCCTCGTGGTCTTTGGAGAAGTTTTATTTTAATAGCATCTGAGATAATCCTATTTAAGTTGTTAAATCTGGATCTGTGTTTTTTGCATTATTTTAATGTATGACAGTATATTTGATTGAAGAAGAAATGGTATATGCATAATTATGAGTTGTAAACTATTTTCAGAGTGCAGATTTCAGAAGTCACAAACGTTACAATCCTAGCTCTTTGGTAAATTAATCCACGGCAGCAAGACATGTTTCTCCTGCAGGTTTTGTGGGAGTTGCTCCCTTGTGCAGCCCCTTGTTGGAGGCTGATCGGAGGAGTCTGTAGCTGCCCAGTAGCACTTAGAGGTGGCCAGGCTTTCTTGAAAACACTTGCCACATCCGAGGTTTAATGCGACGCACTTGACAAACCCACCGCGACTGTGGGTTTGTTTGCCGCTTGCCACCTGTGGAGCTTTGGGTATGAAGCATTCATTAAGCAGATGGAGAGTTGCCTTGTTGGGAACATGACTTGGAGCCTGGTGGGATGCTGGGAGATGCATCCTTAGGGCTCTTCCCAGCTCCCCCAGATGCAGGGGATATGAGGAACCGGATGTTGGTTCCTCACCGTCGTCAGCAAGTGTTGAGCTTGACAGCCATTCACCGCTGGCTTCTGCATGAGCCAAGACCCCTTCCTGCCCTCAGACCGCCTTCTCCTTCATCGAGGCACAGAGAGCAGATGACAGGTTCCCTAGAGAGGGGTGCAGGGGCCACAGCTTCAGCTTCTTACTATCAGCTGTACCCTACCCGCTGTCCTGTAGCCTGGCTTACTCGCAGTCTCTGGATGTCTTTCCCATGAGCATCCTGGTTGGAGAGATGGGAGTGCCGTGCCTTGCACTGGCCTCAGTGAGTACCCCCAGCGTCCCCAGCGGGGCGGTGTGCACGATGATGGGACCGTCAGGAGGTGGCCTGAGTGGGGGCTCCTAGCATTGCAGTGTGCACTCTCAGGGACCGGCACCACACCCGCTCTGGTCCCCTGTGCTCCTGTCACCAGGATCGAGCTGGAGCTGGTGCCACGCCTCTGACTCTGAGCTAAGTCATCCTCTTTTCTTATAAAGTTAGTCTGCCTCAGCATCTCACTATCGTAACAAAAAAGGATAACTCAGGACCCAACACATCTCATGTCTTTAATGTCAGGTAGTTGTTCTTGTGGAACATTGTGGAAGGTTCTCTAGAATATCTTATGTATACAAGAATGGGTGGGTTAGAGTAGTCAGATACTGTCTGTCTTCTCAACTCTTTAATTGGCATTATAAAAGTGATAGAGTGGGTTTCAAGTCAGTATAATGTCTCAGGAATGTACACAGAAGATAGAGACGTCTATATGACTGTATGAAAGAAGATTCAGCCAGGTGTGAATGAACGTAAGCCACATATAAATATATATCCTGCTGGGCAGCACAGCAAACACAGCTGTGTTTTCCTGTGTGTGGGGAACAGGGGAAGGGGACGTTACCAGAACCTCTGCAGTGAGTCCTGGTCTCCTGCGAGCCACGGCAGCACACAGCAAATTACAGGAAAGGTAGACAAATGAGACTGAGAAGAAGCTGAGCTTTGGGTCTGATCAGTGCTGCTCTGGGCAGCAAAGATGAGAGCACCCCCCACCCCCAGGTTACCGCACCTTTTATTCAGTACTTAGTACATTGGGAGAAACAGATGTAACAAATGACTTGCAGAGAGGTCAGTACATCCGGGTAAACAAGATGGTAACAGTCCAAGAGCAATGAGGAACTGAGTAGATGTTTGTTCCTCCCAGGATGTCTTCAGCTGGTGTAATCTTGTCCTGGAGAATCATAGCATCATCACTGGATCATTGAGTTCTCAGTTGTGATCAGAGGTCAAAATGCAATTATGTTTTGGAATTCCATAGCTGGGCTGTAGGCAGGAGAACTAGGCTAACCAAATGATTTTACCCTAAAATTATGTAGCATTGCTCCCGACACCCGTGTATGTATTTGTGCCTTTTGTATTAAGCAGGGATATAAAATGTGTTTTAAGGACACAGGCAGCCCTGGGGTGTCTTTTTGACCTGAACAGGAGCAGTCCGTTCAGATGCCAGCCTGGAGGCTGGTGCTCAGCGCTGCAGGGTAGTGGGGCGAGGGGTGGGGCATCTTCACTGCAGGGGCATAGGCTGCTCCTCCCTGGTGCCCAGCACACTCCAGGGAGCCCAGAGAGAGACTTTTCTTTCCTTTTGGAGTGGACACGACACATAAGCCATGGGCAGAAGCCGAGATGTGTGGGCACTGCTACTGCTCTGTCTCATTAGCGGGTCCGCCGGAAGCCAGGTTCCCGACAGTGTCCTGCACACCAGACTGGCTTGTTTGGCTGTCTGCAGTGGCTGTGTCAGACCCCAGCCCCACAGTGTCCCCACCCCTGCAGGCAGGGGCACGGCTGCGTTGCTGCCTCCCTGACCGCCCGTGCTGCAGCCGGTCTCCCTCCCAGAGCCCGCTTCTGTCTGGGAATTACATTCATAGCTGATGGGAGAAAGTTGGAGGAGTTTTAAAGAAAAGCCAACCTCTATTTTTAGGAGCTGAAACCAGAACCGTGCTTTGGCACTGATGGTGAAGAGAAGCCGGGTAACTTAGGACTTGCAGCTCTGTATTCCCGCCCAGTGCCCGATTGCAGTCCTATTTTTATTTTATTTTATTTATTTTTTATTTTATTTTATTTATTTTTTTTTTGCTTAAATTCTTTCATTGGTACATTTTAGGTATACAATACGTTTACATTTATCATTGGGTGCTTGTACCTGAACATGATGTATCTTGGTTCTTATTTTTTCCCCATTCCCTGTGTGCCCTTCCCTATTTACATAGACTTCGTTTCCATTTTTTTCCTTTTCTCATAATTGTTCCTTTCCCTTCTTTCCTTTCCCCATCTCCCCCCACCACCCCTACCCCTTTGGACCTTTTCCTGTTTCAAAGTATCAATTATTAGTTATTAATCCTTGTAGTCCTTATTTACACTGTCAATTTCTCACACTAGAGGAACTATTTGGCATTTACACATGTGTGTCCTGTTTATTTCACTTAAGAGTATGGCCTCAGTGTGCATCCATTTAGCTATAAATGTCTAGTTTCTCATTCTTTATGGCTGAGTAGTACTCCATTTTATTAAAAAAAACCACATCTTCTTTATCCAGTCTCCACTTGATGGGCACTTGGGCTGTTTCCAAGCTTTCGCTATTACAAACTGTGCTGTTATGAACATGGGCTCACATATATCTCTGTGGTATGATTCTTTTAATTCTTTGGGGAAGATACCCAGTAGGGGAATAGCTGGGTCAAATGGGACTTCCAGCCCTAGTTCTTTAAGGTATCTCCACACTGATTTCCACAGTGGGTGCACCAGTCTGCACTCCCACCAACAATGGAGAAGGGTTCCTTTCTCCTCACGCCCCACCAGCATTTGTTATTGGTTGATTTCTTGATAGCAGCCATTCTTTCTGGAGTAAGGTGGAATCTCAGTGTTGTTTTCATCTGCATCTCTTGAATGACCAGTGATGTTGAACATTTTTTCATTTGTTTATTTGCTGCTTTTACTTCTTTGTCTGAGAAATGTCTTTGCATTTCAGAGGCCCATTTTTGAATTGGGTCTTTGAATTTGGGGGGTCTGATTTTTTTCAGTTCTTTATATATTCTAGATAGGAGTCCTTTGTCTGAATTACAGCTGCTAAAAATTTTTTCCCACATTATAGTTTGTCAGCTCTGTTGGTGGTTTCTCTTGCAGTGCAGAAGCTTTTTAATATGATGAAATCCCAGTTATTGATTCTTTCTGCTAGTTCCTGTGGTACTAAAGTTTTGTTCATAAAGTCTTTTCCTATGCCAATATCTTCAAGAGTTCTGCCTAACGTATCTTCCAGCAAATTTAGTGTTTCTGTCTTAATATTTAGATCTTTAATCCACTTTGATCTTAGTTTAGTGCATGGTGATAGGTATGGGTCTAGTTTTAATCTCTGTGCAGTCTTATTTTTAGAAATATACTGGCTGGTTTAACACGGCCTGGAGAGTCTTCTATGGTGGCAAGGAGTCATCTTTTATAAAATAACTTGGAAATAGTGAAATAATAACTTACATGCTGTATCTCAGCTCAGAGTTAAAAAACTTGATGTAGTAATCGCAAAGGGTGGAAATAACAAGAAAGACTCAGGGACAGCCTGTGCACCCCCAGATCCAGGATAAGAGGGAAGCATGGATGGCTGTGGGAGATTGAAGAGAAATCCATGGAAACACTTTAGATAGAAAATATTTTAAAAATGGATTTGACAGCACCAGTGGCTGATGTAACTTAAACCATATGTCTTTGTACCGTGGCTGCTGGCCTTTGGAGTATATACCTTTTTCAGTCTTTAAGGAGGGTTTTACCAGTTGTAGCTTTTAAAGGCTTTTCTCCCCTGTGTAACTTACTCAGGAGTTGTAATGGTAGGAACCGAGTATTGAGAATCCTTCTCCAGTCTAGGCCCTTTCCTGTTTTTAGTATCAGATCTCTCTTTTCATTTCTAAGAAGTCAAATTGCTGTGCAGATCTTAGCACAGGGATCTGTCCCGAGACTCCACCATCTGTCTCTGTTCCTTGTAAATTCCCACACTGGAATCATCTGTCCTGTTTCTCTTCCACACTGCTCATCTTACTTTGGGGCTCACAGTTGTACCAGATCCCCGACTTTGGCCACAGGTGGCCAGGGTGGCACCCCGTGGAGAGGAGAGCCAATCGGCCTGAAGAACTCGCCTTGCAGTGGACAGAAGCAGCAAAGTGTTTTGATGCGGCCACGCTCCTCTAGGCAACCAGATCAGTCTTCATGGAGGATTTGGTCGCAATCTTAGCCCTAGTAAGAGACAGGACTGGGACTCGGTGGAGCAGGGATGTTGAGGCTGCGCCCTCCGTGCCCCCGGACACGCCTTGTCCCAGGGACCCAGCGGATTCCTACAGGGAGAGGACGCTGCCTCCTTTCCTTCACTGTTGCTAGGAGACACTGACTGTGGTTAGTTTCGTTTGTCTTTCCAAGTATGTGCCTGAGTGTTTAACCCAGACTAGTCAAATGACGGCTGAGCCGGGGCAGCCTTAGTCTGATTTTGAGAAGTCCTGTTTTGGTTTGGTCTTTGTAACTAGATTAGAAAAGATGAAAATAGTTGAAAATACTCAGTAATCAAAAAGAACCAAAGGAAAAGAATGTTTTCCTACTTTCACTATAATGGGCAGATTGGTAAAATATTGTAGGGGAGTTTGTATTCTGTGTCCAGATTTAGAATATCCATGTCCCTGGGCCAAGCAGTTCTGCTTCTGAGTACACATAACAGGGAAAGAGTGGACAGGTAGGAAAAGGTGTTTCTACAAGAATTGTAGCATTATTCATCACAGCAAAAAAGGGAAATAAATACCTTTCAGTAGGAGATTAAGTGAAAGCATTTCATACAGTGGCATATTATGACACTGTTACAGGTGCATTTCAGGTTCCCTTTAAATTGGCATTGAAAAGTACTAGATGATACAGTGTGAGAAAAGATCATAGAGCAATGAGTATAAAAATGATTCCATTTTTGTATTTTTTGTTTTTGTTGGTACCGGGGACCTTGCAATTGCGAGGCAGATGGCGGAACCACTGAGGTACATCCCTGGCCTTCCATTTTTGTTTTAAAATGGTTTATTTATGAATGAGTCTTTAAAAGTCTGGTTATACATAAATTGCTATTTCTAATGACTTTTGGGGAGTAGGGAGAGGAAAGCAGGCCTCTCTTATTCTCACATATACTTTTGTATCTCTTAGAATTTTGAGTCAGCTTGTATCGCCTCCATAGTCAAGACAGCAGGAGCAGGCCAGGTGCCAGTGACCTCCACGCGTCCCTCTTAGGGGGAGTCCTCACCGTGCCACTGAGGGCATCGTGTGCGGTCGCTGGCCTATTTGATGTGCTCTGACACATTTTCCTTCCACAGTGAGAAGGCTGCTCACGTCTGGCATCGTGGTGCAGGTGTTCCCGCTGCATGACCGCGAGGCCCTGAAGAAGCTGGAGGATAGCTGGTACACGCGCTTCTCCTTGCACTGTCAGCCCATAGGTAGGTGTCGTGTGCACCACCCACTCGAGCTCGGCCTGCTAGTGCATGTCTGGTTCACAGAACATGAGCAACCGAGGGGCCTTCGTCTGCCAGTGCTCCTGTGCCAGTAGAAATGAATGTGCCCCAGCGGGCTGTTCTGGAGCTAACGTGTGGATCTTGCTTTGCGTTTCCGAATACTTTCTGTGCAGCGTGGTGAAATCTGGCGCAGTGGAAAAATTGCGTATCTTTGGACAGGGAGGCAGGAGACTGCAGATGGGTGTCTCCTTGGCAAGCAGCATTTACAGCTCAATGCAAAAGTGGGGGGCATAAATTTGACACCCAAATAAGTCCCTCCAAAGGCGTGCCTGAGCTCAGTCTAGCACCTTAGAGACTAGGGCCAGCCCCAAGATGAGCCTTTCTTTGAGAAGAAAGTGCCCACTCAGTGAGGAAGTGAGGGGAAACTGAGTCAAGCTACCTGGCAGAGCAGCCTTGGCAGCTAAGGCCTAGGCCCCGCGCTGGGCAGCGTGAGGCTGTCCACAGTGACAGATGGGGTCTCTGTAGTGAGTGCAGCACGGACGCGCCCTGCGCTCCCTGGGAAGCGAGGCTGTTGAATGGCCCCCACTTACCTGAAACCTGAATGAGCACAATTGCAGGGCTGAACAGGAAGTCTTTGACGGTCAGGACTGAAGTTCTTCTTCTCTACCACAGACCGTATTCGTGGCTACTTCGGGGAGACGGTTGCTCTTTATTTTGGGTTTTTGGAGTATTTCACCTTTGCCTTAATCCCCATGGCCGTCATCGGGCTGCCTTACTACCTGTTCGTGTGGGAGGACTATGACAAGTACGTGGTCTTTGCCTCCTTCAACCTGCTCTGGTCCACCGTGATCCTGGAGGTGTGGAAGCGCAGCTGTGCCGACATGACCTACCGCTGGGGGACGCTGCTCATGAAGAGACAGTTCGAGGAGCCCCGGCCCGGGTTCCACGGGGTGCTGGGAGTCAATCCGGTCACGGGCAGGGAGGAGCCCCTCTACCCCAGCTACAAGAGACAGCTGCGCATCTACCTGGTCTCCTTGCCGTTCGTGTGCCTCTGCCTCTGTCTCTCACTGCACATCATGATGATCTACTTTGACCTGGAGGACTGGGCCTTGCGTGTCCATGAGGAGAGCAGCACCGAGTGGACCGGGGTCCTGTTGTACGTGCCCAGTGTCATCTACGCCATCGTGATCGAGATCATGAACCGCCTCTATCGCTATGCTGCCGAGTTCCTGACGGCCTGGGGTGAGCATTCATGCTTTTTCTTTTTGTCTTACTCGCTCCCAGGCAGTGATGCTGGGATCAGAGGATCTCCAAGCTGCTTCTGCGGGGAAGGCAGGCCAAACATGGGGAAGAGTTCCTCGGCATTGTGAGCTCTAGTGATGTCTGTTTCCTGGTTACCACAGCCCTTAAGTGTTTCTGTTTTGTTTTTTAGGGTTTTTGTTTGTTTATTTTGAGACAGGGTCTTGCCATATAATTCTAGCTGGCTTTGAACTCACTATGTAGCTCGGGCTGGGCTCCAGCTCATGGTGATCTTCCTGCCTCAGCCTCCTGAGTGCTGGAGTTACAGGGCTGTGCCGTCAGCCTGACCACAGCCCTGAGTTACCGAGGGTTACCATGTCCTGGGGCCTCACTAAACACTATATCCATAATCTCTCATTTTCACTTCCTTGGGGCCCCAGGAGACATGTTGTTTCACCATTTTCTGGTGCTTAACCGGGTCCCGACAGCAGAGCCGGGCGAATCCAGAGCCCTCTGTGCAGAAGCCATGCTCCTCGTGCTGTCACTGTGATTCGTGAGGAGGGTAAAATACTCGGAAATCATCTTCGTGATGCTAGGCTGGTGACCGACAGCTGGTCCTCAGACCCTGGTCCTGCTCCAGGTGGGCGGGCGCTGAGCATGGCTGTCGCGCCCCTCGAGGTGGTGGTCATGCTGCATCTGTGGGAAAGAGGACTCAGTTCTGGTTTAAAACGGCCTTCGCAGCCACTCACTGTTTAACTTACATATTCAGTCCAGCAAATAAGCAGATGTGCTGTGTTATTTCCCAAGAGGTCTAAGCCTTCATTTCACAGACCGTGAAGACGTGCTGAGATATTTTCATGAGCAGTGTAACAGCAGCAGCCCCGTATGTTGAGAGCTTTCACGTCCTGTGGGGGCAGAGGTCCTGTGTTATTTCTGACCCTGACAGTGACCCTGGGAGGGGCGAGCAGGCCGAGGAGGAGGTGAGTGGCCGGGTAGCCCCGAGCTGCCAGTCTTTTTTTTTTTGCAGTGCTGAGACTTGAACTCAGGGCCTCCTGTGCTAGGCAAGCGCTCTACCACTGAGCTACGTCCCTGGCCCTTTTCACTTTAATTTATTTTGAGACCAGCTCTTCCTAGGATGCCCTGTCTGGCCTTGAACTTATGATCCTCCGGCTTCGGCCTCTAGAGCAGCTGGGGTTAGAGCTGTGTGCCACTGCGCTCAGCTTGCAGGGCCTTTTCTGGTCATTTGCCAACAGTTTCCAAATGTCTGACTTTCTTTCCCGCGCTAATACTTTGCAAATCATTTGAGGCCACAGGGCATTGCAGCGCCATGAGAAGCACATCCCCGCGTGCTGTCCCGGCCGTTGGGAGTGCTGTGACCACAGCCTGCGTGTAGGGACTGAAGCCCTGGCGCCGAGCCCAGACCCCACTCTCCCTGTGACGGCTCACGTTGTCTTCCTCTCTGAGAGAACTTCTCTCTCCTTCACGTTTCAGAGAATCACCGATTGGAATCTGCTTACCAGAACCACCTTGTTCTGAAAGTCTTGGTGGTAAGTGGAGGTTTTATGTACAAGGCTTGAATAACGAAACCGAAGCATACCGCTGAAAATTGAGACACGTCAGTATGAAGTTGCTTCTAATCATGTAAGATGTAAGATATGAGACAGTTAACATTTTGTGTAGATAGGCAAGATTGATGAACAAGTAATGTGCACAGCTGGGCTTAGCAGTTCCCTTACAGATGTGCACATGGCATGACACTCTGAGTTACACAAATCAGTATCGCAGCCCATTTCTATGGTGTAAAAAGCGAGCCACTTTCTAGACAAGTTTCCATTGTTATTCGTTCAGTTATCTTCTTGAATGTTTTATTATTCACCAATCTCCAGGTACCTGCACTCTATTTAATGAAGGGGGACTAAATCATTTTTAAAAATTTCATTAGAGAGATTTCCAGAGTGTGGAGGTTCCCAGCCCTTCTTACCGGTGGTGGGAGGAGCGGTGGAGGGAGGCGCCCTGTGGACGCTGGCTGGTGGCACCTGCTTCCCCCCTTGCTGGGAGCTCGGAGGCGCCTGTGTAGTGCCGAGGACCGGGAGGTGTGGAGGCTGCGAGCTCTACCCTGTGTTCTCCCGCGGTCCTCATGCTCCACGCATAGAGCGGCTGTGTTCCGGGCCTAGAAATCTCCTGAGATGCTGGTCCCTCTGGTGTTTCAGTCCTGGAAGATCAGAAACCTCTGCTAGGAGAACTCAGGAAGTAGGTGAACTCAGGGAGGCAGGGGCAGGTGGGACCTGGAAAACCTGCCACCAACGGATCAGAATTCAGCATTTGGCCATTAAGAGGGAGCAGGTGGCCATGAAGCATCTGAGAGGCTCTGAGGGCCTCACACAGGCTGGGAAAGAACTGATGTTTAAGATGTCCATGAACCAGCACGGACGCTGCGCTCTGTGCCACATTGCTGCCCGCGGTGCTGGGTGCTAGGTGTGGTTCTGGCAGCGGCCTTCTAGAGCCCTGTGTGAGAGTCTGTTCTTCCTTCGTGACCAGCTGCCCCGGCTTCTGCTTTTCAGCTTCTGCTCTGACTTAACACCCACTCCTGGCCTGGGCCGATCTCGCTGCTCGCTGATGGGGTGCTCACTCTCACACAGCTGGTACCCCTGTGCTGCGCAGACAGAAGTGTGTGAGGCAGAGGGAACCCCGACTGGCTGCAGGTTCTTGAGTCAGGCCTGCTTGAAGATGCGGCACGTTTTGTGGCAGGATCTCCAGCCAGCCGCCCCAGCCAGTCCCCTGTGCTCTGGCAGGCGGAGAAGTTCCGCCTCTGCGCCCGAGACGCTTGCTGGGCTGGGCGGTTGGCAGGGCCAGCTCTCCCGTGCCAGCGGCCCGGTCGTCTGGGGTCTCTCTGAGGGAGCAGGGTCTGAGCCCCGAGCACAGAGCGGCTTCTTGCATCGGGCCCTTGGGTGGTGGGTCACCCACCAGTGCCCCCAGCTGCCCGCCGGCCCCTGGGGGGTGGGTTCAAGTCTGGGGTACGGGGCTTTGGGCCTGGGCCGCTGTGGTAGACGGGCCTTTCTGCCTTGGCGGCCCGCACCCTGGCACCTCCCTGTGGGACTGAGGGAGCGTGTCCCTGGCCTGATTGACTCCCCTTCACCGGTTCTGCTGGGCTGGCCTGGGTTGGGGGCTTCCTATGAATGGGGGGGCAGGAGGCACCCGGGCAGGAGGACCCACTGGGCCTCGGTCTCCGCCTCTCAGGCGGGGACTTGGGATGTGTGTTCTTCGGCCCTGGACTCCCAGACGGTGCGCTGTGCTCTCGGCACTGTCCAGGGCTCCCCTCCCGCTCCCCTCACGCTCCTTGCGGAGTTGACAGCTGTGTGCAGCGGGGGCAGGGGCAGAGGAGACCCTGCGGCACCCGCACTGCGCCATCCCCTCCGAGCAGAGCCCCTGCCTGTGTGCTTGACTCTGCCTCTGCGGGTGTTGCCAGGTCCCGCAGTGCAGCAGCTGACACTGCTCTTCCTCCGCAGTTCAACTTCCTCAACTGCTTCGCCTCGCTCTTCTACATCGCCTTCGTCCTGAAGGACATGAAGCTTTTGGGCCAGGTGAGTGTGACTGACAGAAAAGCAGCGGCTTTTTCAGTCCAGCGGTGGTTTCCTCTATTCAGGGAATGCAGTTGTCACTGTGGACCATGCTCAGCTGAAAATGAGTTAAACATAACTCACAGAATTAATCACATCAGGCAGTAAAATCAGTTACATATTTAGTTCTGTTAAAGCGATTGTAATAACAAAGATGTGTTCAGAAGTTGAGCTTTTGCCTCGTGAATTTTATTTTTAGATTAACCGGTTGGTGAGTTTTACAGACCAGTAAATCCTGTGCAGTGCTCTTTCCTCCCTGAAGTGTTGGAGAAAGTCCTATGTTTACTTTGATGTGCTGTAATTTTGGGACCATATAATATTGACTATTAAGTTGTGTACAAATTACTAATTTCTAGATTGTGTTTTCATACCCAAGCCAATTATCAGTAAGAGGTGTTGATTCTGGTTTCTAATATTCTGAGGTTGTTAGTGAGCAGTGTCGCAAGGCCCAGGCTTCTTAGTGCTTGTGCTAGAGCTTGGGGTAATTTTTCAGGAAATTTAAAAATCTGCATAATCTTTTAAGTAGTTGTGGTGCTAACAGCTTGCGTAAAAGTAAGATTAACTATTGTGTTCTTAACAACTATGCCAGATCTATTACTGCCTTTTAAACGTCAGTTTTGAAACTCGAGCAAATCAAGCGAATGCATGTGCTGTGGACAAGCTGGAGGTGCCCGCCCTCGCTCCGTGTTAGCTGGGGGACTTCGCGTTTCTAGGGCTGTCAGAGGGCGGGACGGAGGAGGGCTCTTTAACAAGAAAGTCATAAGGCCAGCAGCTCGAGGTGTGGTGGAGTGGAAATTAATTCAGCCTCCCTGGAAACCCCAGGGTAGCTCTTCAGAGAACCTCAGCTCCCCTAGTCAGGCGCCAGAGAGCACCGGGCTCCTGTGCGCAGAGCCTGGGAAGCGGATGCTTCCCGCTGAAAGCTGGAATGGAACAATTCAGCGGCAGTGCTCTAGGCAGGTGAAAAGACTCTCAGTGACCTGCGGAAAAGCGTACAGTATGTTAAGTGACGAGGCAACCTGTGAAAGTGCATACCTGGAATGACGGCAGCTTTACTTTTCATGTGGCTGGGCAGAGCGTCCCGAGAAGAGGCAGCAGCCCTGAGGTGCTTGGCCCTGCTGCTTCCATTCTGTTTCTGTTTTCTACTCTGAAGAACTATAGGTTCAATTTATAATTTAATTTTTTAAAAATGTTTTAGTTGAATTGTTGTTTTCAGAGTTGGCAACCTCATGTGGATCCCTGTGTTGTAGTCAGGACGAGATGGCAAGGAACGTGATTTCAAGTTGATGCGTTAATCAAGTTCTTGACTAATCAGTTTCCTCTTATAATTGTACCTGTGTTTTAATGTCTTCTCTGTGAAGAGTTGGAAATTATAAGCATACCCTGAAACACAGCTTTTCTAGCCCTAGTCCGTATACCAGCAGCACACTGTTCATTGGAGCTCCCATTGTATTTGTTGCACAGCTGTGTCCTGTTAGGGTTTGAAGCTGCTTTGCCCAGCATGACTTCTGTGTTTCTCCTTAGAGCTTGGCCACCCTCCTGATCACCTCCCAGATCATTAACCAGATTGCCGAGTCTCTTCTTCCTTACTGGCTGCAAAAGAAGCACAGTGTGAAGGTGAAGAGGAAGGTCCAGGCTTTAAAGGTGGACATTGATGCCACCTTCTATGAGCAGGTCGTCCTGGAAAAAGAAATGAGCACCTATTTGGTAAGTTGGAGTGTTGCTGAACCTCACATGCCCGAGCGTGAGTCACAGCTGTACTGGGTTCCACAACACAGTACACTTGTGTCTCACACGTGACAACTTCTAAGTGTTTCCCAGCCGGTTTTTCACTGTGAGCCACTTTAAAAGGTGCAAACTCTAGGCTTAGCTTTTTGAGGATTCTCCGTACTGATTCCCATAGCACTTTACATTTTCATCAGCAGTTCCATTCGATGCAGCTATTCTCCTTCTACTAATTGTACTAGATTATACTAGGGTTCACCCCAAGAGTTAAAGACCTCATACTACAGTGATCCACGCACACCATGTTCATAGCGGCACAAGTCATAACAGCTAGATCTTGGAAGTGGCCTGTACGTCCATCAGCAGATGAATAGATAAAGAAAATGTGATGTTTACACACAGTGGAGCACTACTGTGCTATAAAGGAGGATAAAGTTGAGTCATTTGTAGGAAAATGGATGCACCTCAAGACCATAGTGTTAAGTGAAATAAATCAGACACAAGCTTAAATATCACATGGTTTCTCTCCTATGAGAAACCTAAAATACAAATAAAGAGCGAAAGAAAAGATAGATGATAGGAAGTATGGAGAGAGATCTTTCTCAGAGGGGAAGAGGGTCACGACTGGAGGAAGGGGAAGGAGAAGGGGTAAGAAAGGAATGCAGACGTGCTGTGTACTCGCTTCAACTCCACACAAGGAGTGTACATATCACATGCTATGTGGACTACTAAACAAAGGAGAGGTTGGAACTGTGTGTTGAAGTGCTCTGTCCTGAAGCTGAAGTTCTGCGCAGCCGCAGTGCAGGGCAATTTAGAGAATTGTTTGCTCTGCAGAGAGGGGCTGGGAAACTTGCACCAGAGAGGATGAAGCCAGGAGAGAAGGTCTGGGAGAAGCAAGGCGTGGATGCTCTTGACTCCCCAAACTCAGAGAAAACACTCATTCAAGCAAAAGGTTCTGACCCAGTGCTGAAAAATCCAATGCCAGTGTGATTTTAGTTTAAATGAGTGCTGTTGTAAATACGAAACTGTTCCCTTTGAGGCCGAATTTCTGACTCATGTAAAGGAACTGCAAGCAGATTATTAAGGGGTGGCTGCTGGGGTACCTGAAAGCTGCAACTCGTGAAGAGCCAGCTGTGCATTCACGCGCTGTCATTGGGGTCAGGCCAGGCTCGCCGTCTCTGCCGGGCAGGGCCTGGGTGTCTCTCCCGCCCAGCGCCCTCCTGCTCGCCAGGCAATGCTTGCTGCTTGGCTTGTTAACTGAGGACCCATCTTGGTAGACTTCCTGGATCTCGTGTCCACTGGGATGAATCGTCTTCAGATCACTGACTTTCTTGGCTGGCTTGCAGTTTTTCTCCTGCGCTGCAGGACTTTGGTCTGTAAGTTCATCTTGGGCAAGAGCTGCCCACTCCCCCACTGCCCACGCTCCCCGCCTCTCAGTCGCCTCCATGGAGCCTCCAGGTCCCTGGTCCATGGCCGGGCGCGTGCGGCCCTGAGCTCCCATCTGGACAAAGCCAGGTCCCACAGATCTGCTCGGCTCTGTGCTGGTGGATCACTGTCCACGCAGCTGTCATCCTGGGCTCAGCTGTGGCCTTGTCTGCCTTTGCTCGAGGCGGGCCACTGTCCTCCCCCTGGTCCTGGTCGCTGGGTGGCTCCAGTTACACTGCAGGGGCCGGGGTGCTCGATTCCCAAGGATCCTCGCCACTGCGGGCCCTGGGCGTGTCCACCTTGCTGTCTTGCACTTTATCTGTCTCTTACCTATGCAGCTGTTTTCCCGATTTTTGCTTGGTGATCAGGTCTTTTGATTCACGTATCTAAATTTTCCACTAGCATTTTCTGCGGTGCTGGGTTTGGGAAGAAGGTTCAGAGTATAAACCCAACAGCACAACTGGAACGACGGCTGCACTGTTGTGTTCTCAGATGAAACGAGGGAGGGGCGGCACACAGGGAGAGGGACAGGTGGGGAGCGGGGACCCGGGGCAGCGTCCTGGCCAGACTGGCTGAGGGCTGCCCACCGAGGGTTCTGTTCCGCACGATCCTCTCCGTGCACAGGTCAGGATGGTAGTTGGGACCACATTTGTTTTTGGTCCCTTGGCCTCTGGTGGACACTGACCCCACGCTCGTCGCTCTGTCCCCTCGGGAGAGGCCTCAGTGGGCTCCTTTGCCGACTGTCCCCCTTCTCCCGCTGGCTCCCCCTTGCAGCCTCCCCAGTCCTTAGCACCCTCCTGCTTCAGAGGAAGCCAACCCTTCATCTCTGCTGTTTGCATCCTGCCTCTTCCTTGGCTCCTAGTCATTCTCCATAGTTTTGTCTCTGATGTCTTAATCCTCTTCCTATAATCAGAATCTGCTCTTCTTTCTCCTGAAATTGGGCAAGCAGCAGCATCCCCGAAAGTGCCCCAGCCCGAGTTCAGCCCTCTGCACATGGCTCCTCCTGCTTTCCCTGGCCAGGGTGGACTGCACAATCGCTCAAACAGCACATTCTTCATCCGCACCATTCCTGCATCTGAGAACCTAGCACTGATGGGGTGGTGTTGCCCAAATCCAGGACCTCTGACAGCACTTTTGTGGAGGGAGGCGGGGTCCAGCACTTACTGACGTGTGACAACACTGGAGTCATGCTCGGGTCGGACACAAAGCAGACATCCGAAGCTCTGTTACAAGTCACCCAGTGGCCAAATCAGGAACAGAGTTCACAGGTGACTTCCTGTGCTACCGCATGGCTCTCTGCTTCGAAGTGGAGAAATGGGTGTCCCCATTGGTCTCGCAGGGCCAGGGCTCCTTAACTCACCTGCAGGGTCCCGCGTGGCCTGGCCATGTCCCTCCTCATCTCCTGCATGCTCCTGCTTTCATCTCCAGTTGAGAGCGACATCTGCTTTCCACGGTCTGCATGTGTGGAGAGGGGAGGTGTCGTGAGCCACCTAGATATTTTAGGTGGTGGTGTCCTACTCACCCATCCTTCCTTCTTGGTGCATTTTGCTGCACTGAAGTTAGAGAGTGTAGAAGTGCATGTTCTGTATCTCAACTGACTGCTCTAGTTGAGTCTAAGATAACATTACCCAGCTCTGGGAGAAAGCTAAAACTTAAAACATGTATATTATAACAGTGGTGCCTGCTTGCTTACTGTAGAAAACTTGGAAAATGCAGGACAAATAGGAAAAAGAAATCCTGTCACACCCCCAAGGGTGACACACCGGGGCCCCTGGCCCTGTCCCCACCCAGGATCTGGGCTGTGCTGCCCCATGGTCCTCACTGGCCACGCTGTCCTTCCTTGGCTGCTGCTTGTCCAGCTGTGTGGCCATGGAAGGCTGGGTTTCTGCAGCCAGTGCTCCACTTTGAGCAGATTGTGGCACCAGGGGGAGCTGCCTGTGCCGGAAATGGAAAGGAGGGTCGGCCTTGCACTGAAACATTTTTGTTGTTGTTGTTGTTGTTGTTGTTATGGAAAATATCATATTTCAAAAGATACTGCATTTAAGTTAATGTTATTATTTCACTGAACCAAAAAAAGGTACTATTTCACAGAACTAATGAACAAAATTAAGTTTCCCAGGTTTAATTTCTGATTTGGTAAATATCACTAGATGAAATCACATAAGGGTGTCCTTAACGCATTCAGTAACTTTTCAGAGTTTAAACCAAGAAGTCTGAGAATTGCAGATGTGGAACAGGCTCCCTGCCTTGCTTTCTGAGGTGCTGGCCTCCTGGTTCCTCGTGAGGCTCAGTGGTGGCTTTGGAAGTGGCCCTGCAGTGGGGCCACCTTGTTGGATCCCACGGTCAACTTGGTGACAGATTTTAAAGGCTCTTTTATAATGAGTAAGTTACCTGTGGAGAGCCCGTAGAGCCTCCTGTTCCCTGTCCATGGCATCTTTTCTGGCTGCATGTGGCTGGCATATGGGGACCCTGTTGAGTTCTGGATCTTCACCTGCAAGTTTGCTGCACCCTCCTAATATTTCCAGCTTTATAGCTTTTCTATACCCCGTTATTTCAGCTACAGATAATGTCTCCTTTCTCTCTTCAGTTCTGTTAGGCTCACTCAGGTGTCCAGGGCACTTGTGTACTATTTTATTACAGGAATCTTTACCTTAGTCCTGATTTTTTTGTCTTCCTACCATTGCATGTTATATTTGCTCTGTGTTTTGGGACATGACATTTTGTCAGTTTAAAAATGTTTTGTCTTTCTTATTTTCTAAGAGATTTTTTATTTAAAAAACCTGAGTGTGAAGTTTTATCATTTTTTAAATTTTATTGTGATTGTCATTATCTCCTTATTTAGTATTTTTAGTCGCATTTAAAATTTCCTAATGGTACACCTGCTCAAATTTAAATGATTAACATTACTGGTTGAATATTTTTATATACATTTCTGTGTAGAGTGTGCTACACAGCAGTGTATATATTTAGGATTTTTATGCCATTAGCTGATAATTTTCTTTCTTGGTCACTAAGGGCAAGGCATTATTTAGAATAGAAACCCTGTTTCTAACATACAGCCTGGCATTTAGCAGTGACTCAGTGTCTTGGGTGTCTTGGTTACTTTTCTTGTTACTGGGGAAAATATCCTACACACACGTTAAAGGAGGAAAGGTTTATTTTAGCTCACAGTTTGTAGAGATTTCAGTCCCTAGTCGGCTTGTGCCAAGGCAGCGCGGCCTGGCAGAGGGGCCTGGCAGAGGAGAACAGTCCATGGCAGGCAGGCAGGAGGCAGTGGAGAGCAAACCTGCCTTCTTTTTGTTCTTTTATATTCTATCCAGGATACAAGCCTATTGATTGGTGCCACCCACACCCAGGTGGGGCCTAGAACTGTGCTGATCCAATTTGGGGGCTAATTCAGACATCACACACCCTTTATCCATATTCACACACCCTAGATCCAGCCACCTCCAAAAAGCCCCGCCTATGAGCGCATGAGGCTTTAAGTGACATCTAGATACCAGCCATAACACTCGGTGTAATATTTAATAGGAAAAGGACAGCCCTGTCCCTGAGGTCTGCCCTGATTACTGCCTTCATGCTGTGCTTTCTTTCCTTGCCTTTAAATCTGCACTACATAAAGGCCGGAGTGGGGAATCTGAGATGGATGAGCAGATGGGACAGGCCACCCAGAACCTGGATCTTTGTCTCCATACATCTAACAAATTAGATATGTAGAATTAATTGTGACTTCCCCCAGCGTGCCACACGTGGTACTCTGAATAACTAGCTTGTTCTGAAGGTTTGCTCCAGCCTCACAGGGCTGTCTTAGCTGGTCTTGGCCAGCTTTTGCCTAATAGGGAGGGTAAGGTCTACCTTAGCTAAGCCATTGTTAATTGGCGGGTATGTTTTTTGTTTCCTGGGTTAAATTTGCCTTTTTTTCTTCCTTGCTGTTGGGTTAGATCCCTGGTTTGCCATGTGTTCTTTGGTTTAAAAGTGTTCAGGAGTGTAGAAGCACTGGAAACGCTGCATGTGTGGCACATTGCTGTGTTGGGTAGGGGCTCCCTGCACGCTGTGTCCTGCCAGTGCCCAGGGCCTTGGTGGCCCCCAGAGGCTGCCCAGTGGCACATCGGAGAGAGACTGTCTGCACAGCTATGCAAAGCGTGGGACCTTTACGAGCTGGGAGAGTGTGGTTGTGAGTGCTGAACACACAGGCATCAGGGGTTCTTAAGATTGAGTTGTGGTAAAAATAGCTTGATTGCTAAGATTTCTACTCTTCCCGACTCACAGTTTCTTCGCTCTTCACGGAAGTAAACCAACCTTATATCACTGAGCCTTTTGTAAAGGCACATTTAGATGATGCAACAGAAGGAGATGCTTTCTAGAGCAAAGGCGACCAAGGAGTGGCTTGGAAACTCCTCCCTGCTGAGTCCACGGGCACTGTCTGGAGACACTCTCCACCGAGTCTGGAAATGGCCTGGGTGGCTTAGGCAGAATCCTGCTGATGTTGGCTCACACTTGACCCGCATGCCCAGAGTGCCTGAGAGAAGCCCTCCCTGCATGCCCTGTGCCTCCTCATCTTGTTCAGATTTTGTTTCAGCAACATAGGAAATAAGAAAAGAAACTGATCAGAGGTGGGGTTGGCTTAGTAACACTGCTCCTGGGCCAGTGTGTGTCTCTCAGCAGAAGACTGATTGGGAAAGTATTAAAATAGCTATGTTTATCAATTTTGAGAGCATATTTACTAGTGCTCTAAAACACTGTGATGAGTACTTCTTTCACACTAAAATCACCTCGAGTGCGTGTGCTGCGTGATCTGAGGCCGAGGGTGCTGGAGCCGGGGAGATGCAGTGTCAGGTGTGAGTGTGGCCTGGGGCACATGGCTGCTCTGCAGCTCCATCACCACGCTACTGGGGCAGGCCCTCACTTCCTCTAGACTGGAGCAGGAAGGCGCCTTGCCCGGTTACTAAAGGTCCTGAGTAACTCACCTCCTCCACGTGTGCCTGTCTCCAAGAAGGGTGAAGACTGTTTCAGAGTGGTTTCTTCACGCCTCCATGGTTTGCCCATTTTTTACCACTAATGCCTTTCTTCTCTGGCCTCTTTCAGTGTTTCTGCTATTTCCAGTAAGGTGACCCTGGGCAGCTTTCTTGTTGCCATCTGAGTTTCTCTTTTTTTTTTTTTTTTTTTTAACTCTTTAATTTAAAAAAATTGAGGCATAATTCACATACCATAGAATTCAGATTTTAAAAGTGTACAATTTAAAACATTCATGATGGGGCTGTGATTTGTATTATCTCACTGCATGACTGTCCCATTGGGTGGCTTTTTATTGATTTTATTAATAAAAATACTTTTAAAAGTGATTAGATCTGTTTGTACCACCAGTGGTACAAGCTGCCTGATGGGATAGTCATGCTTTAACACTGGTGGTTCAAGCTGGGGGGAATGGGTTAATGGCTTGTAGTAACTCACAGGGTTAGAGTTCTACTTAGAATTCCTGAACATTTCATCACCCAAAAAGAAATCTCACATCCATTGGGAGTCACCCCCGGCTCTGGCAACCACTAATCTACATTCTCTAAGTATAGGTTTACCTTTCATTCCGGAATGTGCCTTGTGTATCTGGATTTTTTCACTAAGCACGGTGTGTTAGAGTTTGCCATGGTTTGGGTCTGGATGTCCCCTCAAAACCTCACGTGGTCATAGGCTTGATCTAAAAGCTGGAATTGATTCATGATGCCATGCTAGGCTGAAGGGCACTAGGATGAAGGGTGTGAGTGCTTCCCACCCTAAGTAGCCTGAATAAGATAAAAGGGGCAGAGAGGCACTGTGAACTTCTCTTGTCACCATTGCTGCCTGTGTGCGCCATGTTGTTTTTGCTCTGTCATGCCTGTTTGTCATCCCTGCCTTGGAGTTGGCTGATTATGGACTGAAACCTCTTCGAACTGTAAGCCAAATAAACTCCTTCCCCTCTAACTTTGGGTGTCTGGTATTTTGTCTCAGCGATGAAAGAGAAGCAACTAACAGAGAGTTCATCCGCGAGTAGTATGTATTGGCACATCTTTCTTTTTGTGGTTGAAAATTTTCCATAGCATGGATACACTATAATTTTTTTATTCATTCATCAGTGATGGATACTAGGTTGTTTCTACATTTTGGCTATTGTGAGTCATGGTACTATAAACTTTTGTGTACAACTTCTTGTGTGAACATATGTCTTATATAAAGGTATGTTACCATTTGCTCAATCCTGTGTTAGCTCTGTTTAACTTTTTGAGGGACTTCCAGGCTATTTTCAAAAGCAGCACCACCATCTTACGTTCCAGCCAGCCCTGTATGAGGGTCCTGCTTTTGATAACATCTTCAGTGTTTTATGTATTTTTTTAATGATAGCTATCATTGTGGGTATGAAATGATGTCTTATTGTGTGTTTTATTTGCATTTTCTTAATGACTGATATTGATAATTTTTTATCCTTGTCTGGCTATTTGTGTATCTTCATTGGAGAAATATATTCACATTATCTGTTCATTTTTTATTGGGTTGCCTTTTTATCGTTGAATTTTAGGAGTTACATATTCTAAATACAGGTGTCATCAGGCATATATTTTCAAATATTTCCTCCCATTTAATAGGCTATCTTTTCACTGTCTATCATTTTTTGTTCTTATTTCCTTCTTTTCCTTCTCCCTTTTTGTCAGAGATGGGGCTCAAACCCACGGCTTCATGCATGCTAGGTAAGCACTTGACCACTGAGCCCCTTGGCTTTTTTCCAGTAGTTTCAATAGTTTTTTTCAATAGTTTCCATTCCATAGACTCAAATATTTTTCATTTTTATGAAGCCGCGCTTATCTTCTTGATGCTTGAGCTTTTGTGGTTACATCTAAGAATATTGCCTAATCTTAAGCTCAGGAAGATTTTACTCTTACACATTTTAAATGAATTTTTGTGTTTGATGTGAGAAAGGAATTTATATTCATTCTTTTTCATGTGGATACACAGTTTTCTCAGCACCACTTATTGAAAAGACTGTTTTCTCGGCACCCTGATTGAAATCAGCTGACCTTACGTATGGGGGTTTGTTCTGGATTCTTAATGTTATCCCTTTGATCTCTGTGTCTGTCCTCATGGCAGTGCCATCCTGTCTTGATTACTGTAGATTTGTGGTAGATTTCTAAATGAGGAAGTTGTTCCTCACTTTCAAGATTGTTTTTGACTGTTCGGGATCCCTTGAAATTCCATCTGTGCTATCATTAGCCTGTATCCATTTCTGTAAAAAAATGTAGTTTTAATTGTGAACAGGAATTGGTTTGAACCTTTGGATCGGGTTGAGGAGTATTGCCAATATGAAGTCTTCCGATCCACGAACACAGTGTCTTTACAGATATTTGGGTCCACGTCATCAGCTTTTAGAGATGATTTGTAATTTTTAGTGTGCAAGTATTATACTCATTTAGTTAAGTTTATACCTAAAATATTTTATTCTTTTTATTTCTATGATAAGTGGAATTGTTTTCTCATGTATTGATCATGTATCTTGCAATCTTACTGAAATCATTTGTTAGGTCTAATAAATGTTTTGGTAGATTCTTTAGGAATTCTTGTATATGAGATTGTTTTCTGCAAACAGAAATACCTTTACTTTTTTTCACTGTAGATGCCTCATTTCTTTTTCTTGCCCAATTTTCTGCCTAGAACCTCCAGGACAATGTTAAATGAGAGAGTTGAGAGCAGAAATCTTTATCCTGCTTCTGCTCTTCATTGGGAAGCTTTCAGTCTTTAACCATTAGGATGCTGACTGATTTTTTTTTTATGGATAACTATCTCAGATTGAGGGAGTTCCTTTCTATTCCTCAGTTGTTGAGTGTTTTTATTGCAAAAAAAATTGGATTTTGTTTTTCTGAGTCTTTTTTAAAAACTTTATTAAGGTTGTCAGTTACTTTGATTGATATTCATATGTTGAACTAACCTTGTAATCCTAGGATAAATCTCACTTAGTCATGCTATAGACCTTTTTTTTTTTGGTACCGGGGATCGAACTCGGGTCCTTGCCCTTACGCAGCAGGTGGCAAAACCACTGAGCTAAATCCCTGGCCAGCTGTAGACTTTTAATATGCTGTTCAATCCAGCTGAATTGTATTTTCTTGGGAACTTTTACATTTCTATTCATAAGGAATATTGTTTTATAGTTTTATTGCAGTGTCTTTGTCTCATTTTGGTATGAAGATAATACTGGCCTTATTGAATTGGTTGGTTAGTGTTCCTTACTCTTCTTTTTTGGAAGAGTTTGAGGAGAATTATTATTAATTCTTCTTTGGATTTTGATAGAATTCACCAATGAAACTCTGTGGGCTTGGGCTTTTTTTTATGGAAAGTTTTTGATAACCAACTCTGTTTACTTGTTATAGATCTATCCAGATGTTCTATTTCTTCCTGAGTCACTTATTGTAGATAGGTCATTCTAGGAATTTGTCCATTTCATCTATGTAATTATTTTTTATGATATTCAGTTATTCTTATTATTTCTTTTATATTTTTTCCTCCCTATGTAATCCATTATGGTTTCCTTCTCTCTTTCTTTCTTTCTTTTTTTTTTTTTTTTTTTGATACTGAGGATCAAACTCAGGTCCTTGCACTTGTGCAGCAGGTGGCAAAACCACTGAGCTAAATCCCTGGCCCTGTGGTTTCTTTCTTAAAATGTTTTCAAAAAACTAACTTTTGGTTTCATTGATCTTCTATCTTGGCTTTATTTATTTCTATTCTATTATTTATTTCTTTGCTTTGGGGTTAGTTTACTTTTCTTTTTTAACCCTCTTACAATAGAAGTTTAGGTTATCTTGAGAGCTTTCCTCTTTTTTACCAGAGGCATTTACAGCCACAGATTTCCCTTTGACACCTGCTTTTGTGGCATCTCATATGTTTTGACATAATGTATTTTCACTTTTATTTTTCATCTTTATTTTCTAATTTCTCATGTGACTTCTTCTTTGACTCATTGGTTTCTTTAGCATATGTTGCTCAAATTTCATGTATTTGTGAATTTCTGAAACTTCCTCATTGTTGATTTCCAGTTTTGTTCCAAAGAAGATATTTTATATAATTTTAAGCCCTTTAAATTTATTGAGAATAGTTTTGGGTCCTAACCTGTCATCTGTTTTGGAGAATATTCCACATACATTAGAGAAGCATGTGTGTACGGCAGTTGTTGAGTTGAATATTCTATAGGTGTGTGTTAGGTTCCTGTTTTTGTGTTGGGGTATGCTACCAGCACTCAACTAGGAAGCATACAGCTCTACCTTAGCATTATTCTCCTGCTTGTGCCTGGCATCAAGGTCAATCAGAGGTGATATCATAGAGCTTTCTTAGGTCTTTCCTGAGTGTGGATGTGGTCCTATGAGCGTTTTTCAGGAATATGTTGGCAGTTTTCCAATCACTTATGAGCATCTCATTCCTCAGCTTTGCCTTTGAGCTCTGTGGCTAGTCTGACATTTGTCCCTGCTCCACCCCGCACACTGGGAAGACATAATACGGGAACATTTGACAGAGACCCCTGGAGAGAAGCCTTTAGCACTGGGACAGACTTTAAGTTGACCAGTGACAGCTTTTTGAGTAGTGAAATTCCAGAATGCTGCCAGCCAGATCAGCTCATGACTTCTCTTTGGGAATGAGGCTTTCGGAGATCTCTGGCCCCCCTCTGTTCCCTCTGATGCTAGGAATGCTGTTGTGTTTCAGGGCTGCTGCAGACCTGAGGCGCAGGTGATGAGATGAAAGTAAGTTAAAATGCCCCAACATTGTGGTCCTTCTCTTCATTAAACGCTGCCTGGGTTGCTGCCAACCTACTGGTAGATTCCAGAGTACTGAAACAGTTGACTTTGACAAATTGTATTAGCTTATTGTTTAGTTGTTTTTATGGAGGTGAACTTTTGGTGATTATTACTTCACTATAGTTCAGTGGCATCATCACCATCAGTTTTTTTTCAATATTTCATCTTTAATGTTTATTGTTACTTTGAAATTGAAGTCACAAACACTAAGATATCTTCTCAGAAGAAATGAATAATACACACACACACACACACACACACACACATTGCACGCAAGAGAGACTTCTTCCCAAGTATAGATGACAATACAATTTTTATTAATTTATTCATGATAAAGAAAACTCCTTAGGCAAAAGGCATAAGATACATTAAATAGCCTACTTAAAATCTGAAAGGAAAAATTGCCAAAGTTCTATAGAAGCACGCTGGCTTCAGAAGCAAGTGCTTCCTTGTGGAAGGAGGTTTATAATTTTTGTGTAGGGTACAAAATGAGAGCAATAAATTTTAACTTTAGCACCACTTCATATTAGTTGGCTAGCTCAGGGGTTAGTGACTGATCTTCCTCGGTTCTCAAGAAGGAAGAAATTTAAAGAATGAGAAGATGAGTAACTTTCAAAGCAATGGCCTTTTTTCCTGTTATTTCTGGGTTCATTTACATCACTCATTTGAGTCTACAAGAAAGTTAGAGAGAAATGGAGAAAAGATGACAGTTTTACCACATCTTCAGGCGTGAGCTACAAAATGCATATATTGAAGCCAGCGGTGCCTTGGTTCGTGAATTTAATTCGTTCCACAATTCTGGAAAAGATGGCCACAGTTGTGTTCATCACTCAGTGGGAAGTTTGCAAACAAAAACAAAATTTTTTAAATGCTTCTGTTTGCAAACCAAATTATTCACAAAAGCGCTCGTGAACTGAAGCATCACTGTATTTCAATATGGGTATTCATATTTGATGCTTTGTTTAAAAATGAAAATTTTCATTTTAAAACATCTTACCATTTTTTTCTAAATTTTTAAAAATAGTTGTAAATGATTTAAAACTTCTGTTATGATCTCCATTAACTGGCTGACCAATTGCTTCTTTTTTATTGTTTACTCTATCCTACTTGTTCCCCTATCTGGTAAAGGATCAATCATATTAAGAACATTGCATATTGATGAACTGCTGAAGACTAATGTGTGGATTGTTTCTCATGTCCTTTTTTTCCTACCTGGAAATTAGAATGTGAGCTAATATTCTGATTTTTTTTTAGGAGCTGAGTTGATCTAGCTCACACTGAAGCTCCAACTAAATCTTACCTGTGATCATTCTAACCACTGAACAATCCAAGAAGTTTACCTCCTGTCTTGTATTTGCTTTCTGTCTCTCTCCTTCCTTTCTTCTCTTTCTTCACGTTTTTACTGTTTTGATTATAGTTTATTTTTGTAAAATAACAAGTCTAGAGGAAGGTTTCAAGAAATGTATAAGGCATTTCTAATATACCTTTGAAGTAGTTTTCCCAGTGCTTTATAGCTGTTTAATTGGTGTTCATTCTTCCTACTCTAACTTCTTTGGAAAATGTATTTATATTTACTGTATCTATTCATTTTTTTCTATGAATGACATATAATTTTTCTGAATAGTTTTTAAATAAATTGGAGTAATGTTTTTACCTTTAAAACTCAATTCTGTTTTCTTAGAGAAAATACATTTAAAATACTATATGACTATACTGCACTATATTTACCATTGATTTATTATTTAGTTGAGTGCTGTTCTCTAGTTCATAGTCTATTGTAGCTATAGATTTTGCGTCCAGGATCCAGGCTTGTATCAGACATTCTAAGTTTTCATGTCTCTGTAATGTCCATTAATCTAAAGAAGTTAAGCCTTTCTTATCCTTGCTAGTTTTGAAGAGTGCATGACAGCTAATTTGTAAAATATTTTTCAATTAATGTCTTCTGAGCAAGATTTAGGTTACACATTTTCTAGAAATGATGTAAGAATCGACAGTGTCCTCTTCAAGGAATTGGGACATTCATGCGATCATTCTGTCCCAGTATGAAGGGTTAACTTTGCCAATGTCCTGTACACCACTTTCAATGTCAGTTCAATGTCGTGTACACCACTTTCCTTTACTGTGGGTTACTTTTTCCCCCCTTTTCAAATTTTGTAGTTTGAGTCTTCAGAGAAGTAAGACAGGATTAAAGTGAAATGGATTGCTGGGAAACCACATTTGAGAGACAAGTGGAGACAGTGTCAAAGCAGTTAGGCAAAGCCACGTGACTTAGATGGGGAAGAAAAAGGAGATGGTGGGTGTCCTTGGCTCTCAGCCGCAGCTCAGTCTCAGCAATGTTTGGCCAAGGCGAGGAGGATGTCAGGGAGCCAAAACTGTCCCTGAAAGGGTCCACATTTTCCAGGCTCAGGTAATTACCCGTCCTAGAGCTGTAATGTGCACCGCAGGAAGCACAGCATCATTCCGGGTCTCTGTCTAGAGATGCACCAAGAGGCTCCCAGTCTGACGAAAACGCGTGTCTGGACGTGTTCCCACGTCCCTGGCGCGGTGGGAGGGTCCCTACCTGGTGGCTTCCCAGTCGCGCGTAGGTCTGGTAGGTCTGTCTCTGCTGAGGTCACGTGTCTCCCAGGTGCAGCCTTCGCGCACGGCCCAGGTCACTGCGTCCACGGCGGTGCTCTTGCGAGGCGGGTGTCTGCACTCCCGGGCCCTTCCCCGCTGTGTGCACTGCTGTCTCCGGAGGAGGACCGGCCTGGGGCTTCCGCACACTCTCCGCGGCCCGGGTTCGCCCGGAAGGCATGTTCTCCCTGGAGCTGCGTGCGTGTCCTTGTCCCCATAGCCCTGCTCACACTCGCCCCAAAGGAAGCTTCTCCCGGGAGTGTGTGGCCTGGGGCGGGAGAGGGCCGACTTCCGGGTGAAGCCCGGCCTCAGTCGGCACACGTGCGCGCGCTTGCCGGCGGGCGGCGTCTTCTGGTGGCTCCACCATCAGTTTTTAATGGACGCTGGAGGACTGACATTTTGGGGTACCCAGGACATGAGGGCATTGTCTCTAACAATGAAAGTGCATCATTCGTTTTTAGTTTGCTAAAAGCAATCATGTTTAGCGTAGCTATTGTTTGCTTTTGAAAAATGTAATAATTCAGTGACTTGGCTTTTCCCTAAGGAAATGGACAACTAAATATTTTTTTCATTCTCTATTTTGGTGACTACGAATAATATTACATAAATTCTGGGTTTAGGAAGAAAGAATTGATGAAAACTCTGGGAAGAAAGAATTAATGAAAATTCTTTGAAGTTTTTTAATAGAGGCCAACACACTGGTAGTGTTACAAAGGATCTTTCCTGTACTAAACATTAAAACGACGCCTGCTTTCCTTTTGTTCACATCTGCAGGGTACCTTTGATGATTACTTGGAGCTCTTCCTGCAGTTTGGTTACGTAAGCCTCTTCTCCTGTGTTTACCCCTTAGCAGCTGCCTTTGCTGTGTTAAACAACTTCACCGAAGTCAATTCAGATGCCTTAAAAATGTGCAGGGTCTTCAAACGTCCATTCTCTGAACCTTCAGCCAGCATCGGTGTGTGGCAGGTAATTATTTGAGAAAAAAAATCTTTCTTTAAAAACAAGAGGCACTGTAAGGGAAAAAATAAAGCAATTTTTAAAAGAGGGATTTAGAAAAACTCAGTTTTAATCCTTGCATAGCTGCAAAATAGTTGTGTGACCTTAAGAAGTCATTCACTTTAACTCACCTGGGCCTCACTTTTCTTATATACTTTTTGTTTTAACATTGGATGGGGGGCAAAGTCTCATTGTTAAGGACCCTTTCAGGGGTGGAACTCTGCCAGTTCTCTGGAAAGTGGCCGGCCAAGCCTTCATCACAGGGCAGTCGTGAGGCCCCTCCTGCTGCAGTGTTGGTGGAGACTGCATGGGAGCCTGGATTCATCCTCTCACCTGGCAGTAACCAGGGTCGCTCCCTAGTCCCTGATGGGTGGGCTCAGAAGAGCTGAATGGAGTTTCCTGCCACCCTGCACAGCAGAGGCTATGGGTGCACATACATGTCCTCAGAAAGCAGGAAACAGTGTAGGCTTAGTGGGAACCAGAATGCCCACCCTGGTGCAGCGGCCTTGAGGACCTCCCACCATGGGTGCCAGAGGTTCCTAAGTGGGGAGCCTGGACATTTACCTCCATCTGGTTGTCACAGTGCATTACCCCTCTTCCCTTGCTGAAATGGTGTTAGAGTAACCAGCTAGAACACATTTACAGATGATGTAGGGTCTTATAACATGCAGAATGTCCAGGTTTCCAAAAAAAAAAAAAATCACTCTTTATATCAAGAATCAGAAAAATACTGAACTGAATGAGAAAAGACAATCAGCAGATGTTACTGCTGAGATGACATAGATATTAGAAATATAGGACAGTGATTTGAAATCAGAGCCATGATAAAAGTGCTTTAGCCAGTAATTATGAGCACCCCAACATGAAAGAAAAAATAGAATTTGATCATCTCAGCAAAGAAACAGAAGACACAAAGGAGAGTCAAACTGATATGTTAGAAGTGGCAAACAGAGTAACTGAGATAGAAGGCTCAGTAGATGGTACAGGAACAGAATGGAAGGGATAAGGAGCAAATTGGGAACTGGAAGATGGAACGAAAGAAATGACCCTATCTGAGCAACAGAGAGGAGACAGATTGTAATAATAAACATAGCCTCAGCAGCCTATGACTGTAATGAAAGAGTCAGCATTCTTCTCTTTGGAGTTATCAAAGCAGAGGAGGGAGGAGGGGCCAAAATACTTGAAGAAATAATGTCCACGAACTTTTCAAATTTGGCAGGAAACCTAAAGCAACAGGCTGAAGAAACTGCAAACCCCAAACTAGATAAACCCTAAGAAATCCGTGCCAACACATCATAGTTAAACATCTGAAAACTACAGACAATACTGAAGACAGCAAAGGGAAAGGACATTTTAACTGAAGGAGAAAAACAGGGTGATGGCCATTTTCTCACCAGGAGCCATGGAAGCCAGAAGAAAGTAGCACAACATTGCAACTCCTTCAAGAAAAGCATGGTCAGTACAGGATTCTGTTCCTAAAGAAAACACCAAGACGCTCACAGATGAAGGAAAACTGAGGGACTGTGTTGCCAGCCTCCTGTCCTGATGGGATGGCTGAAAGGAGTTCTCCAAACTGAGAAAATGATGAAAGATGGAATCTGGGAACATGTGGAAGAAAAAACATGGCAACCAAAAATGGGAGCAAACACAAAAGCCTTTCTGCCCTTGAGGTTTTTAGTTATGCTTAACGTAATATCTGAGAAAGTAGACTTCTGAGAAAAATAATCCAGAGAGGAACATTCTGTGATGATAAAAGGGACAAATGTCTAGGGAGATGCAACAATTGTAAAGGTGTGTGCACTGTACAACAGTTTCAAAATGGGCGATAAAAGCTTGAACTGAGAGAAGAAATGAATTGACAAGTATAGCTTGAGATTTAACATTCCTTTCTGAACAGCTTGATAGAAAATCAGCAGAATGCAGAAGAACACAGTTATACCATTAAATGAGAGTTTCTAATTGATATTATGGAGCATTCTACCAGTAGCAGTAGGATATATACTCTTTTTTGAAGTGCATACAGAAGATTCAGTAAGATGAATCATCTCCTGGGACATAAAACAAACTTCAAAATTTAAAGCCTTGCGATCATACATAGTATTTTCTGTGGCCACAATGGAATCCAACTGAAAATCAGTAACGAAAATAACAGCAAAATCTCAAGCATTTGAAAACTGAACAACACCAAAATAGCCCATAGGTTGGAGAGATAGGCTGATGTGAAGTAGAAAGATACACTGAACTGGATGAAAATGAATATACAGCAGGTCAGAATCCGGGAGACACAGTGCTGATGGCAAACTTACAGGTCAAGATACACATGCTAGAAAAGAAGAGGAAGCCGGGAGCAAGCAGAAGAAAGGAAGTCATAAAGAGAAGAGTACAAATCAGTGACAGTGTGAAATAATAGAGGAGATCAGTGAAACAAAGATCTGGTGCTTTGCAGAGATCAATACAGTTGACAGACCTCTAGCAAGACCAAAAAGGAGAGGAGCTAGCAGTAGAGGAATGAAACCGAGGGCATCACTGCAGGTCCAGGGGCCATTCACAGGGTAATAAGGGACACCGTAGCTTCCCAAATGTAAACTTCACAACTTGAATGAACTAGACCAATTCTTCCAAACAGTACATATTACCACAACTCGCCCAGTATGAAATAGATCATTTGAGCAGCCCTGTAATTAGGAAGAAAGTTGAATTTGTAATTGCAAATTTCAAAAATGAAAAGTCTTGGCTAGATCACTTCAATGGTGAATTCTATCATTTTAAGAAGAATTAACACCAAAATTACACAGTTCCAGAAAACAGAAGAGGGGAAGAATATTTCCCAGTTCATTTTATGATGAAGATAGTATCAATGTGGTAGCAAAACTCAGCAAAGAGTTAAAAAAACAGATTATGTTCTTCATGAATATATGCACAAAACATCTTTAAAAATTATCAGCAAATAGAATTCAGCAATAATGTTAAAAGAATTTTATGCTATGACAAGTGAGATTCGGTCTAGGGATGCAAGCCTGCTTCAGAATTTGAAATTCGGTTAATACAATTCACCATAATCATCTAAAGAAGAAAATCACATCATATATCAGTGTATACAGATAAAGCGTTTGGCAAAATCTAACAGTCATTCATTTTTTGACTTTCAGAAAAATAGGAATACTTCAACTTGATAAAGAACATCTATTTAAAAACCCTAATTTTAATGTTATTCGTGAAAGAGTGAATACTTCCCTTCTAACATTGGGAACGATGTAAATATGTCTAGCCTTTCTACTTTCATTCAGTGTAAGTCCTGGAAGTTTAGTGTAATTAAGCAAGAAAAGAAATAAAAGACATACCACTGAAAAGGAAGAAATAAGGTGGTCTCAATTTAGCTGACGTGATTACACAGAAAGCCCAAAGAATCTGCAAACACAGGGCAAATGGGGGATCAGTAAGGTTTCAGGATATCATTTTTGGATCATATGATTGGGAAAACCCAGAGGGTCAACTGAAAATTATTACACATAATAAGAAGATAGAGTTACTCACAAAATTAAGATTCAGAGATAAGTAACTTTTTATATACGGGGAGGAGAAGAGAGACCCTTCTGTATTCAGCAGTCTGCCCCACAGTCCTGTATGGCGCCTGCTGGATGAGCGTGTTTCGTGGTCTCAGTGGCCCTGGCATCTGTATTTTCCCAGTGTCCTGCAGGTGCCACTAGGAAGGGATCAGTTTGCCATGGGAGCTTGGTTATAGCTGCTCTGGATGATGTCTGTGACCTGTCAAAGTAGGATGCTTTCACAAAGCAAATTCTGCTTGCAGTCTTCCATGCTTGTGGATGCTCCAGCATGCCTCTGGTGGTCTATCCTCAGATAGCAGTGTACTGGGCAGGTTCCAAACCAGGCCGCTCTGGTTGGAAACGTGAAACAAACTGCTTTGGGATGCTCAAGCCAGAAGTGTCTAAAATACCTTCAAACAATATGGCACTTTGTAAGCTGAAGAAAATCATACGACAGAAAGCGGTTTGAAAGGCACTTGGTTGGAATGTGTAGAACCTAGGCAGACCTTGTCCTTGGCTTTCAGGGGATATGAAAAGGAGAAGGAATTGTGGAAAGGGGCATTGCAGTGTTAACTTCACATCCTTCTTTTCTCAGTTGGCTTTTGAAACAATGAGTGTCATAGCTGTGGTCACAAATTGTGCTCTGATTGGAATGTCTCCGCAAGTGAACGCAGTCTTTCCAGACTCAAAAACAGAGCTCGTCTTGATTGTGGTGGTGGTGGAGGTAAGTGGACACTTAATCCCCTGCGGACACCTGTGGTTCCCAAGCAGTGCTGTCCTTGCTGCTCATACCTGCAGTGAAGTGATGCACGTTTGCTGTGAGAAAGCGGAGCAGTCCGGCTCTGCAAGGTGTGCCATCCTGCTACCTCAGCACGCCATGCTGCAAACGGAAGTGGCTCCGGCCACTGCCATCTGTCCAGGGCCGAGTGGATAAATTCTACTGGGAATAGGAGTCGGTGAACCTAACATGTATTTTTAGTAGGGCAACATCACTCCCGCTTTCTTAAGCAAATGCTAAGAAATGTTTGTTAATGACTTGTGCTATAGGTATAGAGTGAGACACTCTGACTCTAATTCGTAGAAAGGCGCAACATTTTGCATATGAAGAATGTGTAGGCTTTCTGTGTACTTTTTAGATTTTTCTTTTATTTTTCATGTTTCAGAATATGGACTCTTGCAATAGTGCAAATGAAACACTGACCAAATGTAAACACAAGGGTGTGCAGTAAGTTGGTTTTGTTGCTAATGGTTATCATTCTCAAAAGAATATTGTGACCTTTCATTTTGAGATATTTTCAAGTTAGAGCAGTTGTGGAAATTATTTATTTTCATTTTATGAAAAAAATTTCTTAACAAATAATAAGAATAACAATATTTACTACACAGTGTATCGTTACTCAGAATACAAAACATAGACCAAAAAGATTGTTACAAGGAAGCAAAGAGATAATGACACAGGATCATAGAGCGGTGTTTCATGAGGAATGAGATGGTGAACTGTAATTCCAGTGCGGGCTCAAGACATGTCCTGCTTTGTGCTGTTTGCGCCCTCCTCCCGTCTGCTGGGCCTCTGCCGGTGACCCGTGCTGTGTGCAGCGTGCCTTGTGGAGAAGGGCTTCAGACAGCAGTGAGCGGGAGCCGGAGCAGAGGGTCCTGGCGGGTAGAATGGCTTTGTTGAACTGTGTGGGCTGGGAGGATTGTGGAGCCCTTTGCAAGGCTGATTTGCTGCCTGTAGAAGTGCGAGAGGAGGGTGGGAGTGACCAGCTGCGAGTCACCCCAGGCCTTCTGAGAAGGCTGCACCCGAAACTGGGCAGATCTGGGACTCACCTTTGCCCATGTGTGTGGGCTTGATTAGATCCAGGCCCCAACTAAGCCCTGAAACTACTAGACTCGCCAGGGCCCAACAGAATTCACCACAGGAGCTGCCTTCCCTGGCCCACAACTGTCGGTGCTGAAGTAAAAGCGGAATTGGCTGTTAGGCCATTTCTTGGTTAAATGTCCAACAAGACCAGGGAGGGAATAAGGTCTCATCCCTAGCCCCAGGAAGAGGGAGCTCTGTCCGAGCCTGGGGTCCGCCATAGCCTCGGGCAGGGCCGGCTGCATCTGAGCTCTGGATCCCTCCTGGCCCGGGTCGGGGCCTGTGTGTGCTGCAGGCCAGGCAGCTGCTTCCCCTGGCCTGGTGTGGGATCTGCCGCCCGCAGGACGGACCTACAGGATGGTGGCTGGCCTCGGGCCGTTTCCTTGACTTCTCACATCGGAGAGCAGGTCCCAGCTTGGGGTTATAAAATGAGCATTTTGTGTGTTAGTACAAAGCCAGCCTTAGAGATCGCATCAGAAATAAGCAAAAAAATCAGCAAGTTAACTAATTTTATTCTAGTGTTGCTGAGACCTCAGCTGAATACCATCTGGTCTTGTAATGAATCCAAAAGTGGAACATTTACAAATAAACTAGAAAGTAAACTTTGGGTTTGTTACCATCTAAGTGGGTAAGATTGTGCTGGAATTCTTTTTTTTTTGAGACAAGGTCTCACTATGTAGTTCAGGCTGTCCTTGAACTTACTGTGTAGCCCAGTGGGGCTCAAACTCACAGTGATCCTCCTGCCTCAGCCTCCCAAGAGCTGAGATTACAGGCGTGTGCCACCATACCTGGCCTCATGCTAGAATTCTGGCTCAGACTGTTTCCAGGTGACTGTGAGGTGCTGGCTGTATTAATTAGCTTAATTGTGATAATCATATTGCAGCGTCTACTTGTTTCAGAACATCACCTGTACCCTTTGCATATACACAGTTTTTATGTTAGTTTTACCTCAGTGAAGTAGAAAAGAAGAATGTTACAGAAATTTCATCAAGACAGTCAGCTCAACAAATTAACTTTTCTTTATAAGATTTTTCTCTTAGATCTGAAAATGTGTTTTCAAGGAAGGTAATAAAGACTTAAAATTAATTTTAAAATAAAATTATTATTTTACTTATTTCTTATTTTTCATGGAGCATATATATTGCTAGTACTTAATTAAGTTTAAAAAGCTTTGTGACCGGTAATAGCATATTAATGTGCTAACATGCTGACCATTCATGTGTTTATTCTTAAAATTTATTCCTAAAATTTCACTAAAGAAAATCATATTAAGTAAGTTTTAAATATATGTAAATTCTTGTATAAATTTTAACATTTGATGGAGAAATGTCCAATTTAAGATGTTAATTTTTTCTCCAAATTAATATCTAAAATAATTTCTATGGTAGAATGTGTTAACAACACAAATCTTAGAAAGTTGATGTTGAATGTTAGTTTTCTCATAATTTAAAATGGGATGAATTGATAGCTTTACTAGTTTTTTGGCTTGTGTTTCCAAAGCCAAATAACTTGAATTTCTTGATTAGGTTTTTGATTTTAGGTATTTTAAGGTCTTAATTGAATGCAGGGTAAAACGAGTGGAGGCTAAAACAGCCCTTGCGCTGTAGAGAAAGCAGCGTCAGGCACAGTGCCTGTGTGCCTACTGCCATCTAGCGTTGCCTTTGGACACGGATGCCGCTTCAGCGCTACTTGTCTTTGTGACATAAATTTATCATAAAATGAACAAGAGAGCGGCCCCAGTGTGTGAAGTGGAAACATGAATATGTCGTTTTTCTGGGTTAAAATAGTCAAACATTGGCAGTGTCATCCAGTTCATCCCCCAAGATCAGATCACCATGCGAATAACTTCCCTTAAGTGACACTTCTGAGACGAATTTATTTCACTTCTTTGATGCAAATTTCAAGCAGAAGATCACTATTTTAGATACCGAATTGCACAAAAATGTCCAACTCCTGAAAACGAGAAATGACTTAAAACCCTACAAAAATCAAATGTTAGGTAATACTTCACTTAAGTATTGAATGAATTCACAGTTTCCTTTTAACCCTGAGCTTGGCAGGCAGAACCCAGTCAGCTGTATGGAATTTTAACTGTTTACTGAAACCTGTCCTTCCGCTCACCCAGAAGTCACACTGCATTTCTCTCTGGTTTTCAGGTCTGGTGACCAGTGAGCCTGTCTGCATCATGCTTGTTTAGTTGGGAGTTTCAAAATATTCTTTGCTCAGATTCTTTAGGGAAAGGAAGTGACTCTAGGCCCTACCCCCATCCAGTGCTGGTTAGGGACAGAACTGAGTCTCATCTGTTCATAAGATGAAGGGGGTCTTCTCACAGTGGGCTGAGGCCGGGGCTCCTTTATGTCTGGATTCACAGTACTGGGGAGTAGGGTTAGGGGGATGCAAACCAGGGCTTTTGCACTGAGCTACATCCCCAGCCCATTTTTATTTTTTATTTTGAGACAGGTCTTGCAAAGTCACTAACTGCCCAGGCTGGGCTCAAAGTTTCCATCCTCCTGCCTCAGCCTCCCAAGTGCTGAGATGGCAGGTGTGCTGCACCACACCTCTGCCACAGGGTTAGTTTCCCAATTTCAGAGTAAAAGTTGCAAGCCCCATTTGGAGAATTCCTTCTACCCACATCAGGATTTATTCATCTGGCACGATCTTGACCCGGGCTCTCCCTCTGGGGATGGGGGAACCCGCTTGCTGGTGCAGGGTGAGGCGAGAGTGGAACTGTCCTGGGGGCTGCAGACGCGTGCCTGGGCCCCGGCCACGCGTGGGAGGCACCGCAGGCGGAGGAGGCTGGGAGAGGGCGCCTTGTCCCGGGCTTGGCGACCCTGCAGGATGGGCCATGTGCTGGGTGTCGCGTGGGAGCAGCCCCCACCCGGAGAGGCTGCGTGAGAGCCAGGGTTGCCCCCTGCCCTGAGGCCCCAGCCTCCACGCTGTAGGGCGAGGACAGCAGTGGTGGACACGGAGGTGACGGGCAGCGCGGGCCCCAGAGCGGCCGTGGGCGGCTGGTGACCCGGGGGAGCCCCGGCTCCTCACGGTGGCTCCTGGGAGCTCCCGCGGCCTCGCTTGGTGCTACTCCATCTGTGTTAGTAAAATGTGTGGCCAGCTGCATTATGCTGTAAACGGTAGTAAAAATGGAGCCTGTTTCTAAAGAGTCACGCGGATGAAGAAGGGTTTTGAATGTTGATTACCGACTAAGAGCATCTCTCATTTTCCATACATGAGTTCAAAAGCCCCATCTTGCCACTGGGAAAAGACAGATGCCTGGGGCTGCCTGCACACATGTCGGCGGTCTTCCGTGTGTGTGGTCTGCCCCCCCAGCTGAGGTCAGGGAGCCGCCGGGAGGACGGGTGGAGGGTGACCTGCAGAGTGCAGGCTGGCTGTCCCCAGCTGTTCTAGCCAGGCAGGGAGCGGTGGGGCTGCGGTTGTGCTGGCTCCCAGCGCTGGGCTGCTGCGGAGACTGGTTGTCGCCTCTGTGGTGACCACTGAGTCTGCGACAGGTCACAGCCGAGGACCTGCTGGCAGGAGGACTGCAGCAGGAAGAGTGCAGGTGCGTGGTACCTTTAGGCTGCTCGGTGGTAGGAAGGAACCCAGGAAGGCAGCAGCTGTGTCCTAGGCTGCGCTGATCTTGCTCGGCCTGTAGACCCGCCGAGGGTTCCCAGGATGGAGCAGAGTGGGGGTGCATCCCTCAGCGTGGGTGCCTCTGCCCTTGGGTCGATGCTGGTGGGCTGCAGTGCACCCGGTCCAGGGTGGGGCTTTACCCCTGGGTGGTTTCCAGGAGTAGGAATAATACCAGGCTTGAGGCCATGTTTGGGGCCAATGGAATTGTGCTGTAGCTTGATTGTGACTGGTTTCATAGCTCAGTATGTTTGTTAAGACTCCTAAGAGCTGTCCTAAGACTAGTGACTTGCACTCTGTGTAACTGTAAAAATTGCTTAGAAAATCTTTTGTCTTTGGTGCAGGATGCGTTATAAGATGAATGAATTATTTTCCCTTTTCCAGAACTAAGAAGGAAACAACCTACACCCAGTTAACCTAAAATTTGAGTTTACACAGCAAGTGACTCTTCCCAAACAAGAAGTCAGGTTTTGTCAATGGTTTTTGAGAGACGTTAATTATGTGTAAAGTAACCCTGCTGCCAGCAAACCTGGTGAGGATGGGGTGTTGTGTGTCCCTAGAATCCAGGTTTGCCAAGGGAAGCTTCCCCCCAGGCAGCGGTTGGACCCCAGTCTAGTGGAATCAGGGCACTGCCACTTAGTGGAGTCACTGAAAAGCACACGTTTTATAGCTTGTAACTTTTTTTGGTTCCAGGGATCAAACTCAGGACCTTGCGCTTGTGAGGCAGGTGGTGGGACCACTGAGCTAAATCCCCGGCCCTATAGCTTGTAACTTTTAAGTAAATAATTTCAAATTAAGAAAAGCAGCTTCATCAGCCTATGATGTAAAGTTTATCCATGAGTTTGATGTTTTTATCAGGAACGTTTAAAATACCTATAAAGTATCTTAAGCCATGAAGCTAAGTAAGTTAGAGAATATGTTTTTAAAATCTAAAGGCCTGAAAAAGGCGTCAGCAGGCTGAGGGACTGGCTAACAGGATTTGTCCAGCACTTACCTCGAGGGGCTCTGTGTTTCCCCTTTGAAAGGGGAACTTTCGAAACTAGGATGCCGCCTCCTGCTGGTGCATTCCTTCAAGAGAAAGTGAAGGTTTACCATCTTCCGAGACTCTGGGAAGGGTGCGTCTCACATCCTGATCAACCTGAGGTGAGCAGAATTTGGGTTTTCAGAATCTTCTCCAGTTGTCCCTAAAGCTCACGGTCACCTGTGCTCGCAGCTCTCGGCCACTCTAAGTGTGGCCGCATGCTGTGCTGGTCAGTTCACGGCCAGAGGAGGACTTCCTGGCAAAGTGAATCAGCCTGTGCTCCTTTCATTAAGAGTGGTGAGGTGTGGAACCAGGGCCAGCAGAGCTCTGCAGGCGCTTGGTGCATAGCTGATGCACGTCCTGCTCTGTCTGTCTGCCTGTCCGTCTGTCGTGGGCTGGCACTGAGCAGTGCTCCAGCTGCACAGGCTTGCGCGGCCTGGCCAAACACGTTGTCCTCGCCACCCAGGCAAGTCCCAGGCGTGGCCAGCACCCGTGCTGCCAAGCAGGAGGAGCAGCAGCAGTGTTGTTTCCACTCCCCATGCTGAAGCTGCCGTGTTCCACTGCCTGTCTGCCCAGCTGCAGGTGACCATGGGGACAGCTGTGGGGCGGGGACCGCCCTGCACAGGGGAGTGCGGCCTTCGGTGGGGGCTCCTGTTCATCACGCCTCTCTCCAATACACACTGTCTCGAGGGGGCAGGAGGGCATCCTCGGGTCCTTTCAGCCATGGGGAGAGTGGGTTGCTTCCTGTCTTCTCAGCTCTCCCGCCCCCTGCGTGTAACTGGACAGGATCTGAATGTCTGCCTCACCTTCCAAGTGTCTTCTGTTATTAGTGGACAATATGTAGCAGCTAGAAAAGTTGCCTTAGGAAAATAATGATCTCCTCTACTGAAGTTTTATGTGTGTGTTCTTTGAATAGTGATGCATTACCATGTATCGGAAGGCAAAGGCCCAAAAGAGAGCCCAGCGACAGGGCGCACCTTTTCCTCTGCTGGGCACTGGAGCCTCCGTGTCAGACTCTCGTGTGCACTGGGGAATCTCATATGCAGACTCAGGTATCTGTGTACCTGTGTGTGTGCACATCTGTATGACCCATGAGCAAAATTCAGCAAGCTGTTGTACACCTAGTTGCTTAGTACAGATAAGAGTGCTATTGGCAGTTAAAACACTTTCATGTAAGGGAATGCAGATGTGCTGCTTCTGAGCTCAGAACGTGTGGCCTGTGTGGCATTTTACAAAGCAGCTTTGACCTTTCCGGATTAAGGGAGGTTCGTCCTCTCCAGCGAGTGACAGGCTGGGGCAGGATCTGGAGTCCTTTAGCCTTGGATCCGTTTGTTTCACCTGCAGCTTAGCAGGAGCAGGCGCGGCTTATGAATAACAAATAGTTGTCCTGCTCTTCGCTAAAAGCAGCTCCAGCATTGGCCTGGGTCAAAGCAAAGGCACAGGCTAATTATGGATTTATCATAGCTTTTAATAAGAATGAGTTTCTTTAGAAGCGCTAAGGCCAAAGCCTGTTTAAACAGAATCGTGCAACCATGGAATGAAAATGAGTTTCACCAGTGTGATTCAACCAAAAGCACTGGATTAGGGAGCTTTGTGTGTTTTAAAAATAAGCCTCTAAGATTTAAGCAAACATGAAGTAGGCGCACCGTTTGGCTGCACAGTGCACTTCTCGCCTCTTCTCCTGAGTCCTGAGAACTGGGCCGCACTGAGCCTCAGCGAGACAGTGAGGCTCAGTCCGCTGCTTCCCTTCCACCCGGCCGGATGTCCTGGCCCCTGCTCCCCTCTTCATTCCCCTGACCGCAGCCCTCTCCTCCCACCTCCGCCATGTGCCAGCCCCCGTCCAGGTCTCCATTTGGGTGATGCGTGTGTGTCTTGGCATGGGGCGGGCAGGCAGGGGTATGGCCCTGCCACGGAGGTCATAGACACGGGCTGCGAGGACACTCGTGTGACTGGGACTGCAGGAGGAGCTGAGCACACAGAAACCTCACCGTGTCCTGAGACTTTCCACCTATGATTAGTGACTCCGGATGTTTGTGACGTATTGTTTCTGTGGGTCTGCTTTATTCCTTCCGGGAGAAAGCACTGCAGTGGTGTGGATTAAAGCTACTGTTCTTCTGTGTATCGGGAGGGATTTGTGGGGGTGGGGAAACTGCCTGGCACCTGATTCTAACATGAATGTATACACGTGTCCAAATTCCTGAAGCTGTACAGCAAAAAGTCAGTTTCATTGTATGAGAAAAATCATAAATGATTTTGTTTTGAGATCGTGTGTACTCCCTGCAGATAGAGACCTGTGACTGCAGGGGCATTCATGGGGCCTCACTGCTGTGCTGGGTCCATGGGCTGCCGTCCGACCCGGCCCCGGCACGAAGCGTGAGAAGCGCGAGATGTCAAAGGCCACAGTGTTTCCCTCTGCTGCTCCCTCCATGGCCACACTCACTGCCTGCATGGCTGCGATGAAAAGAGTTCTCAGATGGCGGGGGCTGTGAGTCAGGGCCGCCCCTGGTGCTGTCATCCAGAAGTCAAGCAGTGACAAATGCTGGCGAGGGTGCAGGGGAAGCAGCCCTGCTCCACTGCCGGGAGGAAGATGAGCCAGCACAACCGCTGTGAAATTAGTGTGGGATTCCTCCAAAACCTGAACTAGAAATCCCATTCGACCCGGCTGTTGCCCTTCTAGTATCTTCTCCCAAAAGTTAAAGGCATCGTATTGCAGGGATCCATGCACACCCGTGTTTATAGCGGCACAGTTCACAATAGCTGAATCCCGGAAGCAGCCTATATGCCCATCGACGGGTGAATGGATAAAGAGAGTGTGGTATTTACAAACAGTGGAGCACTACTGTGCCATAAAGAAGGGTGGACTTGAGTCATTTGTAGGAAAATGGATGCACCTTGAGACCGTAATGTTAAGTGAAATAAATCAGACACACAAGCTTAACTATTGCATGGTTTCTCTTATACGTGAAACCAGAGTATAGATAGAGGACAAAATAAGATAGCTAGTAGGAAGTGGGGAAATAGATCTTCCTGGGGTAGGACAGGGGCCGAGAGATGGTAGGGCGGCCGGGGATGGAGAAAGCAATGAAGATGTGCTGTGGGCACATACCGACTCCACCCAAGGGACTAAGGACTGTGTGCTGCAAACACAGACTATCAAAATAGATAAATACTCCTGAGCTCTCGTGTGTGGGGAGCTTAAGTGAAGGCAAAGCATTTGCGGCCTTGGCAACCTCAATTCCTGCTGCTGTCTCTTTGCTTGGAGTCTGAGGCCCATTCTCTTCGGTGTGGGTGCCCTGGGCCTCTGCCTTGTGGGGACCGTGCTGGGTATGTGGGTGTGCAGTCCTGGCTGCCGCTGACCCTGCAGGGTATCGGATCCTTCCTTGTTATATTTTAATTGCCATGGAAATGACAGAATTGTGAGATTACACATTGTACTTTCATTGTTGACACCTGGTACATCTATTTTCATATAGTAACTTACCACTTCATATTTTAAAATATCAATGCAAGAGAAAAACGCTAGCAGGTATAGCAGAAGGTAGAGCAGTTTATCTGAGTTGGAAGAGTCTTGTATCTTATCTTCATTCAGAAAACCTTTGAAACTATTACTACAATGGCAGATCTTGGCGAATTGTTGGAGTAAAGAATAAGCCAGGACTTGTGCTTTAAAGAATGTTAAAAATATTTATCCAAAGTAAGACTAGAATGTGCTTTTAAAGTTCAGGTCTGTCTTGGGAATTTGTCTTTTTCCTTTTGTATCTTCAGAACAGCTGAGTATAGGTTGAGCAGCAGGTGGATGAGGTCAGAACTAGAGCAACTGCATTGGTGACTGTAGATTTTCCCTCGAGCTTATGAATACACGGTGCACGCAGGGTTAGGGCCCCATGGTGTCCCAGAGGCCTCCGACCCAGCGGCCTTCCTCACTTAGGAGGAGGTCCCCCTCTCAGGGTGATTTTACCTGTGTCCCCACACCCCTAACCTCTGTTTCCCACCCTGCATCTCTTCCGCAATGTCTGACTCAGCTTCCCACTTAGCTGTGGACCCTGGAGCCGCTCTCTCAGATGTGTGTCCTCTGCTTTCGTGTGCCAAGGGGACACAGCCCCTGCAGTCCTGGTCACGCTGTTGGCATGAGGAGGGGGGCAGTTGATGCCTCCTGGGTCAGGCATTTGTTCTCCGAGGATGCACAGAGAGCTTCGGATTTAGGTGGCTCTGTTTTCTTGTGGGCACCCGCAGCTCCATAATGATGTTTTTACATTGGGAAAAATTCAATTTATGTTGGTGTTTCCAGGCCAGCTCAGTGTATTCTATTTATCTATGAGCTGAAGAGGAATGCTTCGTCTTCTCTTTAGTTTATTGCATATTTTATTATATATTATTTGAATTATCATACTTATTCTAATTTATACCTAGATCACTACAAAATCTGTTCTTGTTAACATAATAATAAACCTCTACTATATCATATATAAGGAGCATGCTGGACACGTAATAGTTTAATTGGATAAAGGGCATTTTGAAATTGAATTTTTACGGATATACAACCAACGACAGAATGTGAAAGGCTTCTGCAGAAATACATTACACCAATGAGTCCACAAATACGTGATTTAGATCCCGGGTGAATTCACCCTGAGCCAGAAAGAGCAGCACAATGTGGGGAGGGGCTTGTGTGTTCACTGCAAGTCACGCACACACCTGTATGTATGTATTTCATACACACATTGTTTTCTAACTATGGCTAAAGTCAAAAATACATCACAAATTATTTTAGGTCCTCAGAGAACTTCAGGAACCTCTACTGTTACTTACTGCTTAAAGTAGGGCTGAAAGGAAAACATAGATGCTATACTCTATAACACTGGCTATTAATTTAATTTTCAAAATATTTTAAGGAACTTTTTATAAATTGTAACATAACATTTTAAAAACAACAGAATGTTCCTTAAAATATTTTTTAAAAGTATTTTGAATATTCGCCTAATGTGACAGTCATTTAACCAAGCATTCCCTGAAGTATTTTGCGTTGTTTGCTTGGCAAATGCCAGCTGTGGGTGTCAGGGCGGTGGTGTCCCCAGGAGAGCAGCACCCTGCCTGCCCCACACCCCTCTGCACCCAGAATGGCCTCATCCCAACTTCTGCTGCCGCTCCCTGTGCCTCTAGGTTTTGTATCAGCTGCACCGTGCAGCGTGTTCTCCTGGGGTTTTCAGTCCTCGCAGGACCCTGGCTGTGTTGCCCACCCTTGCCCGTGGTGGATTCTCCCCACCCGTCCCCGAGTCATCTGGTTTGGCCCCAAGGAGGTGCACACAGGGCTGGCATGAGCCTGGGGCCCCAGATGTGTCACCAAAATAACCACAAACATTGTATCGCCAAATGCGGTGGGGAAATTGTCAAAATGCTGGCTAATTAGCAAGATTAATAAAATATGATGATATTTAAAGATCTGGTGGCTGCACAGAACAATGAGTGCGCTGCTAATCCTGCAAGGGAAGCTAAAAGGGGGCGGTGATTTACAGTCCATATGTTTGTTGTGTCCTGGCAAAGAGATCAGTCAGCAGCTTCTTTAAAGCTCATCAACCCTTCATTGCATTGGTTTTATTTCTCCAAGTGTGCTGACTTTGATGGCTTTCTTACTCAGTACTTTCTGCGTATGTTATGTGAGTGTGGCAGAGCCCACTGGGTGTTGTTGCTCCACTGTAGAAGTGGTGTTTCCATTGCAAAACAAACAAACCATGGCAGTGCGGAGGGCTGGGGCTGGGGACGACAGTGGCAGGGGGTCCGTGCTTTGGAAGGGAGGACTCTGCCGTCTCATGGATCGGTGCCCTGCCCCGATGCTGACAGCAGAGAGCAAGCAATCCAGCACCTTGGGGCAGGAGACGGTAAAACACCAACACCCCCCGCCCCGTCCCTTCCCTGCCCCCACTGCACATGGTGGAGTGCTGGAGGGGCCTGCTGGCCTCTGAGGTTGACCGTGACCCTCGGGACCACCCGCAGATGTCTGGCCATGCCCCACACCTTGCGCTGGGCACTCGGCGGCCGTTGCCTGCTCCCTGGCTGGGGCTCCCTCGTGTCTGCATGAAGCACTAACTAGCCGTGCTATGGGACTGGGGGGAACCCGACCTGCCGGGAGGGACAGGCAGGACAGGGTGCTTGGGGCAGAGAGGACGGGGCCTGCCCAGGGCATGCAGGTCTCCAGGCCACAAGGACGTGGCCAGAGTGCGCCGAGAGGCTACGGGGCACACAGCAGAGGAGCCCTGGGCGGTCACTGGGGAGGTTGGGGGAGGTGGCCGTGGTGACAGCCTGGAAACCCCAGCGCCCTCCTGACTTTCTGCGTCTTCGGGATGGAAGTCCTGGGTTTGTGTCCCTCATAGAACCCCGCGGCTCTCCCCCTGCTCTCTGCGCCACCCTGTGCTCCTCACCTCCTTCCTTGCTTGCCTGTGCCTTAGCCTGCGCCGCAGCCTCCACCAGAACCTTTCAGTCAGCAGCATGTTCAGGTGCAGTGCAGGGTCTCTGCTCAGTCACTGAGCCCCGAAACCCATCCTGTGTCCACTGTGGAGCCCCAGCCTCCCTGCTCTGGGGCCCAGCCGGGCACCCGTGCTGTACGGAGCCAGTAGCAGCCCTGCACCCCACACTTGAGCTGGAAGCCAGGGAGCCCAGGGTGCAGACACCTCAGAGCCCACTGGGGCGGGGATGGCTGGAGCGCGACTGTGCCCAGCAGCACCGACCCCAAGACCCTCGCTGGCCCTCTCTAGGGGAGAGCGAGAAGTGCCCAGGCTGTGTGGCTTTGAGCTCTTTCCACACCTCTTGGAGGCTGCGTGAGCTGCCTGCCACTGCGGCGCTCTCCTTTTCCAGGGAAGCCAGGGTTGCTGTTGCGGGCTGAGAAGAACCCTTCTTGGCTCTGGTGGGTTCCCTTCCAAGGCCCGGAAGCGGACACGGTGAAGCTGCACTCCAGTGCGGAGGGGCTGTGCAGGCTCTGGGCTGCAAACCAGCAAGAGCAGTAGCAAGAGGAGGGAGTAACAGTGTAACAAGAGAGCCTTGCTGCACACAGCGGCTGACCGACTGGCCAGTACAATCATAAACGTGGTAAAAGTGAAGATTAGGAATCGCTGTGGGACTTCTTTCTCAAAATATTTTTATTGTGGTAAAATGGATATAATAAAATTTGCCACTTCATAATAATTTAAGGACATCAGTTATACTCGCTGTATTATGGAACCATCGTCCTAGAGCTCCTGAAACTTTTGTGTCACTCCAAACAAATTCCGTATCCATTAAGCGTTCACTCTGGTGCCTCTCTCCTGCCCCCGCTAACCTCTGCTGTTCCTTCTGTCTATGTGATGTTGCTACTGTAGACGCGGCCTAAGAATGAAATTGTACATTTGTCCTTTGGTGTCTAGCTTATTTCACTTAGCAGGGTGTCTTCAAGGCCTTGTCTGTATTGTGCGTATATCATAACTTTGTTCCTTTTATGGCTGAATAATATTCCATTACATGTATAGATTGCATTTTGTTTATCCGTTTGTCTGTTGATGAATGCTTGGGTAATTTCCACCTGTTGGCTGTTTTTATATAACTGCAAGTCATCTTGCTGTGACCGTTGATATGCAAGAGTCCAAGTTCCTGTTTTTAATTTTTGGAGTATATTTCTAGGAGTAGGATTTTTGGGTCATATGATAATTTTGTTTAACTTCTTGAGAAATCTCCAAACTTTTCCACAACAGCTAAACTATTTTAAACCTACAGGCTAGGTATGCGGTTCCAGTTTCTCTCTATTCTCACCTACACTGATTTTCTTTTTATTGCTGCTCTCCTAGTGGGTGTGCCATGGTAGCTCCTGTGGTTTTGATCTGCATTTCTCTGATAATCGCTGATGGGAAGGCCCTGTCACATGCGAAGCTTCCTGACTGTCTCGTTTGTCTCGAGAGCATCCACTGAGTTGAGTGTGATGATGCCACCTGGGGACCATGGCTTCAGCACGGGTCCTGGGGACATTCACAAGCCAAGCCACAGTACCTGCTGCCTCTGCAGACTCCAGCTGATCCTGGAATCACGTGGAAACGTAAGGGGCCAGGACAGAGCCTGGAACATCTTGAAGAAAAGAACCAAGTATGAAGGCTCATATTTCCCATCTTTACAGCTTTGTCACCCCGACAGAAGAGTGGACACGGATTCAACTGAACAGAATTGAGAGTTGAGAAATAAACCTTCACATTATGGTCAGTGTTTGTGACAGCACTGTGAAGACAGTTTCGTGGGGAGAGGAGTCTTTCCGAGGGCTGATGCCGATGCCGCTGGGCATTCACGCGCAAGTGCAACTGGAGTCCTATCTGATGCTGAGGGCGGTGTGAGCTTGTGTCCCTGTGTTGATCTGGTCACCAGTGCAATGGTTTCAGGAGGGACAGTGGGAAGTGATTGTGTCACGAGAGGGATTAGCACCCTCGCCCCTTCCGCATATGAGGACCCAGCCGGGAGACAGTGTCCCGTGACCCAGGAAGCGGCCCTTACCGGACACTGAGTCTGCCATTGCCTTCAGCTTGCATGTACGGTGTTTTGTTGTGGCAGCTCAAGTGGACTGAGGCACACCATGCAACGAAGCACTTCAGAATGTGTCTGTGACGGGAATATTAAGAGCTAGGAAGGGGGAGATGTACATAGATAGATATCTCCTGCTCACATGTCACAGGCTGTGGAAATCAGCCATGTGGCTATGAGGCGACCACGTGACCAGCAGGGGCTGAACTAGTCCAGCTCTGCACCTGGAAGGGTGAGGTGTGATTTTGGTGGAGAGCCAGCCATCCCCGTCCAGGGCAGTTGCCGCTGTCACTCCCGTGGTCCTGGGTGGTTCCGAAGGTCTGCTCTCTGCTCTGTATTAGCACTGGTGCCACGGTTACAGGAACAGTAGCGGGCTGTTGCCTTTCCCTGGGGCCGGGAAGGGTAAAGTCCAGCCAGCACAGTCAACGTCACGGCCGCCCTGGCTGCCAGAGGTCTGTACTGTGACCTTGTGAACCCGACTGTCAGAGCGCGCTGCTGGCTTGGCCTGCGATGGCCTCTGCTGCTCTCTGGCCAGTCTCCCTGAGAGTGAAGGGGTGAGCAGAGGTTCTCCACAGTGGTCGGCAGTGGTTAGGTGAGTGCTTCCGGACAGGAAGCCACGCAGGGCTCAGAGTACAAACCAGCTTACTGGAGAAATGCATCAGGTCCACCCTCAGCCTGGTGAGACAGCTCCTGGGCGGACCTGCGGGTCCCCTCCCTGACAGGATGCTGGGCGAGTTTGCTCCTCTGTCCACATCAGTCTCCTGAGGGTGTCTGTTTCGTGAGTTTGATGGATACCCTCATTGAAGAAGTAATGCTCCGGCTGTGAGCTTGTAATCTTAACTGTCCTGTGCTCCCCGGATGTGATTACGGAGACTGATGCAAGGGCTAGAGAAGCGGAACAGAGGGAGGCTGCAGATGTGGCTCGGTGCTGCTCATCTTTCTGGGACCCACATCCTGCCTTGTATGCCGGGAACTGGCCGGATAGGACCCCGTACTACCTGGGCATCTCGTTATCCCTAACCTTGCAGCAGGCGCCTGGGTTCCGATGAGTTTAAAAGTCATGCCCTTATTTTGAGTTCTGTGTTTAAGCTTAAAGACGGAAGTCCAGTGTCGGCCCAAGGGTGGCCTCAGGCCTGGTGTTAGCCCGCTGGTATTTGTTGCCAGCCCAGGACTTGAGGATACGCGTTTGACACTGTGTGACCTTCGGCACATGGGCAGCGGCTCGGCTTGTGGAAGAAGGGTTGAGGCCCACGGGCGGCATTCGGCTTGCATAATTAGCTGCATGTGGAGCGGGCTTATTTTGCACAGTGCTGCAGACTAGATGGTTTAAACAATGGCCGTTATTTTCTCATGGCTCTGGAGGCCAGGTATCTAAGATCAAGGTGGGGGAGGCAGCTTTCATCCTGATACCGCTTCTCTTGGCTTGTGAGTCTGCAGGACTCTGTGGTCTCTTCAGTAGGACGTTAGTCCCCTGTCAGGCCGCTCTTACGGGCTCATACAGCTCCTCCTTATAGCCCTGGCTTCATGATGGAGCTGCATCTGTGGAGGACCCTCAGGGACTGAGCATTTTAGACCTCGGTGCCTTATTGCAATAGTTTGGTGGGCCTGGTTCACCTAACCCAAAGTCGGTTCATGAATAAAGAAGCAGGGAACAATTTGCTGTAGGCTAAAGTTTTGAATATTTGTCAAATTTATGTAGTTTCAACACTCCGCAGAATTATCTTGAGATGCTGACGCTCGGAGGAGCCGGGATGTTAGGAGCTGGACTAGACACAGATGAGCCGCATGGTTGCATGCTGCAAGGCTGGGCACAGGCTGGGGGCAGCTGTCGCCTGTGTAGCAGCCGAGTCTCCCTCTGTGCCCCACCTGCTGGCCCTGGCTTCCGCGGCCTGCGGACATCGGCCCAGGGCCACCCACAGGCGCTGCCATCCAGCATTTGTCCAAGCGAGAGCTTTGCCTGCTGCCCTTGTGCTTCCTTCCCTGTCTTGGTTTTCTGCCTAGCACATAGGGCTTGGTTCTAATGGATGCTCGCTGTGAAACTGTCCGGTGTGGCTGAGTTTTCCTCTTTCTCTTTGGAGCTGTTTTCTCCCGCCGGCTGCTCCTCTCTTGGCCACTCTGTCCCGGGCTCGGTGCTGAGCTCTGAGCGCATTCCTGTGCCCCACCTGCGAGCCCAGCAAGCTCCTTAGCAAGGCGGGTGGGGCCTTGGGCTGCCCTCTCGCCTGTGTCCTCCCTCCACACGCCGCAGCCCGCTGGCCTTGGCACTTTCCCTGGCTCTTTGCCTGGAGTTTCCTGGTACCTGGAATTTGCTCACATCCAATCTCTGCTGCCCAGAGGAGCCCTGACCCTGAAGATCCAGTTCAGGGAACCACCTCTCTGTTTCCCTCCCTTCCCATTTAGGAATAATGATTAGTTAATGTGTCCTATAATATGCTCTGATTTGATGTAGGTATGTATGGGTTTGTTTTGTTTTGAGACGGGCTCTCACTATGTAGTTCCGGCAGGCCTTGAAGTCACTGTGTAGCCCAGGCTGGCCTCAAACTTGTGGTGATCCTCCTGCCTCAGCCTCCAGAGTGCTGGGATCACAGGCGTGTACCACTACACCTGGCTGACATTTGGAGATTTTACCCTGTGCTTCCCCGACCCCTGCTGGGCTGCTCGTGGGTGGGGGCGTCTGTGCTCAGTGCTCTGGGGCCCGAGGCCTGGTCACAGCGCTGAGTGTGTGGCAGGAATGCGGCTGGGCGTTGCTGAGGTCACAGGAGAGGAGCGGGAAGTCTCAGAGCGCAAGGAGGACCAGGCCTCTCTGCGCCGGAGAAGAGGCGGTGCCCTCTGCCCAACTGTAGCCGCGGTGTACGGGTGAAGAAGGACAGTGTTCAGGCAGAGAGGAGACTGGGTGAGACGGGCTGATCTGATAGGGAAGAGGACGGGCTCGGCGGCTGCTCTCAGTCTAGAGCCGGGATGCTGTTAGATCACCTTTCTGAGATTTCACAGGTTCTGCTGCCAAGGCAGTGAATGAACTGATCCGTGATCTCAATTTTGCCTATTTTCAAAAAACCTAATTTGTGTTACTAGAGCAGCAGTGATAAAGCCAGACAACCATAATGCTCAGTAAATTACGTTGGAAATACAATGATACTCACTTTTTATTTTGGGCATCTTGCATCCCATTATTTTATTAACTGCTTGTATTAACTGTCTCTGATATGACTTGAAGCTATAATCTTTAAAAATGAAATCATTAACAAGATGGAATGTTGTTTATAAAAATTCACTAATTGGTCTCGTTAATCGACCCGTACTCTCTTGCTTATTAACAGTTTTAATTAAGCTGTGCCATGGGATAAGCACCGGGCAGTTAATTTTTGCCACCTTGGAAACAGTAGGATTATGCTAGCACTAAATATTGTTTCCTACTAGAGTCTTTTCAATCCTAACTGGTTATATCCATATAAATAGCATGCAGAATATAAAACCTGGCCCGCCTAGTAAGAGGACTGTTGGGTGGAGAGTTTTTATGTGGATTGGATAGATTTTAATTAAGCGTCAGTGGATCCAGACACATCTGTGACTAGCAGCTCCCCACACCCTGGTGCCTGCAGTGCATCCCTCAGACCCAGGTGCAGGCCCCGGTGCTGGGCAGACCACGCCAAGGGGATTCTGCTAAGAGGACTGTAGGATCCACACGCCGTCGTGAGCAGTACCATGCGGGACCTCGTGTCCCACGCAGAGATCCGCGAGATTTCATCTCCATCCCGCTTCCTCCAAGGTTGACGCTGTGCAGAGCCGTGGAGCCAGTCACAGCGGATGCTGACGTCGGTGCAGTCTGCTGCTGGCATGGCGATCGCCCCAGTCTCCTTGTCTCATGTGTGTGTGCGCTCGACATTGTCACCACACGTGTAGGTCCCTGTACCCGTGCCCACAGCAGTTGCAACAATTTTTAATTTAAATCTCATTTTCCCGTGGAAAAAGGGATGTGAGAGAATTTCAATTCCGAGCAGGGACTGGATGCCCGACGTTTTCTAGAAAGTTCCACACACTCTGAATGTCACGATACTGAAGTATAAACGGCTGCTGTTTGGTCTGAAACGCACATCCATCCTGAGAACCCACAGCCAGCGCGGCCCCTGTCTGTGCCGCGGTGCGTCCCACCGCCCTGCGCGTCCTCCTGTGACTCACTGGCCCCCGCACTGCCCCTGCAGGTGCGGGCATCGGAGCGACTCCGGAACAAACACCTTGCACTGGTTGATTTTTTTCTTTTTGAGAAATGACTCAAGAATTGTTTTCTGTCATTTCTCATCCCGGTATCTTGTTGAAAAGACTTTCCTCTAGACTACATGAACTGACCCGACTGTTAGGAGCCGCACCCCGGTGAGCACACACAGTGTACGCGCCGTGGCCGGGCCGTGGTCCTTTGGGTGCCAGGCCCATGGCCCTCCAGTTTCCTCCCCATCAGAGCCCGTCCCTGCCCCTCCCCTGGGCCCTCGTCTGCCTGCCTGTGCCAGGGGCGCCCAGGCTGACGGAGCCACCCCCGACTTCTCTTCCGTTTCCCCTCGGGGATGAGAGCAGCAGCACTGGTGGTGTTGGATCCCCCAGGGAAGAGAACAGGACGACGCCCTCCTTGCTCCCAGATCAGAGTGAATGACAGCAGCCCCTTTCAGTGTCCGAGGGTACTTTAGGTGTCTGAAACCACTAGAGGGAGCCCGTATTTTTCTGATTCCAAATCCTACAGTGTTTTAATAGCTTGATTTCACCACCTACGGGGAGGAATAGATACCTCCAACCACTAACTGCAACGAGCTCCGTTAGTTTGCAGTTTTTTCCCCCCAATTTTTAAAATTGTAAAACACATATAGTGCAAACTGTAGCATCTAGACCACTTAGAGGATTCCGTTCAGTGCCATTAAATACACTGATGACAGGCAACTATCTCTGCCATCTCCACCTCCATGACTCGTAATTTTCTGGAGCAAAGAAACCTGTGAAGCAATAAGTCTCCACCCACTCTCCCCAGCCCTGGCAGCAGCGATTCTACTCCCCGTCCCTCTGATTTTGTTTATATAAATACCTCACAGAAGTGGAACCATACACTTTGTATTTTGTGACTAGTTATTTCACTTAGCAAAATATCCTTGTGAACTTCCCTTTTCAAGGCTGAGTAATGTTCCACTCCATGTTTACGCAGCATCTTGCTTATTCATGTCTTGTGGGCCATGGAGTGCTCTTGTGAACCATGTTTTACGAACACGGGTGCCGAGTACCTCTTCTCTTCTGGACCCTGCTTCCATTTCTTTGGGGTGTATGCCCAGAGGTGGAATTGCTGTACCGTGGCTAGTCCTGTGTTTAGTTTCCTGAGGAACACCGTGTTTTGCTTTCCCAGCCTCAGTTCCCCTCTCGGTCATTAGCTTCTGTTGGCCTCTGTGCCTGTGTCTGAGCAGTAAGCATTTGTGAGTCCAAAGTGGTCCTGAGGTTGCTTTGAAGGAGGAAAACGAAAGTCACTGCATCCCTGTGCTCCAGGTCACTGCGTGTGAGACGAGGGGGCAGCAGGGCTCCCCGTGGGGCCCATGACCCTTTCTCCAGGACACTCGCTGTCATCGTCCGCCCTTTCTTCCCACCGCCCTCTGGGCAGCTTCCGTTGTGTTTCACGGGACGCCGTCCAGTGCCCGCACTGTCCCACGCTTGTGCTCTGATCGCCTCTCCTACCTCCCACAGCCTGGCCTCAGCCTGGCCTGGCCGGGAGCTTCGCCTCTGGCTAGTGACTGCCACCACTCGAGTGCTCCAGGCTCGCTTCCTGTTGGCGTGCTTGTCTTTTATTGTTTTTAAAGGTCTGGAGTCGATCGAATTTTGCACATTTTATCCCAGAGCCAGCTGGTTTCTTTAGCAGATTTGTGTTGATTCAGTTCTGCACACAGCCTCCCCAGCGTGTGTGTGTGTGTGTGTGTGTGTGTGTGTGTGTGTGTGTGTGTGTGTGCGCGCGCGCCCGCGCGGCCGCAGACGCCCCTCCGCCTTGCGCCTGCCAGAGTCCCGCCCTGGGCCGGCCTCGACTCCGTCCTCTGCCACGGTGCCCCTGGCGCTGCTTCCGCCTGCTCCCTGGGCTCAGTGCCCGGGCACCTGTGGCGCGACCTCCCCCTCTTCCTCCTCGGGACCCACCGCCTCCTGGCACGCAGCAGCCTGGGCACCGGCAGGCGACGTGTACCTAGTGCAGGGACGGCGCCGAGTCTCACACCAGCGTGAGGGGTGTCCGGCCTCTTATTCTGGGTTTCCTTCCCCTCCAAGCCTCGCGAAGGCGAGAACCACCTCAGTTACGTTTCGACCGCTTTTGTTGCTTCCCCCTCGCTGGCAGTGTGCAGGAAGCAGGGGTCAGCTCAGCTCCAGTGAGTGGCAGGGCCACTGTCCGGGCTCCCGGAACACAGCACGCCCAGGGGGAGCCACCCTGCCCCGTCAGCTGCCCTGGCGTGGCCTGCCCGCTGCACCCACCTTCGCTGGGGCCTGGAGAACCCCGAGGCAGGATGCTGAGCGGCGCCCGCAGAGGAAGGGAAGAAGAGGAGCTTAGGTCTCCACACTGAGCCGCCCAGGCTGGACGATCGGGCTCCGGGCTCCGGGCTCCGAGCTCCGAGCCTGTGGGAAACAGCCAAGTCCAGGCGCGGGCTACTCCACCCTTCTGAGCTGATTACCAGACTGTTAACACTTGATTCACAGCTGATCACGTGAGAAGTACAAAGCTTGTGCAGCAGGATGGGAATTAATTGTCGACATTAAGATCCATCCGTGATTTGTCTTCAAGTCTTTTAAGTTCATGTTTAAATTAGCTGGCTTTGTGTTGTCTTATTTTCTGTTTCCTTTGAATATTTCAGAGCACGGGCAGTGTAAAAACATCAGGGGGTGAATTCTGCAGTTCTCTCAGTGCCTGTGTGGGGACAGGGCCTGCCCTCCAGGCACACACAGTGGCTGTGCGGGCTCTGGGCAGGTCGGGGACACCTTAAGGTGGGTTCTCCTCCCTCCCCAACTGCCCACCTGCTGAGACCCCACCCCACTTCCTGAGGACAGCGCCCTCGGCCTGGGGACCAGGCCCAGGAGAGAGGCCCCAAGCAGAGGGAGGGCTGTGTGGCGAGGAGACACTTTATTAAATTTTTGAATGATTCGGGCTTTCTGCCCTCACTTTTTAAATTGCTTATTGCAATCAAATGAGGAATGTGGAGGCTCCCTGTGGGCAGATGCTGGCGTGGGGCCCAGGGGTAAACCTGCGTCCCTCCTGTAGGGCGAGGGGCGGGGGCTTTACTCACTTTCACCCTGCGGCAGGTTTGTTGTCCCACTGAACTCGAATCACGCACACACGCGCACACACACACGGACATACCATGCACATGCACACATTACACGCAAATGCACACACGTGCAATACACATATACACACAGGGACATACACAGAGATGCATGCACACCTATACACATGCACATACATGTACATCTCCCTCCTGGGACAGCTACGAGATGTTTCAGGTCCAGCTTCTCTTCCTGGTAAGCATACAGACTGTTTTCAGGTATTTTGAGTTAATAGAGATATATATCCTTTTAAAAAGCATATACTTCCCTGAAAGCAAGCTTGCTGGATCAGAGAAGAGGCACAGTCTTACTGTGATAGGTTTGCAAGATCATTTTACCAAGTGTCCTGACCACTTACATACGAGAGCTTCATTTCCCAATACTTTGCTGGTATCCATCCTGTGTTTTAAAAAACTTTTTCCAAGTGGATAGGCCAAAAATGTTTTCTAGGGTTGATCAGTGAAAACGAACACCTTCCTATTGAGGGCCCACTTGTATTTCCTTATTTTTTGTTTGAGTGATTTATCTTTTTCTCAATTTATAAGATTTTTCTATGTTAAGTACAGTAACTCCCTTTTTCTCCCCTACTGGGGATTGCATCCAGGGGTGCTGTACAACTGAGCTACATCTCAGCCCTCTTTTATTTTTTGAGACAGAGTCTCACTAAATTGCCCTACCTGGCAAACAGGATCCTCCTGTCTCAGCTTCCTGAGTAGCTAGGATTACCACTCTTGGCAAGCATATTACATCTTTGATGGATGGTCACGTGTTACAAGTATTTTCCTTCTGTCATTGATCTTTGAATTTTGGCTTTGTTTTTTTTCGGCTTTGTTATATATTGGATAATATACCTTTTTCCATTTCACATAGCCCAAGTCTCTTATCTTTCCTTGTTTTTCCTGGTTTGCTATATTCTTTAAGAAGATTTCCTAATAATCCTAAAAATTTCTTGGGAAGTTTTGAATTTTGTTTTGTTTGCTTGGTATCTTACATTCCGTTGTTCAATTCAGTTGGAAATTGTTTTAACTTTTGAAATTGGGATCCAACTTCATGTTTTCCAAAGCAATAGTTTTTTATATTCATAAAATTTATTAAACAGTTTTTCCAACAATCTAAAGTACCACCTTTATCTCATATTATTTTGAGATTCCCTGTTTGTCCCGTCCTGCAGGTAAGTCAACGGAGACCCTAGAGGGGGAGTGAGAATGACAAAGGACAGGGGACACGAGAGATGGAGACAAGACAGGTTTCTGATCAAGTCTCGTTTATTGCGGAAGCTGCTACAGCATATATACCATAGGGCTAGAGGGAAGGAGCAAGGGGAGGGTACTGGGGCTACTTCCTTGTTGCCGGGTAGACTTGCAGCAGGCCCAGACATGCCCGTAAAAGGCACTCAAGAGTTCTAGCGGGGGGGGGCAAGGCCCCCCACAGGTCCTCCCTTTAAAATTATAACTATAGTAGAAAGGCATCAGGAGAGCCAAGCCTATGGGGGCTGAGCCTGTCTTGGGTCAGAGCGACATATGTGTCTGCACTGTGCACCTTACCCGTCATCGGTTAACCAGAGAATCAAGGCTCTGGCACCTGTCTTAGGCGGCGCACGAGGGCTCTCTCATTGCATGGCACGCTTGCTCAGTTGCCCGTCATTGGCTTGCCAGCCCACTCACCAGGTGGGGCGAGAACACTTCGCCACGGCAAGGACCTAATCGATGGTCCGGCATTTGTCCTGGTCAGCCATTGCCAATCTATGATAGTGGACCTGTATGGGTGCTGTTTTTATTGCCTCTATCTGGGCTCTAAGGAAGGCCATGATTTTGTTGTATATTATGGGCCCCAAAGAAATGAGCAGAAGTAGGCCCAATAAGGGTCCCAGCAAAGGGAGAAGATAAGGGAGGAAACCATTGAGGCCAGTCCAGAGGGGATTTTGAGTGAATTCTTGTCGTCGTCTGTATAGATCTTCCTGAAGTTTGCAAATTTTTCCCCTGACGATCCCAGTTTTATTGGCATAGAAACAACAATGTTCATTTAGGGCTATGCAAATCCCTCCTTGTTCCGCCGTGAGGAGGTCCAGGCCCCTTCTATTTTGAAGGACCACCTCAGCCAAAGAATCGATCTGATCTTGTATATCTGTAAGAGTGTTGGAGAGAGCTTGAACATCATTAATCAACTGGTTGGATAATTTGGCATAGGAGTGTAACGCCACTCTGATGCCAGCGGAGCCAGTGGCAAGGGCGCCGGACACCCCTAGCCTCACGAGCAAGGGGACCAGTGAAACGGCCCTTTTATGTCGCCCAGCGATATAGTCAAAGCTGGGCAAGGGCACTGGCTCATCTCCAGGAATGAGGGCGATATCCGGGAGGACAGTCGCCACCATGCACAGCCCAGTCCAATTAGTGGGGAGGGAGGTGAACGCCAAGCTCCCTCCACAAACGAGCACGTGACCCGATAAAAGAATCAGGCTAACCTGATTAAGCTTTTGAAGATGACCAATGTGGACATATTACAATAACATATTTAGAACTTAACCAATGTAAACATTTTGTAATAACATATTCAGTGCTTAAATATCAAGGGTAACCAATGTAATCAACTTATAACATATTTAGACAATATTCGTTGTGATGTGTCTCCCATGAGATCATAATATAAAATTTACTAGGGGGTCCCTTTAATGAATTAAGACCAGAATAATCATTTTCTGGGTGGCCACTTCTATATTCATCAAAGGGAGTCCCCATAGTCTCTAATCATTTTGACAAGCAATTAAGAATATATATATCTTTTTATTGTACAACTGTTTATTGTAATTTGATTATTGCCTGTAGGTGACAATACACTTTACTTTTATAAAATAAATCTCAGTGGCACTTTAATCAATTAGCAACCTGGGAAGGAAGGCATGCCTTTAATTTAATAACATTTATCTGTAAGCCAATTTAACGATAGGCGAATATCTTTTGAAAAAGAAGGAAAAGAAATATTGAGCTCAACTGTACGAACACAAACAACAGACAACAGACAAACATATGAGACAGTTTATAAAATTAGGGTGCACTCAAATATATCTGACCAAATTGAATTATACTATTCTCTTTATGATTATTAGATTATAATTGTAGGCGCCATTGTTAACTGGTTGAAATTGGACAATATTAGGTCATCGGTATCATCAATATGCTTATCAACTTGTTTTACTAAGCGTTCTGGAAGCCACCTGGCCGACTTCATTTCCTTGGAGTAAACACACACTGACCCTCGGCTCCAGATGAGTATGGGGTCAGGCCCATGCCATGAGTGGTCCAGGGGGTCTCTCCACATCACAGAGGCAAATTGTTGTTGTGTCTCTGGTTGCCAGAAACGGTTAGCTGCGGATAATCCCTTAGCATCCAAATTTAAAAAGTTAAGAATAAATAGTGCATGTGATATTAGGTTTCTGGGTGACCCCTTGATAGGGTACCATTCCCCCTTTTTTATTTTATCTAATGTAATTTTGAGTGTGAGGTTGGCTCGTTCTATAATGCCTTGTCCTTGTGGATTATATGGGATTCCCGTTATGTGTGTTATATCTAATTGTTTGCAAAACTTTGAGAAACCAGAGCTGGTATAGCCTGGACCATTGTCTGTTTTAATTTGCTGTGGACATCCAAGTACTGAGAAGGCAACTAGAAGGTGGGCAATTACATGTTTAGTAGCCTCCCCGGATTGTAGGGTGGCAAATATAAATCCACTATATGTATCAATGTTGACAGGTATATATTTAAGATTTCCAAATTCAGGGTAATGTGTGACATCCATATAGTGTATAACATACATTTGGGCCCAAGATTCACTTATGGCCTGAATAGCTGAAGCTACAAAGGACTGGCAGAGCGTGGGGCTATTTGCCATGTCTTGAGGGAACACCCACCATTGGAAGCGTTACATTGGAGCACAGAAATTGGTCTCTGGAAGGCTAAATGCGAAGCGTTTTTGATCAGCAGGGTGTAAGGGAATGGTGAAAAAACAGTCTTTTAAATCAATGACAACCTTATAATATCCAAGGGGGATGGCTACCGGTGAGGGAAGACCGGGTTGTAAAGGTCCCATAAATACCATGGTCTTATTGACTGCTCTAAGATCTTGTAAGAGTCTCCATTTTCCTGACTTTTTTTTTAATGACAAAGATGGGAGTATTCTATGGGGAATTGCTGGGGATGATATGGCCAGCGTGAAGCTGTTCCTGTACCAGCTGCTGAGCTGCTAATAACTTATCTTTGGAAAGGGGCCATTGATCGACCCATACTGGATCATCTGAGAGCCAGGTGATTTTTTCAGCATGGTCCGCAGGAGTGTCAATGACCCCTATGGAAAATGGCCTAACCCTGCTCCGGGGGATCGAAGGACTGGCTCAATGGGCTGTATAATACCTGTAGAGTTTTTACCTAGCCCTTTTCCTGGAATGTACCCATTTTTAAACATCTGTATAGTGATGACTTCATTAGGGCTAGAGATAATTATCCCCATTTGTGATAATAGGTCTCTCCCCCATAGATTAATGGGTAACCCTGAGATGATATAAGGTTGAATGGTGCCCTGATTGTCATCTTGGTCTTTCCAGGTCAGATCTTTGGCACTTTGTTTAGGATTTTGACTCTGACCTATACCCTTGAGGTGGGTGAGGGTGTCTTTTAATGGCCACGCCTGAGGCCAATTTTTTTTTTTTTTTTTTGATGATAGTTACATCAGCACCGTTGTCTACCAATCCAGAAAACTGTCTCCCATCTAACCATAAGGTCATGAGAGGCTTCTGGGCTGAGAATATTTTTGACCAGTAGACATCGGATGAGCCGAATCCCTGGCTGTCTCTGACGTTGTTAAGAGCCTTATTAGAGGTAGGGAGAAGGGGAAGGAGCAACAATTGAGCAAATCTATGGCCTGACTGAATGGTGTTAATGGCTTTGGGGGAAGAAACCATAACTTTAATCTCTCTGGAGTAATCACTATTAATCACCCCAGGGTAGATCAGCAGCCCATCCATAGTGCTGCTGCTCCTGCCTATTACAAGCCCAAAGGTCTCTTTAGGTAGGGGTCCAAAGACCCCTGTCGGGAGGGCCTGTACCCCCATTTCTGGAGTCAATACTGTGTGGGCGGTGGAACCGAGGTCCAGTCTGGCACTTCCCGTTGTTGCTCTGAAGGGGTCTGAAATGGATTGTTGTTTGCTGGAGCAAAATTGAGTGCCCCATAAATTTGTTTGGGTCCGGGGTCCCGGGGCTGGCCCCCTCTCCCGTTTTTTTGGTCCGGGTTATGGGCCGGCCTTGAGCGTCTGTCACGGACTTGCATTCATTTGCCCAATGTCTCCCTTTATTGCATCGAGGGCAAGGCCCTGGAGGTGTGGCCCTAGGGGCCGACGCCCTAGGGGCCTGACATTCTTTGGCAAAATGACCCGTTGTCCCACACCGGAAACATTTGTTATCCGGGCGGCACGACAAAAACTGTTTGACCGTGTAACCCTGCATGGCGGCAGCCATAGCAAGCCCCTGTTGGTAGGCAGTCCCAATTTCTGAGCAAAGGGGAATGTAACCTGAGAGATCAGTTTTGTTTTTTTTTTAATAAGGGCGGATGGCGGCCTGGCAAGCAGCATTAGCATTTTCAAAAGCAAGCTGTTTAACAAAATCTGTCCCGGTTTCTGCGCTCCCAAAATCCGACCCGCTGCTGTGAGCAGGCGGTGAACAAAATCCGCAAAGGGCTCATCAGGCCCCTGTCGGATATTGGTGAGAGAAGCACTCACATCTCCTTTAGGAGGGAGCTTTCTCCAGGCTCTAGTGGCTGCGGTCTGAATCTGGGCATACAACCCCGCATCAAATTGCATCTGTTGATCGCTGGCGGCATAGGCTCCATCCCCCAGAAGCATATCGAGTATCCAACCATTACCCGCCTGAGCATTGCGTCTAGCAGTATCTCGGCAATTTTTTACATATTCAGATTTCCATAGTAAATAGTCACCTCCTGTAAGGGTGGCGCAGGCCAGAGTCTGCCAATCGATTGGGGTGAGCCAATTTTCTGTCACCAATTTTAAAATGGCTATTGTGTAAGGTGTAGTGGCCCCGTATTGAGCTGCGGCCGTTTTAAGTTCTTTAATGACCTTAAAATCGAAACCACTGTGGTGTCTCTACGCCTGTCCCTGCGTGTCAGTAGTTTTAGTTATGGGAAAGGCTTCCACATTTTTAAGTTTTAGGGATACTCCTGACCTGGATGGCACCCTAGGGGCCGCCCCTCTAACGGGGGGTCGTGGCTTAGGTTTGTCCTCTCTACGGATATTTTTTATGGGTTTTGCCTGTTTTTAAGCCCTCGAGCTGGGTAATAAGTTCCTGGTGTTCCTTTTCTAATCTTATTTGTTCTTTTAGAAATTTTATCTTGTCCCGGAGTTTCTTTTGGGGATCAACAGCAGGGCATGCCAAAGCGGGCGCATTGGGAGTGTTGGGTACCGGAACATAAGGAGGAGGACCTTGGACTACAGGCGGCCAGGCAGGATTATGATATCTGGCTGCCTCTTCCTCAAGATTGGCCCAGTCAGCCTCCCCTGGATCGTTTTGTGGCCAGGGGGGGTGTCTGAGGTGGCGGAGGAAAGGGTACAAGGTCGGTTCCTCTTTCACTGGCGGGGCGGGGTTAGAGGCAGGGGCTGAAAGGGTGGAGGCGGAAGCTGAGGAGCGCCGAAGCTTTTTCTTAAAAGGCTTGGATGAGGCAGAGCCCGCCTGTAAACCCTCATCAGTTGCATTTTGTTTTTTCTTGTCTGAGTCATCGTCACTATCAAAAGACATCAAGTCTTCTTCCTCATTCTTTGAGGAAGTCCCGTCCCGCAGGGGCTCGGGCCTCGGTGCCATCTTGGCATCTCGGGGGGGGTTTACAAACTCCTCACTCCGAGGGAGAGTGATCGACCCTACCTCCGATCGGAGAGCTGTCTCCCCGACCTGGATGGCTTGAGCCACCACCGGATCTTTGGTTTTTTGGGAGATAATTTCATCAATAAGATTCCAATAAGAAAATGCAGTGATCGGGACCTTTCCTGGTCCACAAGTAGCATAATAATCCTTAAGGGCCTCCCCTACTCTTTTCCATCTCCTCTTGTCGATGGTACCCTCGGCGGGAAACCAAGGGCAGAGATCTCTAATATAATCAAAATATTTTAACAACTGTTTGACTGTAACCTTTACCCCTCGTGTCTGTAAAGTTTTTTGTTTTTTTTTTTAAGACCTTCTACAAACAACTCATGTTGGCTAATCCCTGTCCCATAATCGCTGCTCAACTCACCGAGGTGCAGGAAAGACGGCAGGTTCACGTCAGACGCAATCCTCTTTTTTCTATTTTATTTGTCTCTTCTATTTTATTGGGCCCCCGAGCAGCGTTCTTTACTGGATCCCCCATTCTCAGGCCCCACGTTGGGCGCCACTTGTCCCGTCCCACGGGTAAGTCAACGGAGACCCTAGAGGGGGAGTGAGAATGACAAAGGACAGGGGACACGAGAGATGGAGACAAGACAGGTTTCTGATCAAGTCTTGTTTATTGCGGAAGCTGCTACAGCATATATACCGTAGGGCTAGAGGGAAGGAGCAAGGGGAGGGTACTGGGGCTACTTCCTTGTTGCTGGGTAGACTTGCAGCAGGCCCAGACATGCCCGTAAAAGGCACTCAAGAGTTCTAGCGGGGGGGCAAGGCCCCCCACACCTGTTCTATCTCACTGATCTTTTTGTCTGTTTTTGAGTGAATCCATATTTTCATTATAGTTGTTACAGTTTTAGTATTTGTTACAGCAATTTCTTCCTAAATTTTTCCCGACTATATTTTTTCTCTAAAAGTTTGTTGCCAATTCTTATGCATTTATTTCTCTATATAAACTTTAAAATTATGTAGTTCAGTTTCAGCAAAACTCCATGTGGGTTCTGATCGAAATGGCATTGAATTTATGTATGCATTTTAGAAAGATTAATCTTTCTGTGATACTTGCTCACCTAAGAACACTCTGTTAGCTATCTCCATTTATCAGTGTCTTGCGATGTATCCTTCCGTGAAACTTTAAGGTTCTTTCATATCAACTCTGTATATTTCTCACTTCATTAATTAATTACATTAATTAATTAACTTCATTAATTAATTAACTTTGCTCTCATCAACATCAGCTCTGAGCCTTACTTGGGGGATGAACCAATCAAATCCACGAAACTCCTTTACAAACCTGATAATCATCATGAGGGCTGTGACACATTCAAGTGACAAATGAGATCGTTACACTCAATTATTTGGAACCTCGAACGGAATACGAGCTCTGTGTGCAGCTGGTGCGCCCTGGAGAGGGTGGAGAAGGGCATCCTGGACCTGTGAGGCGGTTCACAACAGCGTCTGTAGGACTCCCTCCTCCCAGAAGGCTTAGTCTCCTACCAAAAAGTTAGACCACATTAAATTTGACCTGGCAACCAGTATTTCCAACCTCAGAAGATGACTTCTATGTTGAAGTGGAGGGGAGGTCTGTGCAAATTGCATATATTGTTTTGTGAGTAATGTTTGTTGATTTGGGGTTTTTTTGTGTGAGTAGTATTTTTTTATTCATTAAGTTTATTGGTACATTTTAGGTATACAATACGAAGACATTCATCATTGGGATCTTGTACCTGTACATGGTGTATCTTGGTTCTTATTTTGCCTGCTTCCCCTGCCCTTCCTTCACCCCCTCCACCCTTCCCTATTTACAAAGACTTTGTTTTCATTTTTTGCTTTTCTCATAGTTTTTCCTTTCTCCCCCCGCCAACTACCCCTTCCCCTTTGGACCTTTTCTTCCTAGTTCACATTATCTAATATACATTTTTGTCCTCATTTACACTTTGTTTCTCACACCAGAGAAACTATTTGGTATTTACACATGTGTGCCCTATTTATTTCACTTAAGAGTATGGCCTCAATGTGAATCCATTTAGCTGTAAATGTGTCTAGTTTATCATTCTTTATGGCTGAGTAATACTCTATTTTATATTTTAAAAAACCCATCTTTATCCAGTCTTTAGTTGATGGACAGTTGGGCTGTTTCCAAGATTTAGCTGTTTCAAACTGTGCTGCTATAATCACGGGTGTACATATATCACTGTGGTATGATGCTTTTAATTCTTTTGGGAAGATAACCAGCAGGGGGATAGCTGGGTCAAATGGGACCTCTAATCCTAGTGTGAGTAGTATTTTTCTAATCAATCTCTAACAGTTATTAGTAGTATAAAAAGGCTTTTTAAAAGTATATATATCCTGCAGCTCCCAAGCTCTCTTATTATAATTGGCTGGGTTTTTTCCTTGGGTTTATTTGTATTCATTGCTGCAAATAAGGATAATGCTTCTGTTTTTGCTAATACTTACACCATTTATCTCTCATCTGCTATTGCAGTAGCTAGGGCCTCCCAAAAACATGCCTCAGGCATCCTGTCTGGTCTTACTTAAATAGTACCTTAAAAATTCTTTTCTGTAGGTTTCTAATAAATTCCCTGTATCTTATTTAAGTACCCCTTCCTACTTCTATTTTAGGCAATGTTTTGTTTGGCTGTTTTAATTAGGAATCATTACTGAATTTTATCAATACATTTTTTTGCCCCTATGTTTGTTTATTGATACAGATTTTACTCTTTCAGTTTTTAAAAATGTAACATCTATGTTGATTTTCATAATGTCCAGCCCTCTCTGCTTTCCTAAAATAAACCATACCTGGTCATGACATATTATTCTGTTAATTCACTTCTGGGTTCTTTTCGCTGGCACTTGATTTAGAACCTTTGCATCGATATTCGTAAGTGGAATTACCCTCTGGTTTTGTCAGGGTTGGGTATGAAGTATATTCTGTCTTCTTAAAGGAACTGGGGCACCTCCCACCCTTTTCTGTGGTTCAGACCAACTTCAGTCATGTCCTCTTCTCACAGGACGTCTGCTGCCCAGTATGGAGGGAAGGGCATTAACGAGTTTGTAAGCTCCACTATTAGGATGGTGAAATACGATCTGATTATTTAAAAGCCTAGCTCTAAATGCCTTCCATCTCTTCCAAGTTTCCAAGATTTTTGTTATTTTGTTATTTTGCTTTTTATTTAATTGTGTTAAATTTAAAAACCCCTAGAATTCCAGCAGTTTTGAGCATGGATGCTATTGCAGCAGCAGGGACAGCTGGAGGGGAGGAGCACTCATGGCCCAGGACCTACTTTCCTGCTGCCTCCTGGGAGACCTGAGGAGGGTGAAGACCCCCGTCCGCCCACGGAGGGCAGAGGGCAGGGCTGGCGGAAGGTGCCTCTGCCCCTCCTCGAGAGCCCGCTTGTGCGTGTCCTGGAGCGCATGTTCTGCTGACAGTTGAGAATCAGAGGAATAATGTTCAAGAACTTCCAACCCTTAGAGCACACGTTGACCCAAAGGGTGCTTTCCAAGGTTTATTTTTCCCAGAGGATTGGTTGTTGAAGGTTGCTGCAGAAAAGGAGCTTCTCATTCATCCATGTTCCTGTAGCTGTTGGTTCTTACAGGACAGTCTTTCTTAACAGCCCCACTATCAACCATGAGATGATAAAATCAGGCATTAAACTTTGTTTCAGTCTTCAGCATGTGGAAAGCCAGTTTTTCCAGCACCATTTATTAAACAGGCTATCCTTCTTCCAGTGAAGGTGTTTGGCTCCTTTGTCAAAGATAAGGTGGCTGAGTGTGTCTGGAGTTGTTTCTGCATCTTCTAATCTGTTGCATTGATCCTCAGGTCTGTTTCTTTGCCAGTATCATGTTGTTTTTATCAAGTAGCTTTGTAGTACAATTTAAAGTCAGGGATTGTGATGCCCCCTGCCTTGCCTTTGTTGCCCAGAATTGCCTTTGCTATTCTAGGTTTCTCCTGGTTCCAAGCAAATTTTAGGATTGTTTTTTCTAATTCTGTCAGATATGCTGTTGGGATTTTGATTGGGATTGCATTGAATCTGTATAACAATTTTTTAGGTATGGCCATTTTCACTATATTGGTTCTTCCTATCCAAGAACAAGGGACATCTTTCCATTTTCTGATATCCTCTTCAATCTCCTTTTTCAGAGTACTGTAGTTTTCAATGTAGAGGTGGTCTTTTACTTCCTTCATTAGATTGATTCCTAGGTATTTCATTTTTTTGGATGCTATTGTGAAAGGCATTGTTTCTCTGATTTCTCTCTCCGTGAGTCTGTTATTTGTGTACAGAAAGGCTATTTATCTTGGATTGAACTTGGGTCCTTCTGCTTGCAAGGCAGGTGGCGGAACCACTGAGCTAAATCCCTGGCCCAAGGCTATTGATTTTTGAGTGTTGACTTTGTATCCAGCTATGCCACTGAATTTGGTAATCAAATCTAAAACTCTTTTGGTGGTGTTTTTGAGGTATTCTATATAGAGTATCATGTCATCTGCAAAAAATGATAATTTAACTTCTTTTCCTATCTTTATTCCTTTTATTTCTTTTTCTTGTCTAATTGCTCTGGCTAGTGTTTCCAGAACTACGTTGAACAAGAGTGGTGACACTGGACATCCTTGTCTTGTTCCTGATTTTAGAGTGAAAGGTTTCAGTTTTCATCCATTTAGTTGATGTTGTCTGTTGGTTTGTCATAGATGGCTTTTATCAGATTGAGATAAAGACCATCTATTCCAATTTTCTGTAGAGTTTTTATCATGAATGGATGTTGGACCTTGTCAAATGCTTTTTCTGCATCTATTGTAAGGATCATATGGTTTTTGTCCTTGGCTCTGTTAATATAGTGTATTACATTTATTGATTTGTATATGTTGAACCATCCCTGCATCCCTGGGATGAATCCATCTTGGTTATGGTGTATAACCTTCTTGATGATTTGCTGCATTCTGTTTGCCAGTATCTTCTTGAAGATTTTTGCATCTATATTCATTAGGGTGATTGGCCTATAATTCTCCTTTTTGATTGGATTCTTCTCTGCTTTTGGAATCAAGGTAATGCTTGCTTTTAGAAATGAATTTGGGAATATTTATTCTCTTTCAATTTCATTAAAGGGTTTGAGGAGTAGCAGCATTAGGTCTTCTCTAAATTTCTTGTAGAATTCAGCAGTGAATCCATCAGGGCCAGGGCTTTTCTATGTTGGTAGTTTTTAAATTACATATTCAATTTCATTAGCTGATACTGGTTTATTTAGAATTTCTATATCTTCTTGATTCAGTTTTGGTAATTTATATGCATCCAGGAATCTGTCTAATTTCTTCTGTATTTTCCATCTTATTAGAATACAGGTCCTCAAAGTAGGTATTGATGATCTTCTGAATCTCTGCAGGATCTGTTGTGATTTCACTCTTTTCATTTCTAATTGCATGGATTTGAGTCTTTTCTTTCCTCTTTTTTTTTTTTTGATAAGGTTGGCTAAGGATTTGTCAATTTTTTTTAATCTTTCAAAGAGCCAACTCTTTGATTCATTGACTCTTTGTATTGTTTTCTTAGTCTCCATTGCATTAATTTCTGCTCTGATTTTTATAATTTCTTCCCTTGTATGAACCTGAGCTTGACTTGCTCTTCTTTTTCTAGAAGTTTGAAGTTCAACATTAGGTTGTTTATTTGAGCCCACTCTGTTTTCCTGATAATGGGAATTCACCATTATAAATTTCCCTCATAGGACCACTTTCATTGTGTCCCATAAGTTCCAGTTATGTTATATTGTTATTATTGTTTCATTGTAGAAATTGTCTGATTTCTTCTTTAATTTCATGTGTGACCTGTTGGTTGTTCAGGAGGGTGTTATTTAATTCCCATGTATTTATGGAGTTCTTGTGGTTTCTTTTGCTGTTGATTTCCAGTTTCATTGTACTATGGTCTGATAATATGCATGGGATATTTTCAATTCCTTTGCATTTACTTAAGCATGTTCTATGGGCTAGTATGTGATCTATTTTGGAGAAAGTCCCATGTGCAGCTGAAAATCATGTGTATTCTTTTTTTTCTTTTTTGTTTTTGGTACCGGGGATCCAACTCAGGTCCTTGCACTTGCGCAGCAGGCGGTGAAACCACTGAGCTAAATCCTCAGCAAGCATGTGTATTCTGATGTGGGGTGGAACACTCTATAGACATCTACTAAGTCCATTTGTTTAAAAGGTTGGTTAGTTCTAATATTTCTCTGTTGGTTTTTTGTCTAGTTGATCTGTCTATCTGTGACAGTGGGGTATTGAGGTCCCCCATTACAACTGTATTAGTGCTTGTATGATTTTTCATGTCCATTAATATTTGTTTTGTATAGTTGGGTGCCCTGCTATTTGGTGCATATATATTTATGATTATTATCTCTTCCTCTTGGATTATTCCCTTTACCAGGATGTAATGACTTTGTCTGTCTTAATCAGTCTTGGCTTGAAATCCACTTTGTCTGCAAATAGAATTGCTACCCCTGCTTTTTTCTGGGCTCCTGTCACATGGAATATTGTTTTCGATCCTTTGCTTTTCAGTCTATCAATTTGCTTTTGAATTAAATGTGGGTTTTTTTTGTATGCAGCATATTGTTGGATCTTGCTTCTTCATCCATTCTTCCAGTCTGTTTCTTTTGATTGGTGAATTGAGATCTTTAACATTGATAGTTATAACTAATATGCATTGTCTTATCTCTGTCATGTTATTTTCCTGCTGTTGGCTTCCTTCTTTCCTTTTCTGTTTAATTTCTTTCCTTGCCTGGTGGATTCATTCTGTTGGGATTCATGGAGTTGTAGCCTTCATTATCTCTTTTTAGCACGTCCTTCAGAACACTTTGGAGTGCTATTTTGGTGGTCATGAATTTCTTCAGGTGCTCTTTGTCATGGAAGTATCTTATTTCTCCATCAATTTTGAAGGATAGTTTTGCAGGGTACATCAATCTGGGTTGGTGGTTGTTTTCTTTTAGGGCTTGAAACACTTCACTCCAAGTTTTCCTTGACTTGAGAGTTTGTGTTGAGAAGTCTGCTGTGATTCTGATGGGGTTTCCTTTATAGGTGATTTGTTTTTTTTCTCTAATAGCTTTTAATATTCTGTCCTTGTATTGAATTTCTGGAATGTTGACTATGTACCTTGGGGAAGATTTTTTTTTTGATCATGGCTAATTGGAGTCCTATATGCCTCATTTATCTGTATGTCAAATTCTTTTTCTCTGTTTAAGAAGTTTTCTGCCATTGCTTCTGAGAACAGTTTTTTTTAATGTCATTTGCACTGTCTCCTGCTTTTTCATTGATTCTAGTCAAGCTTTTGTTATTCTTCTTTGTATTGTCTAGCAGTTGCTGGATTGATTTCTCATGGTCCCTTGCTATTTTTAAGAAATCTCTCTTTTCCTGATCACTAGCTGGAATCCTGTCTTCTATATCTGATATTCTGTCCTCACATTGGCTCATTCTGCCACATATACTTTCAGTGGAATTTTTAATGTTCTGGATATCTGTTTTGAGTCTGTCTCATGGATTCCATTTCTATCCTATGTTGGGTGTTCATGGTTTCCTTCTGGTCACCATCTCTTTAATTATCTGGGAAATTATTTCTGCTTTCATTTTTTTTCTAGAGCCTTGTTCATCTCCTTTGTTACCTCTGCAGTTACCACTTCAGAGAGTCCAGATGGACAGTTTCTGATTGTTTCACTTCATTGCCCATGAAGTTTGCCTTTTGTGAGCTGAAAGTCTGTGGGAGTTGCATCTTGTTTAAGTGTCTTCTCATTTTCTATTTTTTAAAAAATTTGATTCCTGAGTTGATGCTTGTAAATTGCTTATGGCGAGTAGCTTTATTGCCAGTATTCAGAACCCTTAGGAAATGACTACTTATTAGAAGCATCTTCCAGGTGTAGCTAGCTTTTGAGTTTTGAGTTTGTTGCAGGATCCTACCTCTTCAGTTTAAGGGGGATGAGAAGTTTCTGCCTATTTGGCCCAGCTGCCAGTTCAGTGGCACTGGCCTATAGGGTTTTTTTTTTTTAAGACCTTAGGCAATCTCAGTCTTGGTATACCAGGAGGAACAAGTGATGAGCATAATTATGTGACCTTTGCTAAAGTAGTACAATAACAATAGCATCAAATACAGCCTAGAAAATGACAAATTGTGGCCCTTAATATGGCATTTTTACCCTAGGGGAGAAGATTTAAATGGGGTTGGGGGTAAAAAACAGAAATAGAAAAAGAAGAAGATATCAGAAGCAAGGCTGGAGGACAAACTTTAGGAAACTGGTGAAGAAGACATGTGGGAAAGAGAAAAGGAAAAAATAAAACCAAGAATAGAAAAGAACAACAACAATAACAAAAGACTGGAAACTGTTCAAACAATTGAGAAAAAAAAAAGAATTAGAAAGGAGGAAAAAAAGAAAGGAAAAAAAAATGAAAAAGATTTTTTAAAAACTCCAAAACATCCAGTTCAAGGTGTGTCTCTGCTGTCACTGTTAGGTAGTGTGGGCAAACAGAGTCCAGAGCCAGACTGATTAATCCCAGCAAGGTAGCTGTAGCTTCAGGGTGGGATAGTGGAGAATCCTAGCCAGCCTGCCCCTTTAATTCCTCTGAAGTTCAGGCTGGTTTCTGCTTATGAGGCTAGAACCAGATTCCTTGAACCTGCAACAGTCTTATGTGTCTCCTGCCAGCTTGAACTCTGCTCCCTGACCTATGCTGACTTGAACTCAGCACCCAGACCAAGGCACCTGGAGCCACTAGGTGGAGTCTGCCTGCAGCTTTTCTGAGTTCCGAGCTTAGTAGGCCCCTCTCCAAGATGGCTACCAGACAATCCCCCTCTCCTGGGTGAGATCTGAACCCAAATAGCTCACTGGCTGCTGCAGTGCAGTGTATCCACTGCTCCATTCCACTGGTGCATTTCTCTGTGGAGGCCTCTGGGGTTGTCAGTAGTCACTGTGCATCTGCAGGTTTGGCCCACCATTCCCTCTTGGAGAGTCCAGGCTCTGGGAGAAGGCACTGCTTGGTACCTCCCTCCTCTTTGTTAAAGTTTCTCTCTTCACTCTCCCTGTAGACTTCAGTTCTTGCCTCAGATCTTTCCTGTACCCGGAGACCCTCTTCCCTCCTCCTTCTCCTCTAGCTGCTATATTCCAATGTCTGGACACCACATCTCAGAAAAGCTTTCTCTGCCACCACTCCACCACCTTCCCAGAAGTCCCTAAACTTTGTTAAGTAGCTCAATTTCATAGATACTACACTGCCCCCAGTGAGACAGGCTCACATAATACTTTCATATCCCGGTGCTTTTAGTGATAGAAAGCAAACAAAACACCCACTTGTATATTTGGTGGCACCTGTACACTTTCCGCTCTTTGTTATACCTGGCCTGAATGAGACCTTCACAAGCAGACATGGTGTTCTCTGCAAACAGCAGGCTGTTCTCAGTGAATAGAACAGATGGTCATAAAGAAAATTTAGGATGGAGCATACAATCTCCCTGGCACTGAAAAGTCCAGTGAGTGCCTGCACACCTGCACTGACCATCCTTGGACCCTCAATCATAAACGTTCCTTATGAGCATAACTCCTCCCCAAACCCTACATAACGCTAATTCCCTTCCCAGCCCCCTCGGTGTCAGCCCATCCACACATGGAAGAAAGAAATTCGGCTCTTACTAGCTAGTTGCTGAAATCTGCCCCCCTATTTCAGTTGCTATTCACACCTGGATAGGAATAAAGCTTTTTTTTTTTTTCTCCTGAAGTCTGTCTCTAAGTGGCCTTATACATGCCATTTAAAAATTTTTTTGTTTGTTTATTTGAGACAGGGTCTCACTATATAGTTCAGGCTCGTCCTGAACTCACTATGTAGCCCAGGCTGGCCTCGAACTCTCAGTGATCCTCCTGCCTCTGCCTCCTGAGTGCTGGGATTATAGGGTGCACCACCTTGCCCAGCACTTATACATGCCGTTTATAACAGTCTTTGAGAAAGACTTTTTCCCTGTGTCCTTGGTTTTGTCACCTGGAAAAGAGCTTTTTATAACAAAATACCTCTCTAGCTCAAAGAAGAGGAGAATAATTTTCTCCAGCATGTGCGTTCGCATCACTTGATGGAACCACAGTGTGTTCTGAGCACCTCAAAGGAAAACCTTTGAATAGTTCACTCTGCCTCCTAAATGTCACCTGCATAGTCCTGTCTTGAGAACCTTCTAAGTCCTCTGTGCCCCTTGTTTTCTTCCCCAGAGATTGCCCTGGCGAGCATGTGGTCAGCTCACCCTGGGCCCCTCCTCAACAGTGATGAGCTGCAAACAAACAAACAAGCAGTTGACTGTTTCACCTGCCGGGGAGGACACGGCCCCTCCTTGATCTGGGGTGCAGGCCACGTGCACTTCTCCATCTGTGGAGCAGTGGGGGCACTGGGACCTCTGGCTTTAGTCTCTCCATGTGTGTTGCAGTCAGGCACCTGGCCAAGTGTCACCTGTGGCCCCAGCACTCACCAGCAGGACTGTGACACAGGAATCTATTTCTAGACGTTTGGCTCCTCACAATGCTGACAGAAAGGACAAAAACACACCCCGAAGGAAAAAGCTCCAAGGTCACCAAGACTCCGAAAATGTGCAGTTACCAGACTCAGTGAGAAAACAAACGTCGCCAAGTCCTAGAAGCAGGCAGTGTTTACTGTGGGTAGAGCCACCCACGAGGTCAGCATTAAAAAAGTGCTCTGTGGGGCTTAACACTGACCATCCCTCAGCGTCCCCATGCATAGGATGCTTGCAGCGTATAACTTACTTTCCGAAAGAAGGTATAATTGCAGAGTTCTTAAGCACAACTAAAAATTGCCTCTCTAAAGAGACAAATTTAGGGGCCGGGGATTTGGCTCAGTGGTTTCGACACCTGCTGCGCAAGTGCAAGGACCAGAGTTCGATCCCCAGTACCAAAAAAAACAAAAACAAAAACAAAAAACGTAAGAGACAAATTTAGTGTCTCTTTCACAGCAGTGTCCTATTGGTTGTGTTGCCTGCCTGTCATCTGTTTCTTTGGACACTGGACCCTGCCCTCTCCCTCAGCTGACTGCTGTGGGTGCTACGGTGGGGGGGTCACCCCTTCCTGACTCTTCCCTGGAGACTTCAGAATTGCTGCAGACTGGAGTCCACCCTGGCCTGCACTCCCGCATGGGGTGTGCAAAATTGAAACTGGGGACAGAGGCCTGGCGGGTGGTGGCGTCTGGGGAGCAGAGAGCCCCTGGGAAACCAGTGAGGCCGCAGGAGGAACTAGGAAGGCAGGCCCTGGGGTCCGGAGACGGCCTGGCAGGCTCCGTTAGTGGAGGCCCAGCGCTGTGCCCTCTTCTCAGTGACACTTGGAAGGCGGAGAACAGATGAGCTGTCTGTCCACCCCAGGGGGCTCCAGTCCCAGGAGTGCGTTCTGCTTTTAAGCGCTTGGTGATTTTTCTCTCAGTCTGTCCAGCACTTAGTATTTTGAAACGTCTGCACTTAACCTTCTTTTTCCTTCCTTTGTTTCCCTCTCCTCCCTTCCTACTTTCTTCCTTCCTTTAGTCCTTTCCTCCTTTCTTTCTTCCCTCTCCTCCCTTCTTCCTTTAAAAAAACTCTCAAGGAAAACGTACCGGTCACATTTCACTGAAAGTCATTACTTCTCCTTTTTCAATCATTGTGAATTTATTTTTGCGAATTACTAAATTTTGGATCAATCAGCTTCTGAATTAATACCTTAAGGTTTCACACTTATTTTTTATTTCTATCTTTACCTACTTGAAGAAAGTAACAACAAACCCTAAAGTGGGAACAGGATGAAGAGGAACAGAAACTTAGAGAACCTTTGGGATAACAGAGCAGGAAGTGCTCGTCTGCCTGACACGGTGGGGCCTTAACTCCGGTCTTAAGTTTTCCCGTCAGCTCAAGTACAAAGGGAGATATATATATGCGTATTTTTATATAACAGATGTTAGATAGGGTACAATCTTTATAATCTTTGGTTATTAAACAAAAGGAACCATAAACATCCTTTTCAGAGGCCAATTAGCCGCAGAGACGAATTCACTGTGTGATCTTGTGAACAGGGAACCTCGACGGGCATGATGACCTGTGTCCTCAGGACAGCTTCAGGAAACGCACCTAAGCGGCCACTCTGTGCCAAGTGCCTGCCTTGCAGGGGCTGCTGACGGCATCACGAGGCGCTTGGCTTTGCTGCTCCATGCTCCGACCGTCAATAGAGCTGGGGCTGGAAGCCTAACGTCAGTCAAACTTTCCCCCAGCTGTTTGATTTCTCAAGCTTTTGCCAAATGTTAGATCACATTTAACTTAACATTGAGTTATCTGCTACAAATGCAGGATGTGAAGAAAAAGTACATAAAATTGAATGCGACAGAAAGGTGAAAGTTATGCGTGACTGAACTGGTGCAAGACTTCTCCCGTGGAAGGGCAGCTTGTGTCCGCCGGGGCATAAGCCTCAAGTCACAGCACTGGCTTCCTGCCTGCGACACGGTTGGAGTTTCTCGGAGAACTGTGGAGCAGGGAAAATGTGTGGGTCCTGGGCTTAGGCAGGCAGGGTCCTGGCTTCAGATCTGAGGAGTGAGAAAGAGAACTTTCCCGACTTAAACTGCTAGTGAAACAGGAGCTCAGGCGCCTACTTTAAAGGGCCATGGTTAGGGTCGGGCTCTTGGTGAGGACTCAGGAGGGGCTCGCTCCTCCGGGTTTGCAGGTGGCCTGGCTCAGCGCTCCCAGACTGACCAGAAGAGCAGGTGCGAGCTCCTGACCAACCCGGAACTTCGGAGTGGCTGCTGGGGGAGCCCACAGCCTGGGACCTGGGACAGGGCCCCTGACCTCTCTGATGGCAGAAGGATTCTGTATTTGTGAACCAGCGTAAAGGGTGAGCTCATGTCTTGGGACAGCACCATCGGGCGGGGGGACAGGGCAGGAATGGGAGGGGATCCACCCCCAAGCACGTCCCAGCGCACCCCCTTTTGAAATCCCATGACTTGGAGTAGAGCTGCGATAACCCTCTGCCCACGGGTGTCTGTGAAGATAGGTCTTGGTTCTGCTGGAGTCCGCGCTGTGGGCAGAGGCTGTGGAGTCACATGTGGTTTTCCATGGTGGCTGCAGCATTTTGGGTTCCTGCTAGCAGTGCATGCGAGCTCCAGGGTTCCTGTCCTTGCCAGTGAGTGGCTCGGGCAGTTTTTGTCTGGGTCATGCAACAGGGGTGTCATGGAACCCACACGTGCATCTCTCTGGTGCCTAGTGATCCCAAATATCTTCACATGAGTTGTCTGTCATCTGCAAATCTGCAGCAGTGACCAGGACTCTGCCTGTTGCCAGCGACTTCCACAGTGTGGATCTCAGTGTCGTCTGCAGTGTTTTGCTTCATTGTCTTTCTTTTCCACTGCCCCCATTGTATTAGAGGTTGTTCTAGAAGCTTGAGTAGATCCAGCTTAACAATTTGAGGGAGAAGTTTCATGAGTGGCACATGTGTGAGGGATTTAAAATTGAATGGGAGTAGACTCACAGGCACACTTTGAAGATGCCACACCCCTGGGCATGGCAGCAGCTTCCCTGAGGGTCTCTCCAGGGTGGAAAGAACTCGGTTGGGTAGCCGAGCAGGTACATGAGGGATGAGATCAGAGCGCAAGTAGACGGAGAGGTGAGGAGGGGTCTGGAAGCAGGGAGTGGGGAGGTCTGTGGTGGCCACCAGACTGCTCCTCGGAGGGCGCAAAAAAGCACAGCTCTGCAGAGGAGAAGGAAGGGAGACTTTGGAAATGGTGACTGAAGAAGGAGAAAGTGTAGCTGGGTCGGGGGAGAGGGAGAGTGATGGCCAGGGAAGGCCTGGAGCTGCCCTGGGGGCGTGGGTTTACAGCAGGGTCCCACAAGGCTGCTTTTCTCTTCATTTGTTCTGGGCCTGTCTGGGAGAGCTGGAACAGTTTTGATTGATCCTACGCCTTTGCTTTGGGATTTTTACCCTAACATGCGGGTGTGTGCTGTGTGGGTGTCAGCAGGAGGCCGGTTACAGTGCAGACTCAACCCCCAGTGCTCACCCTGAGGACCTGGCCTCGAGTCCTCTGCCGAGGAGTTCCTGGAGGTTTCAGAGTGAGAGCAGAAAGCCCAGCCTCGCAGGGAATGTTCTGTGTCTTAAACTTAGAATTTAAAACTTTTGAAACTTCACCCCTGCTCAAAATGAGCAGCATTTTATTGCAGGTAAGGAAAAAAATAAGTGTTTTGTTTATACTTGATTTCTTAATATTTCTTTTTTAATTGGATATACTTCTACTGTCAGTTAAAGCCCGGGATGGAGCATTTGCTATTCTGTAAATAGGTTTCCAGCTGGGGGAGAGAGCTTTCTGAATGCTTTCTGGGCCATCACAGCAGTTATGTAAGAGAGGAAATCATTAGAGCGCCTATCTGAAAATACTTACTGGAAAATTGTTTTACAATCACAATATGTCTGTTGAAAGATGTAACATTAAAAATTCTGCAATCGTAATTTACAGTGTAATTTGAAATTAGTAAACTTCATTTTTTTTTTACAGTAGACTTAGTTTTACAGAAAAATTGCACAGCAAGTAGCTACCATAGACACTGCTCCCCTGAAGAGTTTCCCCCTGTGTTAGTCAGCTTTTTGTCTCTGTGGCAGTGTACCTGGGAAAGTCAGCTTCAAGGAGGAAGGTTGATGTTGGCACATGGTTTCCGAGGCCTCAGTCCATGGTTGGCAGGCTGCACTGCTGTGTGCCTGGGTGAGGGGGAAACATCACGGCGGAAAGGCATGGTGGAGCAAGGCTGCTCACCTCCTGGCAGCCTGGAAGCAGAGAAAGAGAGGGAGGCAGACACGAGGGGCTGGGGACCAGACCTACTCCCTGAGTTCAAGCCCCTGTGACCTGCTCCCTTCAGCCATCACCTCAGTAAAGCCGCCAAATTATGGTTTCATCAGTGACTCATTCACTGGATGAAGTTAGAAGCCCCCTGCTCCAGTCCTTTCTCCACAGCCCATCAGGTAGCAGCCAGCCTCTTAGCATATGAGTTGGGGGATGTTTTAAATCCAAACCCTAACATCTTACCATAGTGTGGGATATGTTGTAATTGATGAACTAACACTGATACTTTATTATTGTCTAAGGTCCGTCGTTTACACGAGGGTTCGTGCTTTATGTTTATATTCTCTGGGTTTTGATAAATTCCTAATGTCACGTCCACTGTTACAGTAGCCTACAGAGTGGTTTTATTGTCCTTGAGATCCCTTCCGGTTCACCTATCCTTCCTGCCCTGCCTTCTTCCTTCTGAGAGCCTCACACCACTGATCTTTTCACCAGCTCAGAAGTTTTGCCTTTTCCAGAGTGTTGGAACTGTCTGGTGTGTAGCTTTTTCAAACTTGCTCCTGTTACCTAGCAGGATCCACTTTAGGTCTCGCCCTGGCTTTTCATGGCTTGATAGTGCCTTTCTTCTTATCACTGAGTAATATTCCGCTGGGAAGATGGACCCATTTGTTTAACCGTTCACCTACTGAAAGATATGTTTGTTGCTTCCAGTTTGAGCACTTTTGAGAAAAGCTGCTGGAAACACAATATAATTTTAAATACACCATTACAAAGACGTTTGATGCTTTTCTTAAGCAGCACCTGTGTTTACTAGACCTTACACAGACTGATTAGCCTTAGTGTGTCTAAGGGTGTTTCTAGTTGGCTCCAGCTATCAAAGGCAGACAGGCAAGCTCTTTGTCTCATAATCCTGGAGTCTACCTGTGGAAGAGCTGGATTGTGCTTAAGTGTATACATGTACACACATACACTTAAATGTTCACATGTGAACGGCCACAAGAACTTTCTTCGTCACGTGAAGATTAAACCCCGAGCACGGGAGGGTGTGCAGAAGCAGAGACCCAGGCCGAGGGCTTCCCTCAGAGGGTCCAGCTGAGCGGCCTGGCTGGGTGTCTGGTTCAGGACCATTGCCCTTCTCCCGGCTTAGAGGAACCCTTCTCTCAGATAGAGGCCATGGTTCTTGACACTTGTGGAAACCTTCACAGTTTTCACTCCTAACAGCGTAAGTAATGAAACAGGGTTCAGGAGGCCCTGGAATATTAGAAAGGAGAACAGAGACAGGCCCTTGTCTGGTTGTGTGCCTTCAAGTCCTACTGATGGGATGAGTCAGTAGGAGATGAAATCAATGTAAACTTGAAAGAATTTCAGGAGAGCAAATCATGAAAAGAGCCCGTTTGGTGTAGGACTGAGAGCCCACCCTGAGGTTTGGGTGAGGGATTTGAAAATGGCCCGCGCAGGCCGACCACCGAGATCGGCCGGTGGGAGCCCAGACATGTTCATTACCACACTTGGCACAGCAAGCGCTTCGGGCCTTGGTACTGAGAGAGCCCTCTCCAGCGCAGAGGCCTCTGCGTGGCACCCTTGCCGCCAGGCGCGCGCTGTGCGTGTCTAATCCTGCACCAGAACCTCCCCTCTCTCTCTCCAGGGCTGGTTCTGTGACCGGAAAGCTAATCCCTTCCCTGGCCTTTCTTTATTTCCCAGGGCCCACGGCCAGCACTGTGTGTGTGCTGGGGCTGTGGCAGCAGCCGAAACAGTTGTGGGGATTCTGAAACTAACTGAAGGAATAGCCCACCACCTGCTATCCGTGCACTAACCCGCCCCGCCAGCCCAGTGCCCACAGCCATCTTTACACAATGTATAGTATGCATGCTGCAGCAAGTTATTGGACAGCGTGGCCAAAGCAGGAAAGTCATTCATTGTACTGTGAGAGAGAAACAGCATGTGGATTGAAAGGCTTTGTAATTAAAACTGAAAACACGACCTAGAATGCTTCCTCAGGTGCCACAAGTGAGTACTTAACGCTTAGTGCTAAGAACTCCGTCACTGTGGCCAAAGCTGCCTGAAGTGGCCGTGTTTCCCGTGCGTTTCCATGGCTGCAGTGACAGGAAAACTCTCAGTTCCTTGGTACCTTGTTTAACTTTCCAGTGTGGTTGGTATCTCAACCTGACACTACTGTTGCTGTTAAAATTAAGAGAGTTGAGGGTCTCCACGTGGCTTGGTTATACATACAGCATTCTTAGTGCCTTACTGAGGGATGACTCACGTGCTGTGCAGTGGGTCTGTATCAGTGCTTATGTTGGTGGTCTTGACATTAACCGCCACCGCAGGAGGGTTTGTCCACCACATCACAAAGTCCCCTCCTTCCTCTCTGCTTCGAAGGCAGTCGCAGAAGTGTTTCCTGTCGTTGTAGAGAACAGGTGTGTTCTAGAAATTCACGTAAATGGAGCACCATAAGTGTTCTTTGTGTGTTTTTGTTTTGGTTTTGGTACCAGGGATCGAACTCGGGTCCTTGCGCTTGCGCAGCAGGTGCCAAAACCACTGAGCTAAATCCCTGGCCCTTCTTTGTGTGTTTTTATTTGTCAATGCATTTGTGATTCATCTGTGTCATTGTGTGTAGCTTGTTTCTTTGTATTCTAAGTATTTCCATTGTGTGAATTTACCACAGTTTTCTCATCCTTTCACCCACTGTGGCTGTTATATTTTGAAGACAAATTTTTAATTTTTGGTAGAGTGTAATTTCTCATTTTGTATGTATATGATTATGCTTTTTTATGCTTTGTCTGAAAAATCTTTGATCACCCCAGGGTCCTGTGATTTTTTTCTGAGTTTTACGGTTTTAGCTGTTATATTTGCAATTAGGATCCACTTCAAGATAGTTTTTACTTGTGAAATGGATGTGAAAAAAAATTTTTTTCCAGTACTGGGGATCGAACTCAAGACCTTACCCTTGCGGGGCAGGTGCAGCGCCACTGAGCTACATCCCTGGCCCTGATCATCTTTTCATATAGAGAAGTATTTATTACTCTAGTCATTTGTTGCAAAAGACCTTTTGTACCTATCAGTTACTTTAGCATCTTTGTCTAAACTAACCATGTGTGTGTAGCTCAATTTCAGAACTCTGTGACACATTCCATTCATTTGTGTGTCCAGACCCTTATGTTTTGATTAGTATGGTTTTAAGTCTTCATATCAGATGAGAGTCTCTCGACTTTTTGTTCAGATGTTCTTTGCTATTCCAGATTCTCTGCATTTCCATATACCATATAAATTTTTGAATCAACTGGCCAATTTCTATTTTAAAAAGCTTAGCAGAATTGCATTGATTTAGTAGATCAATTTGAAGAAGATAGGTGGACATTTAAACGATATCAAGTCTTCTAATCCATGAATATTGTACATCTCTTTCTTTAGATCCTCTTTAATTTTTATAGCAGCATTTTATAGACTTTATACAGAATTTGTACACATCTTATTAAATTCATCCCTAGGTCTGTATTTATTTCCAATTTGAATTACTAGTATGCCAGAAGAAAATTGATTTTTATATTGGCCTTGTATTCTGCAGTTTTTCAAAATTTGCTTAATAACGATAGCAGTTCTACTTATATAGGATAAAACTTGAGAGGTTTTGCTGTATACACAATCATGTCATCTGTAGATGAACACAATTTTTTGTGTCCTTTACAATCTCAGACTTTATTTACTCTTATTGTCTGATCACACTGGTTAGGACCTCCACAAGAGTGCTGCATAGAATTAAGAAAAGTTGATATCCTTGCTTTGATCCTAATTTTAAGGGGGAGCAATTAGGTTTTTACCACTAAATCTGCTATTAGTTATAGCTTTTTTCCTAGACGTCCTATTTAGATTGAGAAAATTTCCCTTTTGTTTCTTTTTTTACTGAGTTTTTAAACATGGATGAGTATTTGAATGTCAAAAATGTTCTGTGTATAGTAACGTGATAGGTCATTTTTCTTCTTTATTTTGTTAATGTGTTGAATTATGATTAACTTTCTAATATAAAACCAACTCTGCATTCCCGAAACATGCCCTACTTGGCCTTGTTTTATAAGTTTTTGAATTTGATTTCTTAATATTTTGTTGAAGATTTTTTAAATTATGCTCATGAAAGATATTAGTCTATATGTATTTTCTGGTAATGTCGGGTTTGGTATGTAAGTGATATTGTCCCCAAAAGTGTTCCCTCCTCCTATTTTTTCCCTGAGACTATGTAGGGTTGGCATTACTTATTTCTTTGATGTTTTATATAATTTACTAGTGAAACTATCTGGGTATGAGGAGTTTTTAATTATGAATTAAATATCTGTAACAGTCTACTTCTTTCTGTTTCTGTTTGTTGTTGTTGTTGTTATTTTAATTTTGAGATGATGAATTAGTCACTTTTTATCTCTGGGACAGAATACCTGAGACCTACAACCTACAGAAGGAGAAGTTTATTTTGGCTCATGGTTTTTACAGGATTCAGCCCATAGTCGGTGGCTCCAAAGCAGAAAGGGTCTGGCAGAGAAAGCTGCTCGCCTCATGGTGACCAAGAAGCAGAGAAGGGAGGGGCCGAGGAGGGCCACACCCCAGGGACACGCCTCTCACCAGGCCCCACCTCCTAGCAGCACACTCAGCTGCTGAGCTCATTAGTGGATGAGGACAGGACCCCATGATCCAATCACCTTCCAAAAACCCCACCTCTGAGTACATGAGTGTTTTGGGGGACCCTCTTGATCTAAATCATAACAGACTCACTCACTGTGTTGCCCCGCCTGGTCTTGAACTCTTGGCTCAAGTGATCCTCTTACCTCAGCCTCCTGAGTTGTTGGGACTGCAGTTGTGTGCTGCTTCATCCAGCTTTCCTGTGACAGTTTTCACAACTTGGTTCCCTTAAGCCGTTTGTCTGTTTTATCTAAATTATTAAGTTTATCATAGAAATTACCCATGTGCTGATGATCTTCCTGTTTTCTTCATTATTATGGAATCATGCCACCCCCGGCCCCGCTCCTCTTCCTGTGACCTTTCCAGGTGGATTTGAGAGATCAATGGGAAGGCGCCACCTCCCACCTCTTGGTGTCTGGCACGCTTTTTAACTGGTTTACGTAGTAGGCAGTAGTGTTCTGATTTCTGGTCCCACACAGCCACTTCCTGGCTTCTGTTTCTAGAGAAATTGTTTAACTTCTGTGTGCCTCAGTTCTTTGAAAACTGAGATCACAGTAGCGCTTTGTATGGTGGCTGTGTAGCATAGATGGCCTGGAGTACCTGGTAGCACGAGTAAGCCCTAGATCAGTGTTTTCTGTACCGTGGCTAGTGGCAGCCAAACTGTGCACCACACACTGGCTGGCTCTGAGTTCTCCACGTGGGTGCACACGTGTGTGCATGTGTGTGTGCATGGTCCCTGCTTCCTGCTCCTAGTGTGGTGAGCGTCTCCACATGAGGCAGGTGCCCTTGCACCCTCCACCTTCCTAGAGACCAGATGGCTTGGGAAGCATCATGCCCTCCCACCAGTGTGGACAGAACTCCCAGTTTCCCTCCTTTTTCCCAGCCACAGGCCAATGCAGGAGGATAATGCACCTCGAGGCTTTGTTATGCAGCGCTGCTGCGAGGAGGCGCTGCTAACAGCCCGGTGAATTGCAGCACATTTGCGTTTGGAATCCCAGTCAGCTTCACGGTGGGAGGCAAGGCCTGTCGGTCGGCCCTGTCACTGGCTTCTGTCACAGCTGAGCCTTCCTGAGGCACAGACCCTGAGCCTGAGCAGGAGCAGCATCCAGGCGCTCAGGGCAGTGTCATGCCACGCGTGACCCCACGGTTCCACTTGCCTCCCAGCCACACCACCCCAGGGCTCTTTCCCTGGCCCCTGGAACCTTGTCCTGTGGCCAGCAAGCCCTCCAGCCCCGTTTCTCCCCTGCAGATTCTCCTTCCTGGGGCACCGCCGCCGGTCTGTCCCTTGCGGCCTCGGAGGAGTGCTAGGGAGGGTGCAGGGTAGAGGCTGCTCAGAGCCCAGCAGGTCTTTTCTGTGGCCACAGGGGGCTTCCAGAGGAGCAAGGCCAGGGACAGCAGCAGGCGGCAGCGAGACAGAAGGTGATGGACGAGGAGCACAGCCAGGGGACCACAGGGCCACCTCTCTGCTATCCCCATCTCCACCTCGGCTGGGGGCGCGGGGAGGGACCTGGCTCACCTCTGTGGGGTGCTGGTTCTGGAGCTGGGAATTCATACTTCTCAGGAGAATTCAGGTAGAGTCATTTCTATGTAGAAATGTTTTCAGAATATTTTATTGTTGTAGAGAATAAAAGGTTGATATGGAGGAATTTAGTGCAAATCAGATTATTTCAGCTCAGATTCAAAGACTCTGCAGGCCTCCATTGGCTTGTGCTAAGAACATCCTCCCAAGAAGGGAAAAGCCGGAAGCCTGCTGTCTCTGCTAAGCTTCTCCTAGAGCGGGTTTTTACGAGGTGCCCACCTGTGTCTGTGAGGAGACCATCTGCTGAGTGCTATGCACGACCTGGGGCACCACAGTCTCCACGGCGAAGGGGCCCTTGGCAAGGACTCTGGGGCAGCACCCGAACAGCTCTCCGGGGCTCAGTATTTCTGTTTCCCAAATAACAAAGATCCCAGGTGGCAGGCATGGTGAGGAAAGGTTGTCATCTCTCCTTTCACGGACAACAAGCTGGAACAATGTAAAGTATCAATCCTTCTTCCAGTGTTCACGCGTCCACTGTCCTTGTGACCCAGGGGCTCAGTGTCATTCAGTGGGAGGAGGACAGAACACCTAAGTGATTCTTCTGAGGCCCCACAAAAAATGCCCGCAGGAGTCAGAAATGGGCGCCTTGAGGTCGTGAGCACCCGAGTGGCGTGGGCGTCTCAAGGGCAGGACATGTTTGTTAAATTGCCATCTGCCTGCTGCTGATCCCCTTGCAGTTGATTTTATTTTGGAATGTAATTTGCAATTTAGTAAGGGAAAACAAAAGGCCTGGGGTGAACCAGGAGCCCGTAGGAACCCCGCGTCTGTGCTAAAGCGAAATGTGAGCACATTTTTGTGGTCAGATGCACCTGCCAGTGCTCCCTCTGATGTGCCGTGGTGGTTTGCAGTCCTCCAAGAGGTGTTTCGCGTGCTGAGTCTAACCACAGTGTCAACCTCAGTTGAATAGCAGCCTTTTAAATCTACTTTTCTCTCTGAATTTATTTCAAAGCATGATTAGAGCTTTACTCTTCATTAGATTCAGCATCGGCTAATTTAAATTTTGGCAAGTGTTATCCTAGTTCCTGCTAAATACCAGCCACAAATGGAGACAGTGCCAGTGCCAAAGCGCGTCTGTTTGTGGGGTGGTGACAGACTGCTGGGTACATGGTCATGGTACGTTACAGATGGCCCTGGAGCAAGGTTAGTAAGCAACAGGTCACCTTTCAGTGGGAGGAATACACAGCCGTTGTGCTTCGGCCATGAGAGTGCTGCTGTCCACTTCGCCCGTGACCACCCCCACCTCAAGTGTACAAAACGAAGTGGAGCCCAGGCCTTACTTCATGGCACAGGTGTTTTTGCTTATATTTCATTCCTTTCCACGTCAGCAGCCTGCCCCCTAGGTGGGCACCCACATGGATATATTTAGTGTATATCCTTTCCTTCCCTCTTCCACCCTTTTATTTAAATTGTGTTGTTTTGTGTGTGTTTTAACTTATGACATGATGTAAAGACATCTGAATCTAGCTCATTCTTTATCACTACACATTTACAACAGCTACCTGTGTTGCTGTTTATGAATCTGCTTCATTGCTTCTGCCTGTTGCATAATTCTGTCTCCTGAATATACCAGAATTTACCTATCTCTTCTCCTAGTGATGGGCCGCTCTTTGCTCCTGAGGCTGGAACACAGCTGCATGTTTTCTTCCTTGTGGGTGGTGTGGGAGCTTACACTGCAGCACAGGTGAAGAAAATGCCCAGGTTTAGCAGATGTTTAGCACCGTTGAGGCAAAACTCAGGATAATAGAAAACTTTTGGAGCTCTCAAATATTCATGTTTTATATAAAAGATGGCATTCAGAAGTGCAGTTGCAATTACCACTCATTATAAATGCGGTGTCTGAGGAGTCTATTTTTGCAGAGTCCTTGTCCTTTTTCCTAATGACTCTGCAGGTGTTGGTGACTCCGCCACACCTGCCGAGTGCCAGGTTGTCAAAGAGGGAGCCAGCTCGAGTTATATGAGCAGGCAAAAGCATCACACCGATTTCTATTTAAAGAAATTAATTATTTCATCCCGTAGCAGGTATTTACATGGGTTTTTAAAATGCTAAATACTCCCTTTGCTTTTCTTGGTCTCTGTTAGAAAAGTTAACTCTTTGTTCCTTTTGCACGTTGAACTCTGTCTGAAATAGCAGCACCTGGAGGACATGAGAGGTTAAATGCAGCCTCGGTTGCCATAGGTCACTCAGGTCTTCCTCATTTTTTTGCAACAGTCAGCGTCTGATACTGAAGAAAAGGAAGGGGGACAGTAGAACCAATGTTTGCTTGACTGATTATGTTTCTAATTTTGTAAGTACACTTCCTCTGACATTTTGGTTAAAATTCCTTGACCTTACTCTGTAGTCTTACCTAAGCAAGTCTGGACCCCTGAGCTAGATTGCAGGGTACAGTTTGTTGGCATTTCTTTTGCAAATTCCCTCAGTCCCCTTCCACCCTACTCTCCGTTCCTAAACACTAGGCCCAGGCAAAGCCTTAAGAAAGGCACTTAAAAATCTCATTCTTTATTACTGTCACAGGTCAGATTCCCCAGGAGCAAACTCTGAGACAGAGACAGGTGTGCCAGACTTTGATTCGTGTCTTAGTTACTTTTCTCTTACTGCTGAGACAAAATGTCCAACACCCAAAGTTAAAGGAAGAAAGGTTCATTTAGCTCACAGTTTGTGGAGGTATCAGTCCATAATCAGCTGGCTCCAAGGCAGGGTGGCATCACAGAGGAGAAACAGTTCATGGTGGGCAGAAGGCAGCAAAAGCAACAAGGGGCGACCACAGCTGTTTCCATCCCTTCTATCTCGTCCAGGCCCTCAGGGCGGGTGGCACTCACATCCTAACCCTAGTGCCCTTGAGCCTAGCACTGCACCATGAGTCAGTCCCAGTGTCACACATCTAGATCCAGCCACCTCTGGAAAAGCCCCACCTATGGCCGCATGAGACTTTGGAGGGACATCTAGACATGAGCCACAGCAATTAGCAAAGGTTGTTGAGAATTAACCCCTGCAGAGGGACGGAAATGAACCAGAGGGGAGGAAGGAGAGGTCAAACAGCAGTTCCATCTCAGCAAAGACTTCAGCTAACTTCACAGAGCTGCAGGGCTGGGGTCCAGACCCCTGTTGTCTGCCACATAGACAAGTACTGGGTGCTGACTGCCCCCAAAGAAGGGGAGCTGTGGTCGAGGTGGTCGTCTTCGGCAGACTTGTGTCTTCCAGCAGTTGGGAATGATTCCTTCTCTTCGGAGTGGGTATCTGGGCCAGGCATCCCAGCATCCTCTAAAATCTCATGCTCTGAGAGCACATGTCAACATCTGACTCCTGAAGTAGCTGTTTCTGAGCACGATCTTAGGGGACATGATTCCACATCATCTTGGGAGTATAAACTTCAAATTTGTGCTCTGATGTACTTTGAAAATAGGGGAACTTTCTTCCCACCAGATTGGCACTCTATAAAGACTGCAAGGATGTCAATAATCTGTTATAAAACCTGAGCAGGAGAAAAGGATGTCAGACTTGGTGGGCTTGGCAGACTAGCCCAGAGCAGAAGTGCATCTGTGAATGGATTACTGGAAGCTTCAGGAGCCTAGGGCCAAAGTGCATGTTTTGTTTTGTTTTTTCAGCACTTTACCAAAGTTTGATGAAAGTGCTTTTTAACCTCCTACTCTGTCACATCACAAAAGGTGGCATAAATGTTCTCATCATTATTTTCAAGAGTACAGTCTTTTTTTATGGCTTTAATTCAATGCATTTGAATATTATGTTTGGGAATCTTATTTCAAGTTATTGCTTGGTTTTTTAAAAAATTTGTCACAGGCTGGGGATGTAGCTCTGTGGCACAGCACCTGCCTGGCAAGCACGAGGGGATGTAGCTCTGTGGCACAGCACCTGCCTGGCAAGCACGAGGTCCTGAGTTCAACCCCCGATACCAAAAAAGTTTTTGTCACAATAAAGTTATTAATATAAGATTTCCATATCAATACCAAGGAACTCTATAAGATGTATGATTCTGGCATGGGTGAAAAGCAAGCTTTGTAATTTTTCATGATCTTTAGGGATCAGATTGCCATTCTTTAAGTTGCTTTTATAAATATATAGATAGGCAAGTATTTTTCTACCTGATTCTAAAAACAATGGTACAAACTAGAACAAAAGTCAACTTCTTTCCTATATGCCAGCAGTGAACTTTTGGAGTTTGAAATTTTAAAAGCAGCAGTATAACATTAACACCAAAAATTGAAATACTTAGATATAAATCCAAAAAAGTATATATAAGATCTAGATGAGCAAGACTACAAAACTCTGGTGAAAGAAATTCCAAAAAATAAAGAAATGCAGAGATAGTCCATGTTCATGGATCGAAAGATGCTTCTGAGGATGTGCATTCTTCCCAGCTTGATGTGAAGCTGAACACAGCCAACCAAACTCTTAGCAAGTTACTTCATGGATCGTGACAAGCTGACAGAAGTTTCTGTGGAGAGGCAAAGACCCAGGAGAGCCGACACAGCAGTGTGGCCCAAAGGGTAGCGCCCACCCAGACTGATGCAGCCAGCCTTGAGACTTGCTGAGAGCTACAGTAATAAACGCAGGGTGGTACCGGCCAGAGACCAAGCGAGTAGATCTGGGGAACAGCACCGACTGCCAGAGACGCTCAGAGGAGCCAGGGCAGGGCCCTCCATCCCACGGGGGAGGAGAGTCAGCAGGTGGGGCTGGAACCGTGGACGTCATATACAAAAGAGGAATTTGGACCCAGACCCGACACCCTCTACCAGAGTTAACCCCAGATGCTTCTGAGCCCTGCATGGAAATGCAAAGCCATATACTTCTCCCACAAGAAAAAGTCTGTATGACCTGGGTTTGGGCTTCTTAGACACAGTTCCAGAAACATGAGAAAAATAATTGGTAAGTTCAACCTCTGCAATTAGGAGCTTCAGCTCTGTGAAAGAATACCATTGTGGGAGTGAAACGACAAGCCACAGCTGGGAAATGCTTATTTAATAAAGGATTTGCATGCAAAGAACTCTTACAGAGAACTCCTAGTGGTCACCAATAAGAAAATGATCCACAGACGAAGGATCCGATGGCTCATTTATTGCTGGTGGGAATGGAAGACAGCACAGCCACCCCGGCCGCACGCGCTTCCTTGGAGAACAGAGTGGTCCTGACCTGTAATGTGTGCCCTTGGCATTTGCCCAGATTAGTTGAAAATTTATGTCCTCACCATAACGTGCAGCTCATAACCGCCAAAGCCCAGGAGCAGCTGCGATGACCCTGGGTAGGTGACAGGTGACATCCGGTGGTGAATGCAGGCGCTGAGAGGTGATTCAGTGTCAGGAAGGAGAAGCAGGATGCGAAGGGCACGGAAGCCGTTACTGAGCACTGCTGAGTGAGGGAGCCGGGGTGGCATCCTGTCTGGAGAAGGCAAAGGTACAGCAGGCCGGGGAGGGTCGGGAAGCTGGGTGCGGGGCCAAGGAGGATGCGCAGGATGGGCAGGCGGAGCAGGGGGGCTCTCAGCCACTGCTGCCTCCTGCACACTGCTGTGGTGACCACATCACATCACAACACATCACATCACACGCTTTCCTCACCCAGGCAGCTGTGGAGAAGAAGGAGGCTGGGGGTCCACAGTCAGGGCACCCACAGGTTCGGTTCTTGGCAGGGCCTTTTCCTTCATGGCAGACAGACGGCTGGTCCCCAGTCCCTGCATGGAGAGGACGTGCTGTGTCTTCTCCTCCTCTCAGAAAGGACACTAGCCCCACTAGTGAGCCCCGCCGAGGCCCTGCTGCCTGACTGCTGCGTTGGGATCAGGGCTTCCACCCAGGGACTGGGGGCAGACATGCAGGCCATGTCAGTGCTGTGCTGACACTGGGAACGAGCCCTCACATTAACTGCAGCCCTTACTGAAAGACCATGCGTCAGCGTTTGCTCACTGGGCGTGACAAGTGTGTGACACTCAGGTGTTAATGGGGGAGATGTCCAGGAACACTGCACTTTAAAATATGCATCACTGGAATTTAACCTGTCCTCATAACAGGCTGTAATAATTTAGGCCAGAAAATGAGTTCTTTGTCCTTGAACAGAACTCAGTGTACTTGCCTCTTCCTCCTCTCCTTCCAGGTCTCCTTTCTCTCCAGTCCTGCAACCTTCCCAGATGCTTCCCATTAGGAACAGAAAGTACACATGCGCGTGTGCACACACACACACCCCTCCCTGAGGGTGAGGGTGCTCATTGAAACAACTGCACCAAATCACCTTGGGGTCAGCTGCCACCCCCAGAGGACATGTGTCACCCGAGTCCCCAGCCAGGGCAGCAGGTTGATACCACAGAGGAGCACGGTGGGCAAATCTACCTGAACAACAGCCCCGTGTGTGCATGCTTCCAGGCAGCAGCTCTCCTTTGGCAATGCATCCTGGCAATGCATCTGAAAGCCCCGTGCATATGTGCGAAATGCCGCCCACCTGAGGAGGTTTCCTGCAGCATCACTGACAGCGAAATGGGGAATGCTGTGGATGTCCGTCCCCAGCTAGTGAGTTTCGAATGCAGTCTGTGAACCAAAGACCCAGCCTGGAAGGGACTGTAATGTGTTACTGCACAAAATCAAGGGGCCGAACAATAGAGTGTGTCCTTTATGAAAACGGAGGAAATATTAATTTATTCCCATTGTCTGCATGAACAGGAAGCGGAGCAGGCATTGGGCAGAGGGCAGGGAGATTTTTCACTGGATACCTTTTACTCCTCCTGATAGTGTGGCTGTATCACCTTCAAATGTGTTGCAAAAAACTAGGATAAAGGTATATATACATTTAAAAATAATAAACTCAGAATAGCTAAGGAACGTTGCTTCTTGCTGTTAGCCATAGGTTTTCAGGCCGCCTGTGAATCCCTCCCCTCCTTGGGCAGCACCCGGCCTTGTCTAAAGGCACCTCCGTCTCCTTACTGCTCTGGCCATGTGCAGTAAGCACATCTAGTTGGCCTGTTTAGAAAAAGGAAAAGTAGTAAACCCTAAACCTGCATTTATTTAAGGAACTGTGGCAGTGGAGAACAGAAGGTTTCTTCTTTGACCTTTCATAGAGAGGCAGTTGTAAAGGCAGTCGCCCCTGGCCTGGCAGCAGCCTGTACATGCCGGAAGCCACTCTGCTTAGGCCAGGGCGGGACACTGGCTTCTCTCTGCCTGCAGGGCCGATGTGCAGTGATGGTTGCCCCTCAGGTGCCCAGAGGGGGCCAGGTCCGGGGACACAGCTTGGGGCTGCTAGGCTTGGGCGTGGTAGATGGCCGCATGTGCCCGGAGGTGACTGCAGGAAGCATCTTCACTGCTCCGCGCCTGACGCTGGGCCCTGGGGCAGAGGACAGCGAGATTGTGGCAGCTACACCCTGCTGCACACCGCGTCAGCGTCTACTCTGCCCCAGCTGCTGGCCTCATCCTCCTCTGCGTCCCATGCCGCCTGGCAGGACCCCGCCGTGCCCCTCTGCCACGTGGACGGAGACGCAGTCTCAGACACAGTCTGGAGCCATGGGTCATTGTCAGGATTTTCCTGTCTCCTAAGAACTGGTTCAGTAGATTTTGTTGATTTTTTTTTTGTACCGGAAATCAAACTCAGGGCCTCAAGCTTGCCAGGCAGGCGCTGTGCCACTGAGCTACATCCCCCGCCCTGCTGAGTTGATTTTAGATGGTTTCTTTGAAGCCCTAATTTAATTCTTCAATGTTTTTCCTGAAATTTTCTCAGGAAAAAGATAGATAATGTAGTATAATATAATATAATATAATATACATGCTAGAGCTTTGGGCTTGTATGCCCCTTGTGGCAGGCCAGGAGGCCAGGGAAGAAGCCCGCCCACCTGGCGGGGGGGGGTCTGGCAAGGGAAGGGGTGCGCAGCCACCTAACCTCTGCCCACCCGGCCACATGTGCTCCAGGGCCCATCTCCCACCAGCACCGCAAGCCCTTCAGGCGTGGCCTCTGGGGACAGTGACCCAAGCTGTCCCAAGCTGTCGCCCATGGCTGTGTGAGCCGAAGCTGGTCGCTGAGGGCGACCTTGGGCAGGCAGCGTGATGGGTGGCCGGGCGTCCCCTGTGGCCAGTGGGTCAGGGCTGACGAGCGTGTGTCTCCAGTGTCGCAGGAACCCTCACCCGATGGTGCTGTAAGGTAAATGAAGTACGAGCAGAGCAAAGTGAAATTGCAACCCTGGGTGTCGCTTTGCTTCTAGGCCTCGGCTGGAGAGCTTTCTCGGGCACTCCGTTAGTAAGTGTTGCTTGATATTTAAAATTGTCAAGCAGTCAGAATAGCTGCTGAGAAACAAAGCAGGCTCTAAATGCAGCACGACCCTCCTGTGGGCTCCCTCCTCCCTGCTGGCCAGCCTGGCCCTGAAGGGCAGGCAAGCTCTGAATGCTGAGCTGCCTTCAGGCTGCTTGAGGTGCTGCTTGAGGTGTTCCCTGGGTGACATGGGGATTGCCAGAGCCTGAGGGCAGCTTCCTCCCCCGAGGACAGGTGACAGCCAGCAGAGTCCTTCCCAGATCCCAAGACGGGGACCCTGCTTTCAGAGGGGGCCCACGAGGCCCGCAGCCTCATTGCTCTGCAGTTCCTTCTGCCCCTGTTGCCTAGTGGGCACTGCTTTTCTCCAAACTACTGGTGAATTAGGTGGTGGAATAGAGGAGGAGGCAAAAATGTCTCCTTTTGGGGGGGGGGGGTACCAGGGATTGAACTCAGGTCATTGTGCTTGCAAGGCAGGCGGCGTAACCACTGAGCTAAATCCCCAGTCCTCCTGTTTTTAAAGCAATCACCCACTCTTTTGCTTTTGTTTTGTTTTGGGGGCTTTGAGACAGGATCTCATTGTGTAGTCAGGCTGGCCTTGAACTCACAGCGATCCTCCCGCCTCAGCCTCAGAGTGCAGGGCCAGCAGTCAGTTCCTCTTGTCTCTGTCCTGGTTTTGACTGTGCTGACATCTTCCCCATGGATTCTCGTGGGGGCTGTAACTTTTCAGCTTTCCATTAACCTTTTCAAGCCCAAGTCCTTGCTCCTGCACTCGCCCCGGGAAATTGTGCACAGGGGCAGCCTGGGGCCGTTCCCTGTGAGGGCGACTGGTCTTGTCGCCTGTCCTCTCTGTGTCCTCGGTGCACCGGCCCTGCGCTGAGCTGGGAGGAGAGTGAGCCATGCTGGGTCCCAGTGCTGCCCAGCCCCTCAGTGACTTTCTCAGGACGCCCACCAGGGCCAGCGCCGGAAGTCCCTGCAGGAAGCCTCCTCTGAGACTCCAGAGAAGCTGCGTATCTGTTATGGTATAGAAACCAATTGCATGATGCTTCCTCATCTTTGGAAAATGTTCGCGCGAGCCGATTAAATCCAGTTTCCCGTCCTTCTGCATAGTCACCCGAAGGTTTGCAAACCCAGCCAAGGACAGTGTTGGCATAGCCACATCTCTGTGCTCAGCTGCTCCTCGCATGCTGAGCTGTGGCCGAGATGGTGTGGCTACCCAGCCATTGTTTCCTGTAAGAAGTGTGAGCCTGCTGGAGAGGAAGAGAGAGAGAGTCTTCAGGGTGGGGATTTCGGGAACTCTGTAGATGGCTTGAGCAGTGCGGTCCGTGCTACCAAGTCTTGCCGTGTGTGGATAGAGTATTACAGTTTTAGTGTGTAGGTCTTTTACCTTCTTGGTTAAATGTATTCTAAATATTTTACACTACTATAAACGGGACCATTTCTAGATGTTCTTTTCAGATTGTCCATTGTTACTGTATTGCGATGCAGTTCATGATTGTGTGATTTTATATCTTGCAAATATATTGAATTCATTTTAGTTTCAGTGTGTGTGCACCTGTACATCTGCATACACTCACAGAGCTATGAATTTCCATTTAAGATGATGTTGCGCAGGCAGAGATAATTTTACTGCTTCATTTTCAGTTTGGATGCCTTTTATTTCTTTTTCTTGCCTACATTTTTCTGGCCAGGACTTCCAGTGCTGTGTTGAGTAGAAGAGGTAAGAGTGGGTGTCCCTACCTTGTTCCCGGGCATAGAGGGAAAGCTGGAAGCTTCGAACCACTGAATACGATGTTGGCTCTGGGATAGTTGTATGTGGCCTTTATTATCTGCAGATCATTTATTTTTATTACTAGTTTGCTTCAAGTTTTTATTGTGAATGAGCATTAAATTTTATTATTGTACCTTTTCTGCATCAATGCAAATGATCATGTAGTTTTTGTCTTTCATTTTGTTAACACAGCATAGTTTTACTCTGACTGATTTGCATGTTACTCCTTCTGTCCATTCCAGAGCCAGAAGCCACTTGGCCACGAAGCACAATCATGTCACTGCACTGTTGAATCCAGTTTGCTAGCTTTTGTTGAAGATTGTGCATCTATTTCGATCAGGGATATTGGTCTGTAATTTTCTTGTATTCTCTTTGTCTGGTTTTGGTATCATGGCAATGTTGGGTTTGTAAAATGACTTTGGAAGTGTTTTCTTCTCTTCATTTTTTTTTTGGGATGAGTTTGTAATGTTTGGTAGAATTCATCTATGAAGCCATCTGGTCCTGGGCTTTTCTTTGTTGAGAGGTTTTTGATTATTGATTTAATCTCCTTATTAGATGATTTGGTTCTGTTCATTTTTTTCTCTTGATGCAACATTAGTAGGTTTTATGTTTCCAGGAATTTACTCATTTCTAGGTTATCCGGTGAGTTGGTGTATAACTGGTGGCTCATAGTCCTCTTTATTTCCGTGGCATCAGTTGTAATCTCCTTCATTTCTGACGATTGGTAAATGAATCTTCTCTTTAACATCAGTCTAGCTAAGGGTTTGCCAACCTTGTTGATCTTTTCCAAAAAACAGCTCTTTTGGTTTTATTCTATTGATTTTTCTGTCCTCTTATTTATTTCTCCTCTAATCTTTATTATTTCTTTCCTTCTATTAACCTTAGGTTTGGTTTGTTCTGATTGTGGATCCTTAAAGTTAGTAACGTTAGATTATTGACTTCAGATCTTCTTTTATAAGCATGGGCATTTACTAGCATAAACTCCCCTCTCAGACCTGCTTTTGCAGGTAAGTTTTAGTATATTATTTGTTTCTATTTTCTCAAAATATTGTCTAATTTTCCTTGTGATTTCTTCTTTGACTTACTGATTCTTCAAGTGTGGTACTTAATTTCCACCATTTGTGAATTTTTCAGTTTTTCTCTTGGTTTTCATTTCCACTGTCATTTCATCATGGTTGGAATAGATACTGGATATGATTTCAGTCTTCTTAAATCTGTTAAGATTTATTTTGGGGGGCTAACCTCTGATCATTCCTGGAGCATATTCTCATGGACTTGAAAGGAATGTTTACGCTGCTGGTACTGAGTGGAGCGTTTGGTCTATATCTGCTAGATCTGTAGTCGGTTAAGTCTCTGTTTCTATACTCTTCCTGCATCTGGATGTTGAATTTTCTGACTCTCAAATTACCACGAATTTCTTCCTTCAGTTCTGTCAGTCTTTGCCTCATATATTTGGAAAGTCTGATGTTAGGTGTATATATATTTATAATTGCTGTGTCTTCTTGTGAGTTGATCCTTTTACCCTTACATACTGTCCTCCTCTGTCTCGTATGATATTGTTTGACTTAAAGTGTCCCGATGTGTAGCATGGGTCTCCGGTAGCACACAGTTCCATCTCTTTAAAGATCCATTAGCCGTGCTGTCTCATGGTGGGACAGGGTAGACTTTTGCCATTTTGCCAGTTGATTTCTATATATCTTGTAATTATTGTGTCTCTCTTTTCCTCTTTTGTTGCCTTCCATTGTATTTTGTTGATTTTTTTGTAGTGGCTTGCTTTGATTTTTTTCTCATTTTTTGTATCTTCCGTAGATATTTTCTTTGTGGTTGCCATGGGAATTACATTAAGCATCTTAGAGTTATGACAACCTTGACCCTTTACCTCTTCCCCCTTGCTACTTTATACTGCAAATATCACAGATTATATTTTTGCAGTATTACCATTGTTTTATAATTTATCTTTATCCTTTTATCTATTAAGTTATATACCAAAATTAAAAGTTATTTAGACATCATTATATTATTGCAGGATTTTACAGTATAGCTTTATTTTTTTCAGTATAGCTTTAATGTTGTTGCCTAGTGTCCTTGAATTTTAACCTAAAGGACCCTTTTTAGCATTTCTTATAACTCAAGCCAAGTGGCAATGAACTCCATCAGCTGTTGTTTACCTGGGAAGGTCTTTATTTCTTCTACATTTTGAAGGACAGTTTTTTCAGATATAGTATTCTTGGTTGGCAGTTTTTCTCAGCACTTTGAATATGTCATTTGTTCTCTCCTGGGCCTTAGTGGTTCTACTGAGAAATCTGCTGATGATCTTCTGCAGCCCCCTGTATGTGACAAGTCACTTTTCTCTTGCTACTTTCAAGATCCCTCTTTGTCTTTGACTTTTCACAGCTGGATTATAACGTGTCTCAGTAGCGACCTCTTTGAGCTCATCCTGGCTAAAATTCTTTAAGGTTCTTGAATTTGAATATCGTTTATTCCTCAGATTTTGGAAATTTCAACCATTATTTCTTCAAGTAAGCTCTGTTCCCTTTTCTCTCTCTTCCTTCTAGAATTTATCCAGTTGATGGTGTCCTATCAACTTTTCTTTTTTTATTATTATTATTCCTTTTTGGCTTTGTTTTGCTCTGTTCCTGGGAGCGAATAATTTCAAGTAATCTCTCTTCAAGTTTGCTTATTCTTCTGCCTGATCAAGTCTGCTGTTGAACTCCTCTAGGGAATTTTTCTACCCAGGTGTTATGTTTCTGCAGTGCATGCCCCCAGCTTTTCTGAGAGCTGTTCTTCACTGCATCTGTACTCTGGTACTGACTCGGGGTCAGATTTGACATTGGCCTCTCTCGGGGGTTCCTCTGGGGGTACAACCTGCTATTGTCTTGGGGACTCCATCTTCACTGGTCCTGTCCTAAGAAGTTCTGGCAGCCTTTCTTGTTCCTGTTAGGATATACATTTCTGTCATTTCAGGGAACCCTTGGGACTGGGAAGCAGATGTATGTGCTTGATCCACAGCCTTAAATTGGAAATCCCTGAGATTGTTTTCTTTAATTCCATAATATTTTTCTCAATCTCTGCTTCATTAATCATTTTTATAAATTGGTATTTGACATGTAATTTGTCTGGGAATCAGCAGAGGATACTTTTTGAAGGTGATTCTTCTGTGCAATTGAGGCTGGGCTTTGAGTGTAAAGAAGTAATGCAGCAGATACACTGCTGTAAGAATCAAATTAGCTTTTCAGAAGCCTAAGAGCTCAACTCTGCTTTCCATTTTCTATTTCAGCAGTGATGGGGTTGGTGACACATTGCTACAACATACAGCTTCTCCAGCCAGTCACATCAACACATTTCTAGTTTTTGCAAAATAAAATGGTTCTACTCACTGTGTGTGCCTGCCACGAGAGTTCAGGGCTTGACAGCCCTGTGGTGACCACTGGTGCACACCCGACCGCTGGCTGGACTGGCAGCCCCTCACCACTGGAAAGCATTTAGCATAGGTGCCCATTTTCTATGGTCTTGGTCTTTTCTCCTTTCCCAAGAAGCTTGTTCTATTCATTGCTTAATGTAAATGATTGTGGGGAGCTGACTGTCATGACTGTGTCTAGACGTTCCCCCAAACCTCATGTGGTCATAGGCGGGGCTTTTCCTGAGGTGGCTGGATCTAGAGTGTGTGATGCTGGGATTGATTCATGGTGCGGTGCGAGGCTCAGGGGCACAGGATGAAGGGTGTGATGCTACCTGCACTAAGTAGCCTGGAATAGTAACATAAAAGGGGCAGAAAGATGCTGTTAAGATCCCTTGTTGCTTTTGCTGTCTTCTGTGTGCAATGAACTGTTTCTCTGTGAATCCCCTCTGCTGTGCCACTCTGCCTTGGAGCCAGTAACGATGGACTGAATGTGAGCTAAATAAACCTTTCCCTCTTTAACTTTGGGTGTCGGGTATTTTGTCTCAGCAATGAGAGAAAAGTAACCAAGACACTGATATCTTTGTATTTATTTGTTTTTAAATTCTGCCCATGTCCATGCACACATACATACTCACGCACGCATGCACACACAATTTCCTTTCTCTTTACTTTGTTTAGGATATGATTTCATGAATTTTACTTTAAAAGAAGATTATTGGTGAATAGTCACAATCTTACCCTGTAAAACATCTCCTGTTATCCTTTTGAGTATGTTTTTCTTCAAATGTGAGTGATTCATTTCATCTTAGGTTTTCCTTTAAATAAACAAGTCAAGACAGCTGAAATACATTTTATAATTTTTTTCTTTGATTATTTAACATTAATCAGTTTCCAGCCTTGAGACAGAGTAAATGTGTGGGCAATACAAAATTTTTTTAAATGGATCTTTGAAACACAGTGCTATAAATATTATTTAGATTTCCAGGCTAGGCCATGAGACTAGCTTAATCCATCATGATGACTTGAATTCTGGATTGTGGTGAAAGAAACCAGTCATAAAGAGATGACATAGAAGAGCCCTCAATTATCCTTCCCTGGCTCTGGAGGCAACATTAGGTCCTTTCTGCTTCTCTGTACCCCTTATCCTCAAAGCTGCTTCCTTGCTGCTGTAGCTGTTTTTCCTTTCTCACCCCAGTCCCAAGAATTCAGTGTCACTCACTCACCAAGTGTGGAAGGGAGTAGACACAAGAAGAAGGTGGTTAGATCCAGCCATTACATTAATTAGCCAGTATCTGGGAGTGGTTAATACTCTGTTTTCACTATTTATTTGTTTGTTTGTTTGGTACCGGGATCAACTTGGGACCTTGCAGTTGTGCAGCAGGCGCCGGAACCACTGAGTTAAATCCCCAGCCCTGTTTTCACTTTTTAAAGTGATATGTGTTAAAGCAAATATGTATAATTGTCCCAGAAACTGCACCTAGAATCGGTAGGGTTTCTGGGACAAAAAGTTGAATATGACAAATGAGGCAAGTTTGGGAAGAGGTGGGTTAGGGTTACAGGGTTAGCGATGTAGGGTTAGGGCAGGTTAAGGTTAGGGTTAGGCACCCTCTAAGCAGTCTGGTGGATCAGTGCTATGCCTTGCTGCATGCAGAGTGGCCTTTTCCCGCAGCTGTGTGTATTCCTGGCCTCCCAGCAAGTAGCCGGATTCTCTGAGCTGCACAGTGCCTGCTCGTGGTCTGTTTGCAGGGCACAAAGGCAGTTGTGATCAGTGTTAGAGACCAGCAGAGACGTGTAATTCATATGTTCTGCGAAGAACCCTGTGTTCCTTTCCACATACCCCGCCCCTGTTGTATAAAAGTAATGTGTGACCATTAAAGTCTAAAGATAAAGGGGCCACCTCTAGGGCCACCATCCAAAGAACACCACTGTAAAGGTGTCATATTTTAGGAAAGTAAACTATGGAGAATCACTTATAAGAGAACATTACTGTATCCATTTAAACATATTAATGTGGTCCCCTATTTGGATTACTATTGCCAAACCAATACCAAGTCTTCTCAGTTCCTGAGAGCCTTATGAGCAGTTCACACAGAAACCCTGTCCCAAGGTCTGTGGCGGCCTTGTTCAACCCCTCATTGCTAGGCCCATTCCTAGAAGGATTTGACATACACAGGAAGCAGCTCTGTCCTCCACAGGATGGCTTTGCTTGGTTTTGTGTTTTAAACTAATTCCCACCAAGCCTCTGAGGAGGAGGAAGTGGCACCAGTTTGTTAGGGGGAAAAAGAGCAGCAATTGGTCTTGCTGGGCCTCTGGCAAGCTGGGGCCACCTAGTATCTGAAAAATTAGATTTCTTTTCATCCATTAAATTTATTTCTTGTCTGCTGTAGCCACTGAAGAGATTCTGTTTTGTAAAACTACGTCTCAGTACTCTAATAGAATAAAACAATGGCATAGTTTCATGTTTTCTTAATTTTGAATTTATTCTTTATAATTTATAGCCAGGTTCTTGTTCATTCAGTTCATTTAGTTCACAGATGACAGCATCTGACTGAAGACGTGTATCTTTTTCATTTGTCTGTTCTGAGACAGGGTCTCACTATGCAGTTCAGGCTGGCCTTGAACTCACTATGTGGCCCAGGCTGGCCTTGAACTTGCAGTGATCCTGCTGTCTCAGCCTCCCAATTGCTGGGATCACAGGCCACAGGCATGCACAACCACACCTGGCCCATGTTGTGTTATCTGCTTGTGTTCCTCCTGCAGCCTGAGGCTGCATCTTCCAGGGTTACCCTTGGCCCTGCCCTCACGCTGACTGAAGCCTGCTGGTCCTGGTCCACTCCAGGCCTCCCATAAACACCAGGCCTTGTGGCCCCATCTTCTGTTGAACTTTTGCTTGTCCTGGCGTGTTGCTGACTTCACCATCTCCTGCCTCTCTCTGCTGTCTTTTCTCCCTTCTTTTGAAAATATTGCAATAAGGAATTGATTTAATTTTTTCGGCTGTCTTCTTTTTCTGTCAATGTGACATTTCTTGCAGGCTGCTCTGTCTCTTGCGTCATTTTTGTTAATGTTTTTTATTCTTACCTATAAAAGTTTAGAGCTTTACCGGGCGTGGTGCTGCACACACTTGTAATCCCAGCACTCCCGGAGGCTGAGGCAGGAAGCTCGCAAGCTGAAGTCCTGCCTGGGCAAGTCCTCCGTGAGACTCTGCCTCCAAATAACAAATGAATGGGCTGGGGCAGTAGTTAGTTCAGTGGTAGAGCGCCTCTGGGTTCAATCCCCAGTACCACAGACAAACCTCGCAGCTTTGCCTGCGTGGATTCCTGCTCTCACGGCGCAGGCTTTATTCTCCATTGTTCAGATGTCTGTGGATGTTGACCCTGGATCCCAAGATGGTGCCAGGTTTGAGAGGCACCCACAGGCCGGGGCTGGCCATTGCGGGGCAGGGCTAAGATGCAAGCAGTGCTGCTGATATAACGATAGACCTCGATCATTATGTGATAGAAAACCTCTGCACTGTGATGCTGGTGGAGAAGAGGGGCCTCCCAGCCAGGTTTAAATTTCCGTGTTTGAACAAGCACTCTTTCTGTGCACCTGCCCTGCTGTATATGAGTCCGTAGGATCAGAGGACAGCCAGTTCTAGCAAATGAGTTAATCGCTATTTACTGAGCGCTTGGTCGAGGAAGAAACTGCGCCCAACCAGCTGGGGGCGTGCAGGACCTGGGTGCTCCCGGTCAGAGAGTTGCGTGAGCACTCACCGTAGCAGCCCTGCTGTGCGCATGCGCAGACCCTGGGCAGAGGCGGAGCGGCCGGCCGTGCATGCGCTGTGAGCTGAGGCGCAGGTCGGAAGTGTGCAGTACTTTGGGATGAACTTAATTTTCTACGACACACTGTGAGTGGCTTCTGGTTCTAATTAGGGTGATAACTGGCTTTTCCGAAGAATAGTCAACAATTACTGAATGGACCGCAGCGTGATGGGCTACACATAACTCATGGGCCTGCTCGGTCTGTAGGACTCCAGGGACCAACAGTGAGGCAGTCCCTAGGGCAGCATTAGCGACAAGGCGGGACTCAGGTGGCAGTGTGGGAGTGCGCGTCAGCCCATGCGCTTTCTTTTTCAGCACGTGCTCCTGGCTCTCAAGTTCATCCTCGCCTTCGCCATCCCCGATAAACCACGCCACATCCAGATGAAGCTGGCCAGGCTGGAGTTTGAGTCTTTGGAGGCGCTGAAGCAGCAGGTAAGAGAATTGAACGTCCAGTGTTTCTCCGGGAAATAACAGAAACAACTCCGAGGGGTCGCCGTTGACATTTACCTCAACATTGTGCTTATTACCAGTCTAAATAAATATGGAAGATCCACCTAGGATGCCAAAACCTAACCCAAAACAGGTTGAAAGAACTAAAACTAAGCAGACAAAAATATTCAAGCAAGGGTAATAAAGAATAGAGCGAGGCTTCAGTAAAAGAACAAGACAGATTTCTAAGGATCACTGAGGCAGCTGCCTCCAATTTCTGATTCCGCCCTGCAGAAACATCGGGGAGGAGACTGCGTAATAGAATCCTTAATGATATCTTGCAGAGCACCAGGAGGAATGAAAACAAGTGGGCAGAAGCAGAAATTGCCATGAAAGGAGAAACTGTTTCTCAATGAGTTCCACATTACGCCAGCTGAGAGAGAGAGAGAGAGAGAGAGAGAGAGAGACAGAGACAGAGAGAGAGAGAGAGAGACAGACAGAGAGACAGAGAGACAGAGCTACCAAGAAACAGGCACCCTGGAGCTCCCTGTTTGGTGATTTTCCCCCGCCCTGGAGAGCACAAGTAGGGAGAGGGAGAGTCCTAGATGCCCAGAGTGGTTTGTCTCCAGGGAGACCTAGGAATTCAAGTAAGGAGAAAAGTAGGAAAGCAGTGTTTCCAAGGTCTAGAACCCCCTGGACTGCAGTCTCCTCAGCCTCCAAACCACTTTGCCCAAGAATCGTTCTCCTTACGCTTGGGGAGCTGGGAGGGGAAAGCAGTAGGAGGACCCCAGGCTGACCTTCTGATAGAGGTGAGCAGCCTGTGCCCCACATTGGGCGGGGTCACCCCGGAAGAGGACTTGTGACAAGAGGACAGGAAAGGGGAGAACCTAGCCCCTAGCCCGAGCTGTGCTCGTGTTTGTCACATAGTTGGCGAGAGGAGGAGCACAGCCACCCGTGTGTCCCACAGGGAGGGTAAGGCCACTTGTAGCACATGAGCCAGCGGGCCTGTGCCCTACACCAGAGCTGCCATCGGGCTCTGCACTGAGCACTCGAAGTGGAAGCGTCCACAGCCCAGACCACCACTGGTGCTCAGTTTTGCTCCCAAGAAGCCCACCAAAGCGGTGGGTGAGAGCAGGGCTAAGAACCCCACGTAACTGGGAGGAGCTGGTGCACCATCACTGGGGTATGAGGGTCACATATCTAACAGTCACAAGGTAAGGTCAGCTATTAAAGACAGTAGGAAAATGTGGCAAGAAGGCATGTTACAAAGTTTAAATAAGTTGCTTCCTTTCATAAGAAATAATGACCGGTTATTATTGAAGAATAAAATCCTATTTACAGAAAAAACCCAATAGAAAACCTTTAGGTGGTAGCTTATTGAATATGAATAATCTGCATGAGAATATTTTTTTAACTCCCCGGGGATCAAAAAATGTAGTCTTGTGAAAACGCAATGCCAATTCAAATAGAAATAAGCACTTGAGAATAGCTAGGAAACGTCTCAAAAAGAAGAAAATAGGATCACTAGCTCTGCTTGATATCAAAATGTATTCTAAATGATATAATAATTATAATAATTTAATACATTTTGAATTAAAGAAGAAATGGACAGATCAGTGGAATAGAGCAAAGTCTCTAAATGGACCCACATAGAAATGGGGTTTAGTTGATGGTAACAGTGACATTTTATGTCAGTGGGGAAAAGATGGTTTGATGACAAACAAGTGTTTTAGAAATCATGACACTTTCTTATATTACTTATGCACTGTTTTCTACCAACTCCAAACTCAAATGGTTGAAGGATCAACTTAAAAATTTAAATCCTTAAAAAAAAACTATTTAAAAAGTCTGGACACATCTTTCAGGGTGAAGTGCCTTCCCAGTTAAGACAAAATCCCCCAAGATCTTAAAGGAAAATATTGACAAAGTAAAATACATGAAAATGTAAAACTTCTACATGATAAAGCAAACTCAAAAGATAAATTGGGCAAATTGCGAAGATATTTGTATGTCTGACAAGGGTTAATATATTTAATTCAAAAAATTTCTACAAACCCTTAAAAAATGAGTTTGCTAATTAAAGGGTAACAAATGAAGAGCTGCTCAGCCCCACTCAGTTAAAGAAATGTAAGCTAGAACCCCCTGTGAAATCCCACTGTTTCCATTGCTTGACATCATCCTGTCACTGGGACACAACACCCGACACCCACAGCTTCAAGGAGAGGTTTATTTGACTCCCAGTTCCTGTGGGTCCAGACCATGGCCACTGGCTCCAAGGCAAAAACATGTGGCATAGGGGCCTGGAGGAGGAGAGCGTCAGGAAGCAGAGAGAGGAGGGGCCGGAGGCAGGGGCTCAGGAACACACCCTTCCAAGTCAGCTGTATCTCATCCAGTCTGTCGGAAAATGTTGCTGATGTCCTTCCGTCATGAAATATGGGGCTGGGTGTTCTTTCATACCCCACTGGCAGCAGTGTGGATTGGTTCAGTCTTTCTAGAATGCAAGTGAATGAAAATATAAATGACTGTTGCACAGATAGACTCGCATCCTTAGTGTACCACACTACAGTCCTCGAAACATCTCCATCCACATGAAAACTCTCGAGACAACTAAATTCCTAAGAGACTGGTTAAATAAGTTACAGCATATCCATATATTAAATTTTTATGACCCTATTTTTTTTTGGTACCAGGGATCAAACTCAGATCCTTGTTTATGACCCTATTTTAAAAAAAAACCTGTGCTGGTGTGTTTGTGTGTGTGGAATGCACACACACGCTGACTGTTTTATTAAGAACAAGGTGCTCTCTCCTCTGAGTGAAATTATAGAATACAGAAGGAGGGAAGCAAGGAGGAATGACGGCTGCCAGCAGGTGCGTCTGTTTTTCTTGGGAGGGCTCAGGCAGCAGCTCTGGACAGAAGGGTTAAGACTTCTGTTTCCATGTGGGATCTTAATTTTCTGACCATGTGCATGTATTGTTCTTTTAAGTCAACTGGACTTCTCTGGGAAGGGGGCTGTGCATTAGCCGTGTGCTTTTCTGCACATAAACCGTGGATGTGTGCGAACAGGGGTGAAGTCTTCTGTAAGCAGAGCGGCTCCCATATCTGTCTTCAGCTGTTTGCAGACACACACGTCCTCTGCACGCTCTCCCTGCTCCTTTTTTCCATAAACATTTGCACTTTTTTTAGAACAAATAAAGTAAACATCCAGGGAAGTCTTCAGAGTAACTTTGACACCTAGTGCATTTTATACGTCAACTGTGAGGCCACAGGTACAGCGTAGGGACGGGGCAGGGACAGGAGCCGGGGATCTGTGCCCTCCCCAGGAAGATGAGGACACCGAGGCTGGAGCAGGGCTGGGGGCTGGGACAGGCGGAGTGACTCGGGAAGGGCGGAGAGAGGGTGCAGGGGACAGGACAGAGCACAGCGTGCAGGAGCTGGGCCCTCAGACTTTGGAGCTCCTGGGCCTGGAAGGCGCTCGGGCCTGCAGGCGCAGATGCCCCATGCTCGGGGCTCCCGGAGTCCTCTGCTTCCACCGGGCTGTCCACAGCCACCTCCCCTTGCACAGGGGCCCTGCTCCCCCCGCAGAAGAAAGGCACAGCCCTCCCCACAGTGGCCCACCCGGCCTCCAGGTGAGAGAGCCCTTCCGGGAGCCGGGCTGCCTGCTTCCCATAAAGGTGCCACTGCCTTCTGCCTACAAAGCCAGCTCCCTTCCTCCACAGATGTGTTCAGAGGCAGATCCAAAGTGTGTTCAGTGCTTCTCAAACTGTGCGTCGTAGTTTGACAGTTTTTCTCATCTGTGCACCATAAGACTCGTAGTGATCAATCGCTCCAGAAGAAAATTTTAATTAGAGACACGTCACAGAAAATTTTAAAAGTTTTAAATTTTCAATTTGTGTTATTACTGAAAAATGTGAGGAAGTGCTCTGTAAAGCTTTTCAAGCAAAAAATATATTTTTTTAATAAAATTCTTTGGGAGAAATGGAAAAATATGTATGATATAATTTCAAGGAAAAATATTTACTATTAAGAGCATAGTCACGCATTTTTAGATGGGTAGTATTGGATATTACATCATTATAGTATTTAAAATCTCTTGAACATCTTTAAAAGAATGACATCATAGTTTATTTTTGTGTCGATTTTTACCATATGTGAGAAAATGCATTTTGAAACTGATGATGGAAATTTTAGATGTCAATTTAAAATTGTGTGGGAGGCCATAGGCATTTAAGACATTTCTAGGGAGGATGTAAGAGAAAAAGAGGATCTGTATAGTGCTGTCTGGGAGAGTTTTGCTAAGTCAGGTTGCTCTAGTGATTGCCTTTCTGGGACGTCTGTAGGCTGAGGCTGGCGGCTTCCTGGCTGGTGTGTGCTCCTCTGTCTCTGTGTCAAGTGGGATCTTGCCTCCTGTTAGAAAGCTTCCCCGACCCAGGATGTCAGGTGCCCATCATCTGTCTAAAAAGCGAAGAGTTTGTGTTGAGGCTCACTTTCATCAGCATCCCTTGAGTTGTGAAATAGTGGAGCAGAGAGCCAGGAGGCGGGGCTGCTCCATGTCACTGTTGTCAGCGGTGTGCTGACTGTGGCTGTGACCGAACATCCTCTCAGATCCCTTGCGTCCTTCGCTAAGCCCTGGTTCAGGACTGTTTCCTCAAATTGTCTCAGTGACAAAGCAGACGCTGACAAAGTCCCACCGCCTGTTACTGAAGGAGAAGAGGGAATTTAGACATTCATGGCCCTCACCCTCAAGAGCCCATAACGGGTGTAGACACTGCTGGGCGTCCTGGGGGCAGAGCCATCTGAGGGGCAGCGACACAGGAGAGGCACCAGATGCCTCGGACGGGACGTGCCTGCCGACCTGAAGGGACTGGGTTTCTTCGTGGGGCTGGGATATCACCCAGGGCCTCACTGCACTGTCTGCTCAGGGGCAAGGTAGCCCCAACTCTGGGCTCCTCCCAGGTTCCCACAGCAGAGCTTCCTTGGGGTCCTGGATGGTTTCTGGGCCTGGGACTAAATGGAGACGCTGGAAACATGTCCGCAAATAAACCTCCCTCACAGCTGGCCCGGCCTGGACTCCCCACTGGGTGATGAGAAATGGACAGCAGCCGGCCAGCCGGAATTGTCATTCCTTATGAAGAGCTGTCGCATTCAGTGTGTATCTGAATCGCTACTCTTCGTGGCTCCCATTTTAGGGGAAAATACAATCAGGAAGTTCACATCCTCTGACAGATCTGAAATGAGCTTGTGCTCTTTGAATAAAAACTCCTCATGCATGTGCTGGGGCTGTACACACTGAAGACTGTGGTTCCCCAAATCTAAGGTGGGGCTCAGGGACCTGGATTTAAAACCCTTCTTGTTTCTGCAGAGCCCCCTTCCCAGTCCACACCCCCCAGCAGAGATAGGTCCTGTTATGGTTTAGATCTCAAATGTCCCCCAAGTCTCGGGGTGTGCTGTGTGCCACGGGGCACTGTGCTCACTAGTGGTGAGCTCAGGCCTGAAGGTGTGCTGTCCGGGTGGGCCTGGCTGGAGCTAGTCCCTGGGGTGTGACCTGGAAGGGTCCCTGTCCTGGCTCCTCCCCTCTCTCTGCTTCCTGGCTGCTGTGGGTGAGCAGCTGTCCTCGGTCACACTCCCGCCATGCTGCTGCTGCTGCCCTGGAGCCAGCCTCCCACGACTGAAACCGTGAGCCACAAACCCCTCTCCGTGAAGCTGTGGGTCTTGGGTGTTTTGCCCCAGTCATAGGACAGACTGATGCTTGTCCCAGATGTGGTCAGGTGACAAACACAGAAGTGCTGCACGGGGTTCAAAACACGTCAGCCCTTTGTCTTACAAATTCATGGCTGGGTTCCATGCCCCACCCATGGAAAGACCCAGAGCTGGACCTTTCTGCACCTGTGGGGCTGAAGCGGGAGCCCTGGAGCCCGGAAGAGGAGCAATGGGCCCAGAGCGAACATGGAAGGAGACCGCTTTCCTAGGTATCAAGTAGGAAACCGCGTGCTGTTTCTAAATGTGTAGACAAATTAGATATCCTTAAAGGTGAGAGGCAGACGGGAAAATAAAATAGTTCTCTTTGCAAAGGGCATTTTCAGATGGTGAGGCTTCCGTTGTGTGAGACCTTTAGGAAGAACTGGAGACTGTAAATACCACCCTCGAAGTGCCCTTTCTTTTCAGAGTGATTTATTCAATCCTCAGTCATTTTGAGGTCTAGGTAAAAATAGAAAGCAGTCTTATCCTGGAGCCATTTGGTAACTCGGGACCCACAGTGGAAGGACAACATCACCTGTGACCCAGGCCTGGGCAGCCCACCCTCCCAGCCCAAGCACATGGGGCCAGGAGCAGCAGCTGCCCGGAGCCTCTGGCAGAGCCGCAGCTTCAAAATCAGCCAGAGAGCAGCATAAGGATGAAGGAGTCACTGCAGTGCTGGTTACAGGGGCATCGGGCCAGGCGTGGGACCTGGCCCAGATGGACCCACGAGGCCAGCCCTCGCCTGATGCTGCACTGGGCTGAGAACCAGGTCGGTGGCAGGGACAGGCTGGACATGCTTAGCAATGAAATGCACGGAAATCCATTTGCCCCAGCACGGGAGATACATATGTATGTCTAGTCTTGTGTTTCAGTGATTTTCCCAACATTTTGCAAGAGCTTCCGAACTTTTCTTTCCCTGCCTCTGCGCTCGCAAGTTGTGGTGAATACATAGTGATTTCTAAGGAGAAGCCTAAGATATCGCAGCGTGCAGCAAGGGTGCCCGACTACAATCACGAGGCTCTGTCAGTGTGGAGCTCAGGATGAACTGTCCGGGGTGGACGGGGATGCAGTGCTGTCTGCTCTGTCTTCCTGGAAACCTAAAACTGTTTGAAACACTAAAGTCTCTCAGTTAAAAAGAAAAATGAATGAAATTTTGAGCCCTAATAAAGTCCTGCCTCTAGGAAAGGCAGGGCCGGAGGCAGAGGCCCTGGGAAGGGACTGGTCCGTTTCCAGGGCCCAGAGTCCAGTTCAGACCTCAGGTGAAGGTGAGCGAGTGTGCAGTCTCGGGTGTGCAGGGTCTCAGGGTCCGGTGGCCGTCAGTCCAGCCTGACCCCCACAGGCAGGCCGTGATGTGATCCTGCGTCTTCTCCCGCCACTTGAATGGGCCCAGGAAAGTGGCGCCTGCAGCTAGGATCAGGGAGAGGCTGGAGGAGGCCGTGTGGGACATGCAGTGCCGTGGGCGCTGGTGCCCCAGGGGCCCAGGGAGGAGGGGGCGCCTCACGCATGGGAGCCTGCTCACCGCGGGAACCAGCAAGGCTCTGTGCGGGCTGATGCCGCACTGGGATGAGGAATCAGGGTGGCACCTTCACAGCAGCCCCAGCTCCCTCGGGACCTGGCACAGCGGGGCCGCAGCAGCACAGGGAGGCACAGGTCTGGCCCTCGGGGTGGGCACGAGCCGGCACGACTCCAAACCTCTGCCCACGCCGCGCCGGGGACTCCGAAGAGCAGGTCTGGGCTTTGGGGGGATGGTCGGCCTTCGCAGGGGACTCTGTGCAAGATTTCTCCCCAGAGGCAGACGTGACCTTCTCTAAGGTGATCCGTGCTCCCAGCACCTCTTCCTGCCACTCTCTGGCCGGGTGGGCTCCCGAACTTCATGAGACACTCCCTCCTGCAGTGCCCCGGGATTAGGCTTCCCTGCTGGGCCCTGCTGCCTGCTCCCAGGAGCTGAGGTCCCTGTGCCCAGGTGGCGCCTCACTCAGCACCAGGTCGGGCCCTGCCGATGCTGGGCTAACTCTGCTTCCCAGACAGAGTTTGTTGACTCATACATAGTGCAGAAGCCAGTGTATTAAATAAATGACAAATGATGTCCTTGGATAGAAAAGGAAGAGTCTTAAAATAGCTACGCTGGCAAAAACGGAAACAAGTCACGCGCTTTGCTGGGATCAGAGGAAGAGAATGAATTCAGGGACTGGTGAGCCCTGTGTCTCACCGGGACAAAGCCCAGGCCCAGTTGCACTGGTGGGCAGCAGGCACCGGGCACACTGGATGGGGCATGACATAAAACTGGCATTTTCCTAGTCACCCCTGTGTCAGTACCCCACACCAGGCCGAAGGGGTCAAAGCACAGGCCCGGTCTGCAGGAGGCCTGGGTTGCTGTGCTGTAGGAGTGCCCTGAGGCTTGGGCCCATACTGTATTAAATTCACCTGTACTGTATGCGTAAAGAAGAAACGTGCCTCAGAACAAGGGATTCTGGAGACTTCAGGTGCTTCAAACTGTACATCTAGCCGGGCTTGGTGCACACCTGTCATCCCAGCGCTTGGGAGGCTGAGGCAGGAGGATCATTGCAAGTTCAAGGGCAGCCTGGCCACATAGTTCAGGACCAACCTGGACTGCACAGTGAGGAGCATATACGGTAAGAAGGTACATACGTACATATGTTAAGATAGCTGAGGTTCTAAGAATTGCAATCTCAGGCTGTGTATTAGATCAGCAGTTACAGGGCCTTCAGGGCTGACATGTGCAGGAGTAGCTCTTCCTTGCCAGTGGCATGCCTGGGCTGGATGGTTACCTATCCCAGATGTCCTGAGGTAGTAAAGGACTGCCTGGTAGGGCAGATGTTGCAGAGGCTAGCTGGACCTTGAGCTCACTGCAGAGCACTTGCCTGGCGTGCACGAGGCCCTGGGTGCCCTATGTATGCAGTCTGTGTAGAGATGTGAGGGCCCAGAGCACCATCCTAACGGGTTTTGTAGCTCCTTTCTCCTTGGGAGAAAATAGTCAGCTGATGAAATCGAGTAGCTGGTCACCCGTGGATGTGAAGATGACAGCAAGGCGCCAGGCTCGGGCGGCAGGGCCCCTCTAGCTGATGGCAGCCCGGGCACAGCTGTGTGCACAGCGAGGTGCATGTTCAACACCCCCATAGGAGCCCTTTGAAATGGTGAAGGGCACAAAGTCTATGTTGTGTATATTTTGCCACAATAAAATAAATGATTTTATATTAAAAAGATTCACTCTTTGCTTTATTGAGGTCAAAGATAATTTGTCGGTGACCACCAGACTAGATGCGTCCTGGAGCAGAATGATTCTGATCATACACAAGTTAGATTTGCCGAAGGAGTGAATCATGAATCAAATGAACATGGTCAGTGGCAGAGCCCCTACCTTTGTACCCTTTTATACACTAAGCATTAATCCTTTGCCTTTGAAATTACCATTTGCCTGTAATATTTGCAAATTATATTTAGGAAACAGTTATGAATACAGCATGTGTAGGAAGCCACGCTTTTTAAAGTTTTGTTTTTAATTATTATTGAACCCTAAAATAGGAAATCTCTTTTCTAATATAGTAAATAGTATTTTTCTGTTGGTTTCCAATGCTACAGGATCTCAGGGATGTGACTGGATCAGGCTAAACGTACAGCGTCTGACAGGCTAAGTAATATGGATTCTAAAGAAATACCTAAGAACAGCACACTTGGTTAACTGCCTCTTTCTGCTAAGAACAGAATGCAAAAAACAAGAAATATTTGGGTTTAAGAAATCTTTGGTACCACTGAATGGCAAATAATCATTCCACACTAATAATGCTTCTGAGGACATAAAGCATATGTCATAGCCCATACAGAAGTCCAAGTGAAAGTGCAGGTATTAAAATTCAGTACCAGATATTGAGTACTGTGGGCCCTCTGTACCCATGGCTTCTGCATCTGCAGATTCAACCAATGGCAGATGGAAAATATTTGGGGGGAAACTGTGTCTGCAGAAGCACGTGTTCCGGGTCACGGTGTCCCGAGCAGTGCTGGATGCCGACTATTTGCATCGTGCTGGCCTTGACATCCTCAGTCACCCAGAGGTGATCGAAGCACACGGGCGCGTGTACCGCTGCTTTACCCTGTGCCAGGGACTGGGGCACTGTCTTGGTCTTCCTGGGGGGCTCCTGGAGGCCCCCTCTGTGGAACTGAAGGGTGATTTTCATTCTGTGCTCAGATGGATTTCCTGGATGTTTACACATCCTCGGTGATGCCATTTACAGTCGAGTTACAGTGACATGGACCAGGCCTCATAAGAAAGCAGGAGAGAGGAAAAGTCAACTTCCAGGCCCGTCACAGTGCCATCCGCCTATGAAATTCAGTTCACAACATGTCATCTTCTCTCCTCTTTCCCTTCAAAAACCTGTGTAGTTTCCTATTCTCAAAATATGGCTCCGACTAAGTTTCTTGGGCTGTTGGATTGGTTTTCTTGTTGCCATCCTCAGGGGCAATCTACAGGCGGTTGTTATCTTCCAAGTAGCCCCATTATTGAAGCTGTGACTGCAGTGCTTCACCTTTACCCCAAACCAGATGGAAAAAAATTTCTTATTCATTATTTGGAAAATAAATGGATCTCAAGATTCTCTCCAATTCTCTTCATTCAAGATGCTTGAAATACTGTTCGTATGGGGAGATTTTTGGAATCCTCTGTTTAAATTGTGCTGGAAATACTGGCAGGTGTATTTTTAAGTGGCAAGTCTGCTTTCAGTCACAGGCATGAGGGAAGATCAGCGGGCAGATGTCGGGAAACACAGCTCCAAGCTCCTCTCTCTGCCTCATGAGCGATGGATATTGTTTTGATGAAAGAATAAATTCAGGTTGCTTTTATTTTTCTTCTTGGCCTAATGGGCCTGCTTTTCTTTTAATGTATGCTGTGGAAAACCATTTCTAAAGCATCAGTGCAAGCCACTTAAACTTGCCCCAGGATGGCTGTCCACAACCCATTTCTGTGAGAACTGTGAGTGATTCAACAATTACAGTCAGAGACACTGGCCAAGGAGCTGACGTTTTCATTCACAGTTTGTACTGAAGCCCTGGCCTTAAATGAAGCCTCTCGGCTCACTGCAGGCAGATTTCGAGTACACCTGGAGCAGGCCGGGGCCTCACAAGTGTGGAGGAGTCAGATGCCCGAGCTGGTGCCCATCCTTCACCGCCTTGGGTATCCGGGGCCTGGGCCTGGGTCCAGGTTGGTGCTCTCGCCCGGGGCTCCCTTGGCCCCTTGTAGAGGGTGACTTCTCCCAGCCACCCCCTTTGAAGGCCACGGATGGCTCAGAGCCTGGGCAGGAGTGCGGTGCAGCCGACCTAATGGGGCCTGGGAGACATGCAGACTACTTTCCTGGTAACAGCAAGCAAGGAGCCAAAAGAGCGTGTCCAGATCCTGCAGTTACGCTGATTGTACACCAGCCCCCTTTAAATGTCACAGTGCCAGATGGCAGGCGAGCAGCCGGGTTTCAGCTGAACTGGAACCAGCGGTGCATACGTCTGTCCCTCCTCTCCTGGGGCTCCTTCTGTGGATGAGGGCAGAGAAAAGCCAAGAGCGGGTCGGAGAGAAGCCGGAGAGAGGGGCACACAAGAGCCCGGGTGACAGGGTGTACTGCCGTGTCCGGACTGTGCACTGCCAGCACGGGCGCTGCTGTCGCTCTGCCAGGTCATGACGTGGAGAGCCCACTCCTCGCCGTTCAGACAGGCAGGGCATAGACAGTGGTCCGCCGTTTGTATGGCTTCTTTCATGGCTCAAAGGAGAAAGCGCTAACTGTGCCTGAGAAGTGACGCAGAAAGGCCCAGCCGGAGAGACTGCAGTCCCCCTGCAGAGCTCAAGTCCACGCTTGCCGGAACAGTGCCAGCTCTGTTGGTCTGGAGAGTGAGGGAGACAGTGCTCAGCAGCCCAGGCCAGGGCCTGGCACATGGCCCAGAGCCCAGCTACCCCCTCGCAGCCCCGGCCTGCACGTGGGAAACGGCATTGGCAGGTGTCTCTGCCCTGCCTGACTTCTCTTAACAGAGCTCCGGCGTCTGCTGCCCTCACTGGCCTGCTCCCTGGACACCTGACGCCTTCCTGCCTGCGCCTGCGCCTGCGCCTGCTCCTGCTCGGGCGGCTGCGCGGTGACGAGGCAGTGGCACTGCAGGAGGGCAGAGCGGGCTGACTTCCTTCCTGTCCAGCCTCATGACTTGGTCTTTTCCAGGCCAGGTGTGAGGGTCTTATTTCAGCCATGGGATGCCAGCTTCTGACAGTCAAGATATTCTAACGAAAAATGAAATTAAACAAGCTTTTCCTGTGGCCCTTTATCTCTGTCCTATCCACAGATACAGGGAGCTCCAGTCAAACAGCTCAGCTACAGAGAGCGAGAAAAAGCCCGAGTTCTTGTGACTTAATTACATCTCCACACAGTGGCAGTCTTGGGAAGAAGTGGTTGGGGCACACAGCTAATGCCACAAACTGATTTTTCTGCAAAACAGTAACTCCTGAGCCCTAAAATAGACTGCAGTGTCTCATGGTCCTCTGTCAGACCCAGCACCATCAGCGTGTTTGAGGTCAAAGGGTAAAGGGAAGATGTCACCGAAGGGCTCCCCGCCACTTCAAGGGGCTTCGGTTCATGTCCATCCCTGTGTCAGGGAGCAGAGAAGAAGGGGAATCCAGGGTGTTGGCTCAGAACAGCTCCGCCCTCCATCTCCCCAGGGCCCAGAGGGCTGCCTCTCCCTTCGGCTGCTGTCACCCAGTACTGTGACTCTCAGAACCACTTGCCCTCAGCTGCAGGATCGGCTTTTGAATGGTCGAAGTAAAAGCTGACTCACCGTCCATGCAGGGAGGTCCCTGCCATCGGTGGTGCTCACGGTTCCAGAGTGCCATGCGCTTCCTTTCCGTTCTTGGTGGAGCGTCCAGTGTCCAGTGAGGCCTGGATTAGTGCGCTCGTCACCTTGTACTTTGCACATCAGCTTTCCATAACCAACTCCCCTCGCATCACGGCCCTTATGTACACTGGAAAATCAGGACCTGCCTGCCTACGGCTGTAGCCACCATTCACACATGGCGTGACAGCACCAGCCACCTGTGGTCATACGACTTTCTTCTCAGGGACAGCAAGGCAGGCACGAGCTGCTCCCTGCCTTGGTGCCCGAACCAAGGTCACAGGTTGCAGGGTCACCCCAGGAAAGCTATGCCTCGGACCACCTGGAACCATATTCTCCACTTGGAAACTTTCATCAAAAACATCTTATTCACAAACAGCACTGCTGGGCTCAATATATTTTCTTATGCGATTCAATGCTGAAACTGGCAAGGGTGTCCTGTTCTGGTTAATGCCTGAGGCTAGGTAAGTTGGAATGGACTTGGTAGTGTTACCTTCTTGCTAGGTATATAGATTGCACCTGGTCAGAAAAGAACATCAGAACAGTGTGCTGTGCAGCTGGCCTGGAAGGCTTTTTTTTTAGCAAATGTAAATGCACAGGACTCACTAGAGTGCATTCCATAAAAGGTTCCCTCACACAGAGTTCACCAAATCCAAATAGTATTGCCCTGCAGGATCAGAGACGGGGTCAGCAGGAGATTTTCATCTTCTACAGCAAAATTTTTTAACGATAGTAGTGGGACATCGTTAGGATCAGGTAAAGGAAAAAAGCTTTGAGTAGAAATACAGTGAACAACAGATCTCAGGCAGCGTCCTTATTCCCTTTGTTTTACCTTACTGTCATCCTCTGTTAAATCTGGTAGATTCTGGGAAGCAGGAAAAAGTTAACCTCACAGAGTGGCTGCATTTTATTGTCACTTCACAAAGCCGTACGAAACATAGTGTCCCATCTCACACGGATCCCACCTCTCACTCAACATAAAGGAAGGACCCAAGTCACCCTCTGCCTCCTTCAGGTTTTTAAAAATTAACAGGTAAAATCCATCCCAGTTCCTTGAAGTAATTAAGTAACACGAACTGCATTTTGTAGCTAGAGAAACAAGATCCTGAGAGATAGAACCAGTTGGCTACAGAGAGGGGAAGAGAGTGCTTCCCTTCCTCCTACCTGCCACAGACTCCCCGCCTCCCCTCCTAAACCCCATGCCTGGTCTGAGTGGTGCCGGAGTGTGGTGACTTCCGCCTTGGCTGCTGCTGTCCGGAGCTCTGTGAGAGTGACTTCCGGGCTGCCGCTGTGGCCAGCGATCAGTCGGCATCTAGAGTCATCTGCCAGGAGCGCGGGAGCGGTCACTGGCTGGTGGCTCATCCCATGTGGCTCCTTCAGATAGCGTTGTCCCCTGTAACCTTTGTGTGTTAACCTGGACACTGACTGCGGTCACACGTGGGCCGGATGGAAGGAGCTAACTTGGAAGCTGCTTTTGGTGAAATTTCGTGGACTATGAACCAGCAGCTGTGCCTCGGACTGCACCTTCAGGGCCTCAGAGGAGTCTTGGAACTTGAAATCTCAGATGCATTTTCAAAGCCAGAGTCTGCACTGCTGGTTAGTTTGCATCCCTATGTTCATTTGGTACTTGAAAAAGCACAGAAACTGTGCTAGACCACAGTACTACCACTGCAGCCTTAAGATTAATTCATTGTTGTAATAAATCTGCTTTAAGAAGAACTGAGATTCTTCTTTTACATCATTCGAGAACTCTCTGTGACCAAGAACTGATTATGGGAATGGACCTTATTTTAGGTTTCCTTTAGGGTTCGGAGTTCTAGTGCCTGCGCGTGTGATTTATATGGCATCCAGACTTTGCCAGTGTGTGTGTGTGTGTGTGTGTGTGTGTGTGTGTGTGTGTGTGAAATGTGGGTTTAGCCATACATTTGTTATAGGCTCCACCCTCGATCCTCTTTTGTTTGGTTGGTAGTCTTGCTGTGCAGCCCAGGCTGACCTTGAACTTGCAGTCTTCCCGCCTCAGCCTCCTGGGTGCTGGGGTTGTAACTGTGCGCCCCCGCGCCCAGCGTCTTCGTCCTGTCTCTCCCGGACTCTGCCTCCTCTTTCCGGCCTGCTCCCTCTTGCAGTCAGCCTGCTGTCCCAGATAGATGGTGTCGCAGGTCCGCAGCCCTCGCATCACCCACCTGACTGCCCTGTGCGGCCCACTGGCCCCGTGGAGCTGCACCTGTCCCCAGATGTCCTCTTCCCTCCCTTGTTCCCGTTTGCCCATCTTCCTGGAAACTCGTGCTGCCCTTTGAGGGCTCCTGCTGACTTGCAGCCCCGAGGCAGCTCCGTGGGGCCCTCCGGAGCGGAGCAGGCTCTGCTGTGCTCTCGTCCCAACTGCATGGTGTGTGCTGAGCCTGGCGACCCGCGCTTGCTCCGAGGAAGGTGGCACAGGTGCTGCTGCCCCAGCGATGTTGGAGTCTGGCTCGAGCCTTGGGAAGGCCTTGTGTGCCTGCTGGGGAGCGTGCGGTGAGGGAGGGACACTGCAGGGAGGAGCCGCGGGTCAGCTCCCCGTACCATCTCCATGGGCCCCGGGGCTCCTGCAGCCGAGGCTGGCCCCCCGCCCAGTCCTTGGCCTTGGTTCAGGGTGGACGAGGCCACCCGAAAGTCCCTGCACTGCTGCGTCCTCACCGAGGCTCCTTGCACTGCAGAGGATGACGGGGCAGCGGGTGGGAAACGCTGCGTCCCCTCAGACAAAGGAGTTGGGCGTGGGACAGGAACTCCGTGCCTGCGTCATCTTTGGCCAGAGCCGAGAACTAATTTTCACCCCACAGAAGGGCAGCGTAGCTCCCTGGAGTCCTGTGCTCCAGGGAGACTCCCAGCCCCTCTTGCACCGCCCCTGTCCCCTGCTGGGCCGATTCCTCCCTCCGTAGCTGTGGGACCTTCCCCCCGGTGCTGATGGCTTTGGGGCAGCAGTGTGCCTCTCGCCTCAGACTAGACTCAAAGACCGAGGGCGGCTCCTCTCGCCGCTGGGATGCCCGCGTTGGCCCAGGACACTCGGCAGCAGACTGCCCTCCATGCGTGTCCTCGGTCAGCACTGCCCCAGCACTGCCCCGTGGGCTCCTGTCTCCGGGGCAGCTGTGTGGGTTCAGACGCAGCAGCTGCTCAGGGCCCGCAGTCCCCAGGCACCCGAAGGTGAGGCAAGGGCTCTGCTGGCCCTCGGGCTCCTCCTGCTGCCCCTGAGCCTGTTTCTAGGGTTCCCAGGGTGTCCAGCTCAGCTGTTTCTCCTCCTATTGCACAATGCACTTTCGAGAATGGCTAAAATGTTGATCTCACTTTAGCTGCTGTGCTACTTGAAGTAATAAGAGAAAAAGTGTTTTTCTCCCCAACCCCGAGGAGGTAGATAATTCCTTCAGTGGTACAGGGTGCATTTGCTGGCAATTACACAATGCTGACTACATCCTGGAGGCTGAAGCTGCAGCTCTTGGAAGAGTCTGCAGGAGTCTTCACCAGCTTGCCAGGCACAACAGTCCGGACCCCCTGGGTCCCCACACAGGCCTCTTCAGGCTGCTGTAACAAAATACCTGAGGCCGAACGCTTTTTAAGCAATCAAAATGCGTTTCTCGGAGTTCTGGGGCTGGGAAGCCCAGGATTAAGGCACAGCCTGCCTCGTGTTGGCTCGAAAGGTGTCCTGCTCACGACAGCGCCTGGGGCTGGGAGCCTGAGGGGTAGGAGCTGAGGGGCTTCCTGTCGCTCACGGGCACCGAGTCCGTTCATGAAGGGGCTGACCTCATGCCTTGGTCCTACCTCAACGCCTGCCTCTTGGTCTGTGACACTGACCCCTAGAGCCCTCCTTGAATTTTCAAGGTTCCACCATAGCAGACTTCCGGGCAGTGAAGGTCTTTCTCATTCCTACATGTCCTGCTCCCCGGGTCCATCCTGAGGTGCGGCCCCTGTCACCCCAGGGTCCCCCCAGGTGGGACTGCTTGGGTCCCCAACACACCAGAGCGTCCCAGGCCTGAACCCTCAGACACCATTTGGCAGAAGATCCCAGCAATACTGGGGACTTTGGATTTGTTCAAGATTACAAGGATGGGCTAGACAAACTGCAGGTGAAAACCCTGGCAAACCTGAAACATTTTCTGGGTGTTCATTTATTTAAGACCATAAGACACTTTGGAAGGAACATGTGCTTGATGTTCCGTGGAGTCATGGTGTCACCTTAGCAAGACCCTGCTTGAAAGTTTAGTAGACCTAGTGTGAAGTCCTGGACGGGGACACACACACACACACACGCACGCACACACGTGCACACACACACACGCCCCTACCTTTCTTCCCGGAACACAGGAAGGAGACTAAGCCCATCCTGGAGTGGAGGACAGTGTTGTTCCTCACCCACAGATGGGGCCACACCTGTCCTCACAGGGCTGCTCCCGTCCAGAGGCCTCAGACTGCTTTACAGTGCAGGTGATCAGAGCCCTGCGCCGCCTCTGCCCTCCCCTGGCGACTGCAGGCCCACGCTGGCGGGGTGCAGGGGACCCCACTTCTCCAAGCACAGCGCTGCCCTGCCCGCTCCTGGCCACTGTCGGCAGTGTGCCGAGACTGCACTTTGCTCAGCTCCTGCCGGGCTCCTGTTCCCCTCTGTGGTCGGTCGCCTCCTCCCTGCAGGTGCTGGCTGGGCTGAGGACTCGGTTCCTTCTGGGGAAGAGGAGGGAAGTTTGGGTCCTCAGCCAAGATGCCAAGTCTTGGGTCAGCAGAGGCAGAGTCTGAGCTCGGGGCCTAGTGGAACACAGGCCTCAGGCCCGAGGCCCGGCACAGCCTGGGGCTGGTGCTGCATGGCTGAGCCTGCGTGGGCCGCACAGACAGCTGTGTGGTGTGGTGGCCTCCAGGCTGGAGCCACACCCAAAGCCCCAAACCGGGAGGAAGACCGCACACAGGCCCTGAACACCCAGGCAGGAATTAGCAGGCAGGGGTGTGCCGGTGGCAGCCGCCCCGTGGGGAAGGGACCGGCGGATGCAGAGCCTGGGCCGGAGGGGCAGGCGGCGGTGGAGAGCCCGGCTGGCGCTGGCACGAGGGAAAGGCTTCAGCTCCGGGTGGTGCTCTGTCCGCTTTCTGACATCACTTGGCCCGCTTGGGGCCCAGAGAGATGGGGGATGGGAAGGGGCTTTTGGCCGGTGGGGCAGGCGGGACCCAGGGGAGGGGCCGCCGGCCTGGCACTGTTGGGTCCCCTCACCGGCACTGTGGGCGCTCCCCCAGCACAGCCACACGCGCAAGTGGGGAGCCCCGGCACAGAGCACAGAGCGGGCCGGCCTCATCTCCGAGTCCCTCTGCGGAGTCGGACGCGGGCAGCCTTGGGTGCTCGGTGCTCCTGGTCGTCCAGGAGAGGCCGCCGGCTCATCGCTCTCCTCCCGCCTCACGCGTTGACGGCCACCGAGCTCAGCCCTCACAGGCTGCCTTGGTGGGACAGCGGCATCCGTCCGGAGCCGACAGGCGGGGCAGCTTGTGGGGGCCTGAGCAGGGTGCAGCCTGCGCCAGCCGAGCCTCCACATCCTCGGGCCGCGGCCACAGAACAGGGCAGGCCCTGGGCTGGCCTCAGGCCTGTCACCAGTCACCCAGGCCTGCAGAAAGAACCCCACCCTGCTCACCCGGATCCACCACCATCTCTGCCGCCTGAGGAGGAAGCCACTGGGGCGGGGCAGCGACCGTGGGGCAGGAGACAGGCGCTTCTGCTCTGTGGCCCCGAGAGCCGCAGGAAGCAACCCGGGTACAGGGGACGGACACACAGGCCCACGCTCAGCTTTGTTTCTCTGAGTGAACAGCCGGCCTGGTCGGGTTTGTGTCTCGAGCCCGGCTGCGGGGGGCCGGTTCACAGCCTGGGCCACAGGACGAAGGCAGGCGGTGCCCAGGCCCATGGCACAGGCAGGCCACTCACGCCACGCTGTGCTCTCTCAACAGCAGGTGCAGCCGGCAGCCGACAGCCTGAAGGAAGGGGGGAAGGAGACGGCTGCCTGAGCCCATCCCCACGCCTGTCCCTTGCCGTGTCACCAAGCCAAGCCCACGTGGGAGCCGTCCACGCCCTCTGCTGCCTCCGGAGCGCCCCTGCCGCCCTGTGGCAGGCTCTCCACAAGGCCCCACGGTCTGCCTGCTGCACCAGGGCTTGCCCTGCAGAAGGGGAACAGTTCCCTACCCTGAGCCTCCTCCCGGTGTCAACGAGCATTAAAGGCCACCTAACACCTCTGACTCTGGCTTCCCTGCCCAGATGGGCCCCGAACTGCTCTGTTCTAAGGTGAACCTGGGTCAGATCGGCAAAGGCAGAGCAGTGGCTGGTGGTAGACATCCAGGATCCCGGCTCCTGAGAAGGCGGAGGCTGGAGGGTCACAAGTTTGAGCCCATCCCAGGTGACTCAGCAAGACCCCGACTCAAATATTCAGCATAATGGCGCAGGGGGGAGACAGGAAGGCAAGGTGGGGACCCGGGCCTCCGGGAGAGCTGCTGCTGCTGCTTCTGCCACTGCCCGGGGGGCCCGCGAGGCCAGTTGCTCGCGCAGTGTGCTGCCACTTGAGGTGCCCTGGGGGCTCGTGCCGCAGTGGAGGTGCCATCCCCCATCCCACTGACAGGCTCGGCCGCTGGGAGGGCTCGGGGCCTCTGTCCCGAGCCCGGTTCAGACTGTGGGCTGCTGAATGCCCTGGCGAAGAGGCCTGGGGCCGGGCAGGGGGCTGAGCCTGTCCCCACCAGCGGCTCCGCGCCACCGCCCTCACCTCCAAGTCCCTTGTGTTTGGGAGCCCGGCTCCCCGCCGCCACGTCACCAGTGAGGACGGCCCCTCCGCAGGGCTCGTGTCCTAAGGAATCAGGTGGTGGCAGCCACCCCAGGCCCGAGTGCCCTGAGCCAGAGGGCTCATCGCCCAGCCTGCCCCGAGACGCTGGGAAGGGACAGGGTCGGGTAGGGCCCGGGCCCAGCTCCTGTGGTCGCCAGAGCCTGGCTTTGGGGACTGTCATGTGGACACTGGCTGTGAGGGTGGGTCCTGGGCACCAGGGGCCCCTCAGCCATCTGTGCTCACAGCTCTGCCTCTGTCCCTGTTGGCCACACCACCAGCCGGGGCACTGCTCAGCCAGACTTGTACCCCACGTACACAGGTGGCATCCGCTTGTGGCCCTGCTCAGAAACCAGGTGGCACGCTTGGCAGGATGGGACAGGAACTGCCGTGCCCTTTGCTGCCCACACACCAGCGCCCCTTGACTGAGCTGAGGGTGCGGGGCACTGTCCCCCACATTGGCTCGCAGGGTCCCCTCTGCCCCTTGGGTCACTTCCAGCTGGAAGCCTCGCCTTGCTGACTCTTCCGTGCTCTCACTGGTGGGCTCCCCTCAGCCTGGGCTCCTGGCCACCCCCGATGACCCCCACCCAGTGGGAATGAGGACCGTGGCAAGTGGAAGCCCACACTCCTCAGGCTGCAGGGAGAGGGGCACCCACTCCCTGACAGTGGGCAGGAGGCAGGGACAAAGCTCCACAGAACAGCCAGCGAGGGGGACTCGCCCAGCCGTGGGGAGCTTGGACCCCAGGCCCAGGCTCTCCCAGCCACCATGCAGCTGTCACCAAGGAGGGGCTGTCACCAGGGATGGCGGGGGCACACTGTGTGGGGCGGGTCATAGGAGAAGGTCCCCTCGGCTGGGTCCCAGCAAGCTGTGGGGCTCCGCCCAGGGTCACCCTGTGGGCAGGCAGGAAGCGCCCCCGACTCGCGGACACCGTCCCTGCCAGCACTGTGGCAGCTGGGCTGGATGCCTCCACCTCCAGAGACGGCGGCAGGGACCGCGTCCTCTGTCACCTGTCCACGCACCTCGAGCTCGCCTCCTTCCACAGGTGGGACAGACAATCACCAGGTCCCATAGGTGGCCAGAGCAGCTGCAGCCAGGCCAGGTCACCTCATCCCGACCCCTCGGACACACAGGACCCAGGAGGGGCTCCTGCTGCCCCCACACCCTGGGTGTGCCCTGCAGGCCAGATTCCTGCTGCTGTCCTGGCTATGGGGAGAAAACAGGCCCATGGGCCCAAGTGAGCTCTCACCTGGTGTGGCACCTGCAGGAGGCCCTCAACCCTACTGCCTTGTCCCCAGCCCAAGCCAGCAGCTCCTGTTTCCTTGCACAAGAAACCAGGGAGGAGGACGAGGGACAGAGGCACAGGCCAAAAAGATCCAGACGGTCTTGGGCCTCACAGAGTCGGTGCCTGACAGCATGACCCCAGCGAGGTTTTCTCCCTCCGTCCTCCACACGGCACCTGAGAGTGGCTTGAGAGGGGACCTGACAGAAGCAGGGGCCTCTAGGGACCTAGCAGGACCACAGTATGGATTCTGTTCCACCTGCACCCTATGAGGGAAAGGCCCCGGGAGACCAGACAGGCAGAGGGCAGGCACAGGGCCACTGTCCCCTCTCCAGGTGGGCACTAAGGCCCCAAGAGCCAGGCCAGGCCCAGCTGAGGCTGCCCGGGGCGGGGGGGGGGGCACACCTGCTGAGGAGCCAGCAAGGCCGTCACTGGTGTCGGGGACCTGGGAGTGGAGAGGAGATTACGTCAGAGAATTAGTGGGGACAGACGGGGACACAAGAGTCACAAGAAGACCCCGGCTTCTCACACTGAGGAGAAGCCAGCAGAGAAGCAGGGGAGGAGCCTGTTACTGAGACTCACTGGCGGCCATGACAGCGGGAGGGGACCGTGGTCGGCCCTCTTGCCAGAAAACCGAACAGTGCATGAAGCAATGGTTTTCAGACACTGGGCCACAGGCCAGACAGGACTGCCCTGAAATCCGACTTTTTTCATAAATACAACAAAATCCAACATTCAACAATGTGCAATTCACTGTTCAGCACTGAAATTAAAAAGGCAAACTAGAATTTTATACCCAGCAAAACTATCTTTCATACGTGAATAAAATTTTTTTGACAAGCAAAGCTAACAGGAGGGCTTCCAGCAGACCTGTGCTGTGAGAAGTGATGACTGTTCTAGAGTTGGAGGAAAACACCCAAATTTGTGTTTTCACCAGGAAATGAAGGGTGCTAGAAATTACAAATACGTAGGTAAAATGTTCCCCTCTCATTTAGTATCCTAACAACTATTTTTACCACTCTATACATATGTAAAAATAAAATAGCAATCGCACAAATAACAGAAGGAAAATGGAAGCATGCAGATGTAGACTGATATTCCACCTGACATTCTAAGGTAGGCTGCGAGGTACTGATATATACTGTAAAGCCTACAGCAGCCACTGAAAAAGCACAAGAAGCCAACAGAGGACAGTAAATGGAATAAAAAGTGATCAGCAGATGTGGTGCACACCTCTATCTTTTCAGCACTCCGGGAGACTGAAACAGGAGGACTGCAAGTTTGAGCCCACCCCAAGCAGCTCAGCAACTGGATGAGACCCTATCAACAAGTAAGAAAGGGTTGGAGATGTCCTGGATTCAATTCCCAGTGTCGGGAAAAAGTGATTAGTCAAACCAAAAGAAGGTAGGAAAGCAGGGAAAAGAGACCAAGACCAGATGAGACAAATAGAAAGCAACCAGAGAAAGGAAGGTTTAAGTCAAACTGTTCAACAACCGCACTCAATGTAACGGGTCTGAGCACTCCGGCAAAAGCAAATTGGCCAAATAAGCAAAACCCAACTAACTCTAGGCTGAGTAAAAACCTGAATTTAACATCACAGTTAAGAGCAAAGAATGGAAGATTCTCAGGGCCAAGAGGAAGGTGGAGGAGCTCTGCTGGGGTCACACAAATCAGGTCTCAGAACAGAAAATCCTTTCCCAGGGCAAGGGCACTGCACACTAACGACCCATAAATGCATATGTGCTGAACAACAGGGCTCCAGTTCCATGAAATAAAACTGACAGAAGTGAAGATACACACCGGTGTGATCAGAAAATAGGGTTTCAATTTTAAAAGTTTATTATAGTAAAAGCCACATTGGCAAAATCTTCCTCCTTGCTACAAACGCAGGCATCCCATCATCCTTGCCACTGTCCAGCTGCTCTGGAGTCCACTTTCCTGAGAGTCTTTAGCTGCGCTGTCCAAGCTCCTTGATGTCCTGAATTGGTTCAAAATGTTGACCTTTCATGGTCATTTCGACTTTGGGGGAGAGTCAGAGTCACACGGTGCCCGATCCAGTGAATGAGGTGGACCAGGACGCAGCCTCATGTTTTTACGAGCTGCCTTGCTGTTGGATGGCGCTCGGCAGCAGCACCCACTGTATTTTTTATCACACTTAGTTAGATAAGAAAGAGGACTCCGGGGCCGGGGATTTAGCTCAGTGGTTCCACCGCCTGCCTCGCAAGTGTAAGGATCCAAGTTCAATCCCCAGCACCAAAAAAAAGGACTCCAGAGCTGCTTCAGAATGTGGACAGAACCATGGGCTGAGGGTTCAGGGAGGATCTTGACAGGGATTATTGGCAGTGTGTCTTTTACTCCGATAAATTTTTAGAATTGTATTACCCCTTATATGGTTGGTTCAACCTTCTTCTCAAGAGCTGCCACAGTGGGAGAAAATCAGTAAAGACACAGAACATGAACACTGCCAACCCACTGAGCTGGCGTGCAGAACATCCAGCAGCACTTTCCTAAAACCCCAGACATTCACCAGCACAGGCTACATGCTTCATCATGAAACAAGCTTTTCAGCTTAAGACTTGAATCGGCCACGTGAGGTGGCACACATCTGTAATCCCAGCACTCGGGAGGCTGAGGCAGGAGGATCACCACAAGTTTGAGGCCCGCCCGGGCTACATAGTGAGCTCAAGGCCAACCTTAAAACACAGAGCAAAATCCTGCCTTTAAAAAAAATTGTAGAAAGCATGTTCTGATTAAAATAGAATTCAACTAGAAACTAGTAACAGAAACTTGTGGAAAATCCCCAAACATTTGTAAACACCTTTTAAAGCATGTTTTGCTATTTTTTTCCGGTTTTTACTTTTTCTTAGTACATTTGCAATTTATCCTTTAAAATGATCATGTGTACTGCAGAGTGGGGAAGAGAGAACAAAGCCCAGGGCGATGGCAGAGGCCGCCTGAGACAGTGGTGCCCTGCTTGTGGGCATCAGGGACTGGCTTCGGGGAAGTTTCTCCACGGACAGGGTGGAGGGGGTCAGGTTGTCAGGGGAGCGTGCAGGGCCCTTGCCCACTGAGAGGAGGCGGTGCTCGAGCGATAGGACCAGCTGGGCCCAGTGCCTGAGCGCAGGGCTGCGGAGCTCTGCCGTTAGGGGACATGCTCAGCTGTCCAGAGTGGTGACCATGGAAGCAGTGAGAGGGGCCTGGACATCAGGATGGAAGAGTAGAGGATGGATGCTGAGGGTTCTGGCGGTCTGGGGTCACCATGATAGCATCAGGGAGGACTGAGGTGAGGCTGCGGGTGTGGGCTCAGAACAACTGAGACCTGAGTGGACGCGTCCACGGGGAGAAGTGAACAGTTGACATGATGCTCTGGGGGCTCTGCCAGCACAGATGGCAATGTGCAGGTGGACCAGACGCCAGAAGGGAGCCTGGCATCTCACCTTCCGAGGTTGGGGACCAAGGAGAGGGGACTGAACAGCAGCAAGGAGGAAGTAGGGTGGACAGACAGTAAGTTTCCAAGCAGAGGTGGAGGGGTGTGAGAAGGGACCTCGGACGATGCCACCCTGAGGCTGCAGGGCGGGGCTGACACAAGGCCTAGGCCTCGTGGAGGGGGTGAAATGGATTACAGCAGTGGTCACCCAGAATCAATGAATGTCCCACTGAACTGCACAATTTCACAAATTTAAACAGCAAATTCCGCAGTAAGTGACTTACAAGGCAGTAAAGCCACTTGCCAAACTGGCCCACTGGACCTGTCACGTGGGTATCACTGACTCTAGCACAGCAGCCCCCGTGAGGCAGCAGCAGGGCCAGCGTGGCAACGGGGAGCAGAGGAGAGGACCCAAGGACGCGGCCACCAGAGCAACGCGCTGTAGAGGGAAATGGAGTCACGTTGGCTTCATCTGCTGTAGGAAGAGTCCACCGCAGAAGCGAAGACGGACGAAGCAAGAGAAAGGACAGAATGACCGGAGCCTGGTCCCCACCGCTCCCACGGACCAGGAGTGAGCAGGGCGGGTCTTCGCTCCACGCATCTGGAGGGCGCAGTGACCCGAGACGGGACAGATCCGAGCTCGAGCAGCAGAGCCACTGGACCTGGGTGTTGCGAGCGCAGAGCGGGCACCTCGAGGACACACACAGACGGGACGCGGCTTCTACTGCTGAACACCAATGTCACTTTATTATTGGGATTATTCTCCATTTGTCACAGACCTGTAAATGTTTACACAACGAGGAAAGTCCGCCAGAAATGGAAGCAACTGAGCGAATCAGCTGATAACTGTGTGCCCTTGGAACACACATCAATTCTGCAGGACATCGTTAATTCAGTCCAGGCTCACAGCTATTCTTAGAATTGGTGTCAAGATTGTCACTACTTTAAATACATACAGAATTGTCAGAAGTACATAATTATATATATACACACATACAGAAAAATACAAGACTGTTTTCCACAATATTTAATTATGCACTACTGTAACTCTATGCAACTTCTGAAGACAGAGGTTAGGGTACAAGTGGCTGTGGAGCAGGCTAAGGAGTTTGGTCCAAGAGTATCTCAATGTAATGGTGTTCCGCCCCCTCCCTTACAGCTGACGCACGACGACATACGACACATGCACCGTCAATTCACTTACGGACGGCTGAGACACCACTCAGACAGATGTGTGGCCCAGAGGGCCAACCAACCACACACAACTAATAAGGCTATGATACAGCTCTGCAGCATAAATGGTCAACACTGCTGATCCTAAAGTGAGCACCATATATACATCTGAATATAAAAACCACTGAAAACCAAACACAGGTGGGTTAGTTAAAAGGTGCCATTCCAAGGCTATGCACAATCACAGGAAAAGTATTTACAGGACTTGGAAAACAGCTGCAACAAAGAGTTTATTGCCAATGCCCTTTAGAAACCTCTCTCCTACGTTTAATACAGATGTTACGCTCACTATCTACGTGAACCACACATCTTATTTCTGGCCCTTTAAAGATCCCTGCTCAAGAATTTCAAGCAAATATGTTCTATGGCTTCACCCACACATCTATTCTCATAGCTTTCGGTATAAATATCACAATGAACTAGAGCTGTAGCTTAAGACGTATCTAGCTACCTAGGCCTACAAAGTAAAGTGAGGATCTAAGTATCATCTGTACTTATACGGTTAGGTACACTGTGCGAGTCGAGTTCTGAGTATGATGCGCTCACCAGCCCTGTGCCGCCGAGCAGTGTGCTGCGGACACCGAGGCTGCCCGCTGCAGCTCTTCCATGCTCTGCTGCTCTGAGTCGAGCTCGTCACTCCGAGGCGAGCCGTGATGGAGCCAGAGTGAGGAGGGGCCCGGGGCCGGCCACAGCCCACCTGAAGGTTGCTGAACACTGCTTTCAAGCCCCCAGGGCACAGCATGAGAAAACAGCATCTGTCCTTGCGAAATTCACAATCTGCGATCAATCGCATCCTGCAAGATGAACTGCCATGAGATGATTATCTGGTCTAAAGTGTCTCTGTGTTCGGACAGGTTAAAGCCAGAGTCCTCTGATTGTTTTCTGGCAGGAAGGCAAAACAAAATACAGGGGAACAGCTACAAAGAAGGCTTTGCACATCTTTGACTGCTGAGTGAATTTTACCTTTTTATCTGTATTTCTGATCAGCCAATTTTCATAGCTAGCTGAGCTAAAGGATGGAATGAAATGGAAATAACAAGAGATAAGCTATTAGCAAACTCCTAGGAAACAAATCCCAGGAAGTTTGGTGTGCACCACAGACGTGAGACTCGGCCGGCATCTGTTGCGCTCTGCCGAGCAGGGCCTGCCGCTGCCGCTGCCTCCGTCCGCTTGGTTTTGAGGATGCCAGCGGCGGGCCCCACGCAGCCCTGCAAGCGCTGCCCACGGGCAGCCTGTGCTCCGCTGGACGGACGGACAGTCAGGCACTCACCTCATCGTAGCATGGGACTGTCTGCGAGCGCCGGGCACCGTGGGGAAGCTGCTTCAGAAAGCTGTCTTCCCCCTCACCTCTAGGAAAGTGGGAGAATCCTGTTCGGTGACCTGTGAGAGCCCAAGCTTCCTGTTTCACAGTCTAGCGTAAGACACAGGTGCGGGCATTTGGGGTCGCAGTTCAGGGTTCTCAGTGCAGACGCTTGCCGTCCTCGGCTCCGCCGGGCTGTGGGCGGCAGGGCCACGCCGCATTATTGCTTTGGTTCTGTCTCGGGCACCGCTGGCGCCTCAGAGCACGGAGTTACTGGATCACAGAAGGTCAGGACAGGAACTTAGATTGTGCACAAGAAACAAATGCATTTCTCTCTCTCTAGGTTAAGTGCAGAACATCAAATTTCTAAGTGCTCCATTTACATTAGGTTCCAAACGTACAATTTAATTTCATCCCGATCATCCACATTAGAATTATGACGGTAGAAATGACACACAGACTTTGCGGCCGGAAAGAAGCGGGCCTAGCAGCATGCAGAGACCATGCGCGGTCGCGGGGCGGGGCGGGGCGGCTCAGATGACGTGGCAGCAGCTGGCGGGGCTGGAGGCGCACAGCAGGCCCTCCTTGGGGCTCCGCCCGATGTTCACGGAGATGGTCCTTTCACACAGAGGCAGCTGCAGCACGCTGCTTTTCAGCTTCTTGCTCTTTATACGGTCTAGTTCGGCGGTGGCCCCGGCCACGTGCTCGGAGAAGAACTGGATGCCACCCACAGCCGGGGCCGGGCCGGCGCCCACGGCGGAGCCCACACACATCTTCCACGAGGACTTCTCCTGCACCTTCACGCTGGACAGCGCCAGCGCCCGCGCCCGCTGCGGGTCCATGATGTGCTTGGCGCCGCCCTGCAGCTGGGAGCCCAGGCACAGGCCCACGAGTTTGAGGCTCTCCACGAGCTCCCCGGCGCTGCGTGCGGCCAGCTGCACGGCGCTGGGAGGCCCCGGAGCGCAGCGGCGCGTGGAGCCTGAGGTGCCGCCCGGGGTGCCGCCCGTGCCCCCCGAGGGGCTGCCCCCGCCCGTGCTCCTGTCCCCCGGGCCGGCCTGCTCCGCGCCGCTGCTGCTGGGGCCCGGCTTGCTCTGGCCTCCGCCGTCGCCCCCGCTGCCCGGGGGCCCCTCGCTGCTGTCCCGCCGGTGCCAGGAGTAGGGGAAGCCGCTGTCCTTGTCCAGGCGCCGTCGGCCCTCGGAGTCATCGTCGCTGGTCTCGGAGCTACTGCAGCTGGAGCCCCGGGCCTGGCTCTTCCTCCGGTGGTAGCGCTTGTGCACAGTGCCCGGGGAGGCGATGTTCATCTTCAGCCTGCTCAGCTTCGGGGGCAGGTTCTCGTCCATGTCGAACTCGTCGTCGGACTCCCCCTCCTCGAAGATCTGGTTGAGGACGGGCGCGCTCTTCCTGGACGTCAGGCGGTTGGTCACAGACGGCTTCCGCCGCAGAACCACTTGTGTGGACAGGGACATGGGCTTCCTGTCCTCCTCCTCTTCCTCCTCGTCCTCCTCCACCCTGAAGAGACACTTCCGCCCGCTGACCGCGGGTTTCAAGCTCGAGGGAGGCACTGTGGAGAGGGCGGGTCCTGCCAGCTCGGGGAGCTCCTCCTTCTTGGCCGACTCACACAGGCCTTTGCTCCTGTGGCCATTGAGGACGCTGTCGGTGGCCCGAGCCGGAGACGGAGGGACAGCTGCGTGGGACAGAGGCGTGGCTGTGAGGTCGTCCTCCAGGTCCTGGGGCACATCGATCTTGGTTGGCCACGACTGCCTGTGCAACACATCAGAAGGAGAAAAGGTATGCAGTCACGCACAGACGCTGGTAAAAGACATAGAGAAGTACAGCACTAAACCCACAGAGCCAAAAGGAGACAGGGCAGCAGCCTGGCAACCCCATCCTGCCCGGCCCCTGTCGGCCGGGATGCCAGGGGCCACGTGCTGCCAACAGGAGGCCATGCAGGCGCGACCTCGTCACAGCTGCCTGCCGGGGGCACGCAGGCGAGGGGCTGCACCCCAGAGGAAGCACTCACTTTCCAAAGCCTGCACAGCACCCAGACGACGTGTGATTGGAAAATGCGGAAATTTAAAATTCCAGTGAGAGACACACTGTCCTGAGTCCCCTCAAAATCCTCCCTCTTACACTGAACACTCCTCCCGTCGCCCTGGCCACTTTCTGCAGCGGCTCTGCAGGCCTCTTTCTTGAGGGTCTATAGTTGCTCTGCCCTGGCTGCCTCGATGGGTCATCTTGACTTTGGGAAGAGCCAGAAGTCCCTCGGTGCCAGATCCGGTGACCAAGGCAGATGAGGACACAGCGCCGTGTTTTACGAGCTGCCTTTTTGCGGGCTGGCGCTTGGCAGCAGCAGTCACTGTATTTTTGATCACACCTCATAAAGACACTCAAGAAAGTGTACCCCCAAACTGCAAGAACGATAAATGTGTTCAAAGCCAGGCGGATTTTGAGGGGGATTAATAGCGATGTGTCTTACTGTAATAAATTTTTTAAATGTAAAGATTCACTGTATATTTTGACCACACCTCTTACTTTATTCCTTTGATGCCTACAGCTCAGGTTTGTAAGCTGTAGTACTGCTAATAAAATTCACCTGGAATTTCCAGCGCTGCTTTTACAGCATTTATAAAAATAAGTGGAAACAGTTTAATGGGTGCTGGGAGAAGAGTGTATAACTGTCATGTATAAATCTCTTCCTAAATAAAAACTTTCTCTAGCTCTAAGTACGTGTACTTTCACACGCCCATAAGGAGTACTGTGAGGCCAAACGGGTCCTGTTTAAACACTGGCTTCGCTCTCCAGTCTAGAGTCACCCACACGATGAGAACACCGCTTGGTGGCCCCCGGGGACTCTGAAAATGGAGTGCTCTGCCTGCCACCTTGAATGGTGCTCTGAGTCCTCAACTGCCCTCCCTGTCTGGGGGATGGGAGGTGCCAGAGGCGACTTGACACCAGACCTTCCAAACAGCCACTTCCACTTGGTGACATTTTCGTCTTCATTTCACACCAATTGTGTTGGTCTAAAAATAAAGCCCAATGGAGCCTTCAGCCTGCAGATGCCCAGGGCTTTACACTGGTGTCTCCCCACGCAGCCTCCTAGCCCAGCTCGCCGGGTGCAGGAGGGGAACAGCGAAGGGGTGCCGCGTCGAGGCCAGGAGGTCAGGGCTGTCTGCAGCCGGACTCGGAAGCTCTTCCCAAACTGGCCCGCACTGAGCAGCGGGGCAGACCCGGTGGGGAGAGGGGCACAGACGGGTGGAGCTCTTCTCCCCTTTCCGCTCCACCTGAGAGCCGAGCCCCGCATCCTGTGTCTCCGGTCTGCCCCCACAAGGCCCGAAAGTGGTGGACATAGCGCCGTCTTCGGCCCACAAGGCGAGAAGGGAGGATGCCAACAGGAAGCGTGGATGGACCAATCACACTGACCAGGGCCCACGGTGATGGCTGCACGCAGGGGTCCACACACCGAACCCACTGTTTACCAACCCAGGCAGGGCGGCCGGGCCCTGCCCAAGGCCACACAGGCTCGAGTCAGTGATTTCTGGTGCTAGGCTGGGACCAGGACCGCCCCCTCCACTCTGGAGCTCGGCCCCCACGGAAGCAGGAGCAGGGTGAGGCGCCCTAGTGCTGCATGTTCCTGCCCCTCACAGCATCCCAGCTTAGCAGTTACTCCTCTCAGCCCGAAGGCAGGCAGCTAAGTCAGCGAGAGGTTAAGCAACCTGCTGGGCCAACCAGCAATGCACTGGAGGATCCCTGCCCACTCCCTAAACCCCGGGGTAGTATGAGGGTACAGAAATGCCCAACACATTTTAAAACCTATTTCAAATCACCGGGAGAAGAACTGGCATTGTTCCTGGAAGAATCAGGGGGAGGACAATGGGAGCATGTGAGCCCGGCTGGACGCTGCTTCCCCAGCCTGTCCCCGGCCAGGCCCACAGCCCAAGGCCGCGCCATGGGGACAGGACCCGCTCGGCACAGGGCCCCGAGCTGGCTGGCCTCTCCGCACCCTCACAGAAGAGGAAGGTGCGCCACTTCAAAACGTAACCCTACAAGACATTGCCCTCACCTAAACTGGGCCTTAATGTTGCTCGGGCTCGCTGACCGCGTCTGTATTTCCTTCTCCTGCTTCTCCCTCAGGATCCTCTCAGCCAGCAGGAAATAGGTGGCTGTGATGTGGTTGTACCTGTTGGTTTCCAGGGCTCTAAGGAAAAATGGAGGGAAGGTTAGCCACATAGACAGCTGCGCTTTTCACAAGAAGGACTGGTGATTTTTCAAAAGGATAAAAAAAATGAAATTTAATGACCAGGAAGCTTTAAAGTCATGCACAAAGGCAAACGGGGGAGGAGACTTAGTAGGTATTTAAGTCACTACCGAAATCCTAAAAGGCAACTACACATAAATGTTCATCTCAGTGAAAAAAAATGCAAAATGCTAACAGCATGTGGGCTTCATGTCAGTTTCAGATGTGCAAGAAATGGTGATGAACCCTCCCAGATGCTGTACGCTACCTGAAAGTCACTGTGTGTGAAACATTCACTGGTGAAGGATTTATCTGCTTCCAATGCAACAACATGAAGGCAGGACCTGCGGCCCTGTGTGCACTGATGCACTGTCAATCAGGAAAACCAGAAAGGGTGTCTGCTTTCAACTCTCCTTGCAATACGGGCACGGTGGGCACACGGGATTAAGGTGACTGAGATCATTCACTGCTTTTCTGGGTAAAATCAGTATTTTCATCCGTCCATTTAGAAAGCGGCGTTCACAGCGCACCTGTGTCCCTGGTGCTGGGCACGACACCCACCAAGGCATGGGGCCTACCGTGGGTCACCCTGGGACAGGGCCTCAGAAACCCCACGAGGCCCGTAAACACATAAGGACGACTTTCAGGCTCTGCGATACACCACGCATGCTCAGGACGGAAGCCATTCAGAGGTCAGTGCTGACTGTGTCTGCCTGGGGGATGGGGCGGGCGGCAGGAGGGCTTCCTGCAGAGCCGCTGGGGCTGGGGTCACGCTGCAGGCCAACGTGCGAGCCTGAACTCAGGGTAAGCAGCAGCGGGAGGCACTGAGGACTACGCAGGCCACAGCCCACAGGCGCCACACACCTTTCCCTGTGGATGGAGATGCTCCCTTGAGGTGAAGTCACACTAACTATGAACTCTCCATGCACTAGTGCTAGTGTGGATCTGAGGGAGACGCTGGGCCATCAGGGAGATGCACACAACCCTCTCCCTTAGTCATCCTCCACACACTCCTACACACATGTGCTCAGCGGACACACGTGTCCTGCGCTCTGCTCGGACAGCTCACATAAGTAGCTCTGTGTCATTCTGGGGACTTGCAATGCACCTGGAAACTTGGACAAATCTGTACTGAAACCCAAACCAAGAATCTGTTTACTTTTGTAAACCCTTCCCGCCAGGGTATGAGAAACCCCGAAGATGTATGTCCTGTACACAGGCCACACGGGCACCATGGGCCCCTCTGTCCCGGGTCTGGGACTAGGTCAGATCCGCAGTCAGAACACAGTGGGCCCCAGCCGTTACCTCCGCGTGGGCTTTTAGCTGTTTCCTCTTTCCATCATACCCAACTGTTTCTTCAATGAAATAAATAACTTTTGATATTTGTCTATGGAAACACTGAATATTTAGCCAGGACCTCTTAAAAATTGTCATGAGAAGCAGTTGCATCTACATGCTCTTTGACACCCAGCTGCTCGGGTTACTGACACCTGGCTGTGGGGGCTGGGTGGTGGAGCCCTTGCCTGGCATGCACGAGGCCCTGGGTTCTGTCCTCAGCATCAGAACAGCAAAAGCCAAAGCCCTGCTTCTGGTGTGAAGAGAAAGCAACACCACGAAAGCCTGCAGGGCCCGATGCTGCACAGGGCTCCAGGGAGAGAGGACTGAGCTCAGCTTGACCATACACGAGCATGGGCACTGTGTCATCCAGAGGAGATCAGGCAGGGCTGCTCTGATCTCCCCACTCCCTATGGAGACCGGCAGGAGACCTGGCAAGGAAGAGGACACTGCTACAGACAAGCTGTCCTCCCAGACACAATCCAGCCGCTGCACTGCACCCCACTGGAAGTGAGAAGGCCACGCACTCACTGACACCACCCGGCAGTGACTCACCTGTTCACTAGAACAAAACCCAATCAAAACACCCTGTGTGTCAGGCACCGGGCGGGGGCACTAAATAAAGACGTAACTCCTCCCAGCTGGGGCTCTACCACAACACAGGGTCCCAAAGACCCAGCAAGCCCCTTCTGGTAACCCCATCCTGGGCCCCTACTGGTCAGAACTGACATACTCTACAATGGCATCGCGATCGGCAATGTCCCCGAGCACCATGCGCTGGATGATGCTGTTGTGCTCCTCTTCCGAGAGGTTCTTGTAGGACACGAGGGGGATGTTGTACTTCATGGCCGGTGAAGGATCCACCCCCTGGAGCCAAGCATGGTTTTCAATCTCTTCTAAAGAGGCCCTTCTCTTGGGATCTCTCTGCAGCATCCGGGTGATCAGGCTGCAGAAGAAGGGAGGGTGGCCGTTACAGCAAACTGCTTACAAAGATGAGCAAGGGCAGACTTATTAAACATCTCTCACACCATCGATCCCACCAGGTTCCCAGATGGGCACAAGGAGAGTTCAGTGCCGTCACATTTGTAAAGTAACAAACTACAACCTACAGTTGCGCTGATGAGCCTGCACACCAACAGCGTCACTGTGCCGTGGAGTTAACGCAGGTACCAACATGTGCCCAGCTGCCGTGGGCGCAGAGCACGCCAGTACCAGACACAGTGGTTGGCAGTGACAGCCAGCCAGCTTGTAAACAAGTGAAATGCCATGCAAGATGTTTCTAGAAGCCAGGGATTTAGCTCAGTGGCACCGCACCTGCCTTGCAAGCCCAAGGTCCTGAGTTCGATCCCCAGTATTGGAGAAAAAAAAGAGCTTTCTAGAAATGGGTTTTATTTAAAGCACTGTGTTGACTGAATAAACACACGAGGAGGACTCAGCACCAACCATGCAGTGAGGCGGGGCCCGTGCGCTCCATGGGTACGCCTGCAGAGGACAGCATGAGGGCAGCACGCACCCCACAAACACTTGGCCTGGCTTCAGGGAGGCGGATGAGAGAGTGAGGGGTGCGCTGCCCAGTCCCGAGGGAGGCCTGCCCGACTCGGTGGTGCTGGGCATGGGCTCTAAGAACGCAGGGCCCACGTCAGCCCCATCTGGGTGGCGCTACTCGCTGGGTTTTCCTGTGCACGCCAGGGACCGAGCCCTGCACTCCACGTGCATCGAGCGCGTCACCTCTGAGGTGCGTCCCGGTGCTCTGACACCTGACCTGTAAGGAGTGGATCCAGACCTTCACACCCTAACTTCTTAACTGGCACCTAAGATGCGGCTCCACTGGGAAAGAAAGATCTTCAAGCTGGCAGGTTTCCTCTTCACAGGTGTTAGGAGAAATTCAAAACGTCGTTATTCTAGCAAATCCTTTAGTTAGTGGCAATGATCTCTGCTGGGTTCATTTTAAAATACTGAGAATATCAATGAAATACTACACTCCAAGAGCTCGCCCCATCAGCGACTTCTCGCTACAGCAATGACCAGGGTGCAACACTTGTGACCGCGAGGGACCAGCCTGGTGCACATCTCACCGCCGCTTCCCGTGCGCCCAAACAGAGCTCATGGGCAAACGGCCAAGAGCAATGCAGGGATAAAATCGAGCCCTGCTATGGGAACCTGAAACAGCGCAAGAGAGAAGCTTCACACTGCTGCAGAGAAAGGCAACTTCCACGGTGGTGTCTTCACTTCAAGCGAAGAAATCGCCACCTCGGAGGCGGCCAGTGAGGGGCTTCTTGAAAGCAAGCATACTTAACAAGCACATGGAGTAAGCGTGTGAGCACTTACCTGTATTCTAATGCTGAATTTCAAGTGAAAATCTGGGGCTCCCCCCCCAACGTCTCTCAAAACCACAGAAATATTAAACTCAAAGAGGAAAGTGAACTCGGATGCTTGGAAGCTGAATCGCCGCAGACTGAGCGGGCACGGAGAGGAGTGGACTCACACTTCCGGTCACGCGCCTGTCTACTTACTCTTTACACTCTTTCGACACGTGGGCTGGCACCGTGTACTTGCAGTCCATGATCATGGTCAGCGTCTCGCTGTCGTTGGCCTCTTGGAAGGGCGGCTGCCCACACACCAGCATGAACAGGATCACGCCCAGGCTCCAGATATCTGCAAGTGCAGACAAGGCTTACTGCCGGCCTATGTGAACACCACACGCAGTAAGAAGCACCCGTAGGCGCCTCTGAAGCAATCGAAAGCACTGTATCACAAAGCAAAAATGTCCAGGGAAGAAAACCGAAGCCTTGGTAGGGCAGGAAAGGGGTCTGTGTGCTCACTGGCTTCACTCATGGCCCAGGCTGGGCCACTGCAGAGTGAAGGCTGGCAAATGCTCTGTGGAGAGACAGAAGTCCCTCTGCAGCCGGCAAGATCATCCTGTGGCAGTGCCTTGCCAGCTCCCAGGCCAGAGCAGCACACTGTTCTTCTCCCCTGACAGCCTGCACCAGAATAAAACTGCTAAGACTTTAATGCTTTGAGGAGACCTGAAAGGGTCACAAGTATCTCAGCTGTCCTTCACCTCACTCCTGATGAGGCAGCTAGAACATTACAGCCCAGAGACCAGCGAAATGCAGCTGAGGATGAAGAGAAGCAACAGATCCGTCCCGCAAGGCGTAACCAACTAGGAGAAGGCCCCACCTTTCAAGCAGCAGAATGCAAGGAAGCACTCAGCCTGAGGACGACGCCCACTTGCAGGCTGAGCTCCAGAGCATCTCCGGGCCTCCCAACTCCAGCAGGAGGCGCCAGCGAGCCTCCTGTCATCGGGCAGCAATAAGCCACCGACAGGATGGAAAAGGGTGCTTTGTGAGATGAAAATGGACTTAAGATAAAAAGGACTTACGAACAGAACACACATGATAGTATGAACAGCCACATAACCAAAACTCAACTCCAGAAGCTTGGCAACCCCACAAGGCTTAGGAGGGGACGCCCTACCCTGCCACAGGCCTTTGTCATCATCTGTTAACGCTCAGCTGCAGCTCTCATGTAAGACACCCAAAAGAACACAGGTTCCAGGCCAAGAGCATTACAATTTGCTAAGAAAAATGACTAAAACTAAAACAGCACCAAAGGCAGAAACCCCACAGTTACACACAACGTGGTACTTTACATGTATAATACATTTTACTAAGGATGCACTAATGGAAAAAATGAAACAGAAAAATCTGCTGAACACATAGAAACACATAGATACAGAAGGCAGCTACCTGAGGGCCAGCGCGCCCGGCCCTGTGGGGCCCAGCTCTGAGGCTGCCTGCGAACCTGTGACGGACACGAACCGCACCCGGCCACTGGCTGGCAGTCGTGTCTCGCCTGCACCTGGGAACCCAGAGGGCCACATCCTCCCAAGACCAAGAAGGCAGGGTGATGGCGGGCACGCGCAGCCCTTCCTCTACAAAATGGGCTCTCACCCAGTGTCTCTCTCGGGCTGGCTTGAGCTTGCCGCCCTCCTGAGCAGCGCCAGCACCTGCTCCACATGGCCGGGAAGAACTCACACACCAGGTTCCAGCAGCGCCTTACTGAGCGACTGAAGGAAATCCACGGAGCTGGCGCTGAGCTTCAACCCGCTGTGCGCCGCCGCCAGCTGCCAGGCACCGCTGCGAACGGTGGCGAATACAGCTCTCCTCCTTACGGCTGCTGGTCCTTATCTTACAAAACACTTATGTTCTAGAAATTAACTGTAAAGTAAATCTCATTTTTCTAGTGATGTCTATTATTCAAGAATGGAAACTCACCAATTCTGTATTTCTAGTTTGTGCTTGGCTATGCCCCTTTCCACCAAAAAGAAAAAATTTTTAAATGACTCACAACAAAAAATGCATACAGATTAAAAATCTGTGCAATTAAAATAAAAATTCTTCTTTTCCTATTGCCAAATGCTGACAGCGTTTAATGTACTGCCATCATCACGCCTAACCACCAACACACATGCGTCTGGTTTACAATCAATTTATATCTTTCCACGTAAATCCTGTAGAACAATGACATTTATAAAAATAAGTAAACTCTTTTTTTTTTACTTTTACTTTACGCTAAACCACAGGTGACATCTCACACAGGTCTCTGATAGTATAACTAACTACGCAAAGTTGATGTTCTAAAAATATAACAAGTGCATACATACCAACTAGCTGTTACCCAAAATTTGTAGGTGGTGAAGGAAAACTTTCTTTCTCTGTTAAGCATTAATCTTATAAGAATCAAGAAGTCCCGTTATTTGGACTTAGTGTCTTCAGAGTCGTTTGCTCAGCAAGTGAAGACACTGCTAGTTAGGAGGTAACACGTGATGAGAAAAGCTAAACACGAGAAAAGGCCACATCGCGCACGCTGCTCAGTTTCCAGTTAGGACTTAATCTCCGAGCCCAGATGCTCAAAAGTCCAGAGACTCTGAAATATGACTCTATGCCACGGAAACTGCTGAAACAGACGCCACAATCTGAAGCATTTCAGCCAGAAAAGGACAGAAGTATCAGGAAGGGGGCAGAGTGTTACACGGACCAGTGATCTCCCCACCTGGACAACATGCTTACTCAGAAAAGGCCTGCATCTGTCCGGAACATGCACACTTTTTGTTATTATGCCCCAAACCAGTGGCAACGAATCTTTCAGAGCTGTCAATGATATAAACAGCCGGCTGCGGCACGCATGCCCCAGGTTCCCACCACTGCCCTACACAGCAGTCTAACAACTGTTCACACATCAGCTGCCCAACTGGGCCTCACAAGTCATCCGGTGGGGACTGAAAGCACACAGGGAAGAGCATCTTCCATGCAGACCGAACCCCTCTGCTGTAAGGGACCGGATCTTCTTGGGTTTGGCTCAGGGCAGTCCTGGAACCAGCCTCCTGCACACACTCAGGGAGCACTATATTTACTTCTCAGACTTTCTTTTTTGGTCTTTGAATGATCTGTGGCCAAAGGAGATGAAAACAAACCACTAAAAAAACATAAGAGTGGTATGACTTTAACCAAGTTACTTACGAATGGGCTGTCTTCACTGAGGGAACACCACAGCAAGCTACTTCCTCATAAAGCTGCTGTGAGCACTCCGAGGATTAAGAGGACTCCAGCTAAGAATCCAGCATGGAGGAAACTCTCAAGGGCGCCTGCTGCTGTGCGGCCTCTCCTCGTCTGTGCCAGGCACTGCTCTAGGCACAGTGACCCCATGACGACAAACATCCCTGGCCTCGCAGGCCTCCCGACCACGGAGGGAGACAGACAGACAGCAGGAAAGTTCGGGGAGCCACAAAGCCAGTGTGGGGAAGAGGGGAAGAAAGACGGGCAGGGACAGGGACAGGGATGGCTGGGCAGTGACGAGGTGGCGAGCTAAAGCCCAGGAGCCGCACGCCATCCAGAGGGCGCAACTGTCTTTTTCTAAATAAAACCACAAACTCCTGAGGGCGGATCACAGCCTCAGGTTGACACCAGGACTGCCAAGGACCCAGCAAAACCGGAAATGGGAAGCAAGGCCAAAACATGGAGTAGGAACTTGACTTTTTTCATTGTTAAAAAAAGTTAATAGCACTGTCTAACAGGTTAACATCAAACCACTGAACCATCAAATTCAGTGTTAATACTAGTGTCTGAAACACTGTGATTTCTGACCCACCTATGGGCTCTTGGTTAACAGAAATAGAAAAAAAAAAGAAATCACATAAGTGTAATTCATTTGGCTTAAAACAAAACAAAAAATCTTCAACACAAGGAAACGGGGGCGGGGGGGTGTCTGACCTCATCGAGCGCTGAGGGTGGGAGTCTGTGGTCTGCAGCGGGCGGCTGAACCAGGCTCTTTCCAGGCTAGGGGTGCAGTGCACATTACAAAGCTCACTGCAGGCAGGATAAAAAGACCAAACTGCGAACAAAGGAGGAAAAGGGACATGCTGACCGTCTGAGAAAACCCCAGTGCAGAGGAGGGCTGGGGTGTCCCGATTACTGAGAGGTTTTCTACAGCACGGTTTTTGAAGTGAATCGCCTGCACAGCCAAAGCACGAACCGCATCAGGAAGCCCTGGGAAGGTCAGAAGCGAGGTCCAAGAAGCAGCCTCTACTTCTCTTCTCGCCCTCTTTTATCAGGATGGCCATGAGTCAAGCAAGAGGCCATACAGGAAGTTCTGAAACCACCGCAGGTGGAATGAGGCGCCTCTCACGCCCCAGTTCCGGCGCTGAGATCCAAGCCAGCCTCTTGCTTCCAGCGCGCACAGTTCTCGTGGAAGAGGCCGGGCTTTCTCAGCAGCGCTGCTTCACAATGGGTGGTCCGGGCACCTGAACGGAGCCCAGGCCTCTGCAGCTTCTTCGATGCGGAGAACCCCGACCATTGCTGCGTGCCAGGCTGAATCCCCACTCACACCAGAATAACTAACTCTCTGCGTCCAAAGTCACCCAGCGCTTGGGTCACCAGTGCTTGCTTCACACAAGATCCATGGTTCACCCCCAGGAACGGGACTAGAGAGCACTCTCAAAGTCCAAAACTGTCGGGTCCAGGAGTGGGGCTGACAGGCATGAAGAATTTGCCCTACGAGTCTGGAAGCAAGTCTTTGAGTCATGTTTGAGGATATTTCTACCATCCTGGCTCCATCAAAGATCTGCTCAGAAGCAAGGTTTTGCTGTTTCACAGAGAAATGTTCCCTCCCGTAACAACAAAGGCAGTGAGAATGAATGTGAGCTTCTCAGACTTACTTTATTAACATTTCTTCTCCAAACCACAATTCATCTGATGCCCCTGGTGACTTCTGAACCCGATGCTGCCCAAGCAAGCGTCATCAGCGCAGCCCCTGCTCTCAAGTCCCGCCTGTGCACTCGGGTGGTCACCAGCACTGCCACACACCCGGTGACCCCAGACATGGCGGGCCCTCGCTGAGGGTCCTGGGCTCCGTGTCAGCAGGTGCAGGCAACTCTACCAAGGGGCCCCAGGACCCTGCTCTCCCCTGAGGTCCCCACCCTGTCCCCTGCCCAAGCAGAGAGCCGGCCACCGAGGGCGGCACCATCACCACGGGCTATGATCGCGAACCTTGTCCTCACGGCCGGGTACCTGAGGCCCCGTATGCAGAGTGCTGGGTGTCCCTGTCCCAGCCAGGGCCGGCAACACCAGTCTGATGAGTGCGGGAACCCTAATGGAGAGGGGCTGAGATGGTCTCAGGGTGCAGGGCAGGCGGTAAAGGTTACTCAGGGTCAGGAAGCCGAGAAGCGCCTGCAGGGGTGGCCAGTGAAGGCAGCTGTGGCTGACCTCAGCCTCCCATGAGCTTTGTAGGCCAGGAGGAGGCTCAGCCAGCCCGTGGCATCCTGCACCAGTGGCCAGCCGGGCTCACCTGTCACACTGCTCCGCTGTGTGACTGCGGCCGCCCCAGCTCCCCTGGGTCTGCTGTCCCGGGTGCCGGTGTCTGAGCATCGTACTGCAGGCCTCACTGCCGGGCCCCAGGCAGGAGCCAGGGCACCTCAGGGTACAGAAGCAGAGCAAGTGGGAAAGCAGGGCACTTCACCCTGCTTACGCCATACACTTCCTTTACTTGAAGGACAAGAACACTCATTTACTTGCATGTAAAATTTAAAACCAGATACACGTAAGAGATGCTGATGTGATGCACAGGTACAGTATTTTAAGCAAGCTGAAACATTCTTTGTGCTGGGGTTGAACCCAGGCGTCTGCCCTGGGCTACCTCTGCAGTGATCCCCACCCTTCCAGGTTCTGAGAGAGGGTCTCACTACATGCCTAGGTGGCCCAGGCTGAGCTCAGGCCTGCGATGACCCTCCTCTTCACGGGGTCGGAAAGGGGATGACAAAAGGCTGAGGTGTGCTCTCTACTCACAGCGTCTGTCTCACGCCTGTGACCCGGCACCCTCGGTCCTGCAAGGTTCCCTGGATTCCAACCAACCTCCTCTCCAGACTCGCACTTTTTGAGCACACATAAGTGCTTCAAGAGCGAAGAAAACTCAAATATAAAACTCATTAATGTGGGCTGGGGATTTAGCTCAGTGGTTCTGCTGCCTGCCTCGCAAGCGCAAAGTCCCGAGTTCGAAACCTGATACCAAAAACAAAATTCTTTAATGTTCCATAGAAATCCATGAGTCTTATAAAACATGACTTTAAGAGTGAAGTGGAGAGTTCAATCCCCGGTACCAAAAAAAAAAAAAAAGAGGGGCGTGGGGTCCACAGAGCTTCTCGATAGCCCAGAGACTGACAAAGTGTGCTCTGGAGGGCTCAGTACTGCAGTGTTAGGGAGCGCATTGGTGCTCCTGCAGCCAGGGAAGGCCTCAGGGCCAGCCGCCGGGTACTGCCCCAGCTCCACTTCCCTGCTTCAGAACAGAGCTTCAAGTCCTTGACTGTAAGGTGACACCCTGCCAGAGTCACCAGGGAGGCGGCTACGTGGGCGCATTTCCTGACAGCCACATTGGGTGATCTGCCACCCAGAGCTACCCTGTGGGGCACTCCTAAGACCTCGGTGCAGAATCAGCTACAAACCCACGCCTCTCCAAAACAAGATCTTCTCAAGGCTACTCTGTGAACCCTAACCTCTCCTTCTGTCAGCTCCAGGGGAAAAGCCCTAGCCTTGGCCCAATTCCGTGGCGACACTAGTTACAAAGGTACAATGCTCACTACTGGAAGTCCTGCGACAGTATGGGAACACAGGCCTTAGCCCTGGAGCTTCAGAGTGGACACCGTTCAGAGGGAGGGTCCTCTACCGTGGGGCACGAGACTTTCAAGCAGTGACTGCACATTTCAAGTTCCCTTCAAGACTGGGACAAATGCAAATGCAATAGAACTTTACGGGTCTAACTTTGAAGCAGAAAGCAGAAATGTTTAAATTTAGTACAATTTAGTCCAGTTCAATTTCTCTAGTCGAGTACACACTAGAGTCTGCATGGTCAGCACTTTGTAAGTTGGAAGTCTGCAGTCTCGATGCTCATTTCATAGCTAGTGAAGTGCTTCAGTGTTTTAAGGTGATTTTTAAAACATCGAGGATTTTCATAAGATAACATACAAACCACTAAAATATCAGTTAACGGGAATCACTTGCATGTGGCAACTCTTGGCTAAGACTTTTTTTTGGTACCGGAGATCGAACTCGGGTCCTTGCGCTTGCGAGGCAGGCAGCGGAACCACTGAGCTAAATCCCCGGCCCTCTTAGCTAAGACTTAAAACAGGTTCTCCTTCCCAAGGCACTAAATAGGGCCCCACGGGTCCCCCTTCTGCCCCTAGAAGTGGAATTTCGCAGCTTGCAGTCTGGTTGCCCACGTGCTGCTGCCCCGTGTACCCCGCGGTGCGGGCATGACCCAACTCATCTCCCTTAGCGCCAGTTATGCAGGCAGCCAGCCAGGAAAGCCCTGTGTACTCGCTTTCTGCTAACACACATCTTCGCTTCTCTTGGGTGGACACAGTGGGCTTGCCAGGTGAGTGCCCACTAACCTTTCTAGGAACCCGCAAGCCACTTTCCAAAGATAACGGAGCCCTGCTGCTCTACTCTGTCTCGGAGGCCGAGGCTGAGAACCACCAGGGTTTGGAAGGCAGGCCACTTCACTTCACGGGTGTGGTTTTCACCGGCATTTCCTTCATGACAAATGGCGCTGACTTGCCAAGTTCAGTCTTTGCTAACCTGTTTGTAAAAATCTTTTGCCTATTTTTAAACTGGGTTGCCCGTTATGGCTGAGTTTTGAGACTTCTTTATACAGTATTTGATTTGCAATGATTTTCTCCTAGTCTGTGCTTAACAGTATCTTTCAAGCAGCAAGCATTAATTCTTATAAAATCCAATTTATCAAGTTTTTCTTTTACAGATCATGCTTTTGTAATTGTATGTGACATCTCTTTGCCTATGCTAAGGTAACAAAGATCTAGGTTTTCTTCTAAAAGTTTTAGGTTCACATGCTACTTCTAGGTCTGTGAAGCAAGTTGAGCTTTCACACACAGGGTAAGGTACAGATCGAGGTTCATTTAACAGTTTCTGCAACATAGCTGAAAAAAAACATCTTTTCCCCAGTAAATTGCTTTAGCACCTTTTTTCAAAATCAACTGACCATGTATGTGTGGGTTTATGCAAGGACTTGTTATTCTATTAAAATTTCTTTTGCCAATTTCATGTCATCTTTAATCTAGCTTTGTACTGTCTTCAATACCCTACATCTAAGGTTAAACTTTTTCTTCCTCCCCCACTATCTGCACCAAGTTACCTAATGCACTATCTTTTCATTTGTGCACAGGGAGACTGAGAACTGTCTCTACGTTAAGAACAGAAATCTTCCCTGTACAGCGAAACCTTGGCTGTCGAGCTCCATGCCAAATTCGTGTTCAAACACCAGGAAGTTTGAGAACTGCACACACTGTGTTTTCCCCATAAGAAACAGTAGAAAACCACATAATTGGTTCCGAGGCCCAAAGTTTACACTTACAAATTCATTTTGCCCAAATTTTAACAAATTTTGCAATGACTTCCTCCTTTAACTCCATCATGGCTCTCACAGTTTCCTCTTAGCTTACTGCAAGGCTCATTTACTTTCTTTGCAGCCGTGGTATGATATTCTAGGCAAACAGAAACAAAGCACCAGGGCGAAGGCTGTGACACGGCACTGGATGCTGTCCAGGCAACAGCGGCGCCCGCCCTGAAACATCTCACCTTTTTTATGTTAGTATTACTTTTCATTAATTTAATTTAATGTCTGCAGTGAGACTCGACGTGTGACTCACTTTCAGTCCGTACAGGTTTTTTCAAGTCAGATTTTCAGTTCGGCTATTGAGCAGTTACCAACACCAAGCAGATTTTTTTTGAACTTTGCTGTTTGAGTAATGGAAAGGTCAAGCTTGGCAGTGTTCGACAATTCGGGTATCACTGTAATACAGATATTCCCCCATTCTGCATTCTTTGTTCTGAGAATACGTGTACCGGGCTGGTGAACCATGATAAAATCTATCACCCTTTGTCTTATGATTTCTTTAGAGGCCAAGATCCTATGAATCCTTTTTCTTAATTGTTTATATACAAATCCTTAATGGACCTGGAGTTTACTCTGACACATGACATATGTTGGGGCGGGGGGGGTCTCTGGTCCCTTCCTCAGGCATTTCTTTTTTTCTTTGGTACCGGGGATCAAACTCGGGTCCTTGTGCTTGCGAGGCAGGCAGCAGAACCACTGAGCTAAATCCCCGGCCCCTCCTAAAGTATTTAACTAGTCCAGTCAATTTACTAACTCTTCTTCTGATGCCTTTGATAATGGAGGAATTTAAAATTACTGGAACCTATTATTTTCCCCAGGTGGACTTAGGCCGCTGAAAAGCTCAGATCCAGGGGGCCCCGGGGGGTGGCAGTCCCCACAGTACTACGTGGACATCGACAACCGTGCTTAGCCCTGTCTGCCTGGCACGGTGCCGGGTGCTGAGATGCAGCTGGAGCTGACTGAGGCCGGCAGCCAAGGGGGCTGGCTCTACAGCAGAGCACCACTGCCAGCCCTCAGCCTCTGCGCAACTCATTGGAAGGCAGCTCCACCTTGGCTCTCGGGGAAGTGTCCCTGTCCCTTCAGCGCCAGCTGTTCCAGCGTGAGCGCCCCTCACCTGACCTCCAGGAGACTTAAAAGCATCGATCCCGGGGCTCCAGGCAGCACAGCGAGACACACGTCCCGACTCCAGCTCTCAACTCCGATTTCCTGATTCTCTCACAGCCCTCCTCCTGCTGCTATTGGATGCCGGTCCCCACATCTCCCTCTGGTGCCTGTTAGATGACTGCTGGGAATACAAATTATTGACCTTGGTGGAATTCTATTTAAAATTAAGGCTCTGTGTGAGACCCTGACTGCTACGAACCAAGTCCATGTGGTTTGTCCATCTCGGCCACTGAGGAATTTACGAGCTGCCTCCTGGTGCTGTGTGTATCTGGGCCAACTCAAGAACTGCTCTCAGGAAAGTGGTCAAGAAACAGTTCTCCAACCGCTAAGAGCCACTGAGAGCTGGGGGTTCCGCAGCTCATGTATCTCACAGAAAGTGACGTAAGAATAATTGTGGAAAGGCTCCTTCCCGTATGAGAAGCTGCTCTCCTCTGCCCTGATAACAGCTGAAAAGGCAAAGGGAAACAGCAGGGGCCACTAGAATTCTTCACCTATGTTTCTTGCCTCTACTAACTCAGGAAGTCCTTCTGACACTGAAGCTGGAGGCTAAATCCAAGAAATCTGCATCAAGCTGTTCCCTGGATAACACGGGTGTCCTTGTATGGGACACACAGCAAGGTGTCCAACCCACACACTGACCGATGAACAAGTACAAAACAAGACAAATCTACAACCAGTGGGAATTTTCTGCCTCCTAGTGGAATAGAAAGGGTTTCAGGAGACGGAAAGTCCTGCTGGAACAACTAAAAACAAACTAATTTGCAGAAACTGTGTTTTTAAAGCCTCAGGAGCAACCAGAATAGAAGAGCTGAAATTTCAGATCCTGAAGAACAAAACAAGAATCAGACAGTACAGCCTCAGGAATTGCAATGGATCACATAAATGTTCCTTAAAAAGGGCCCAAGCAACATATCTTACACTCCAAAGAAAAGAGGCTGTTTTGCATAATACCTAAAAATCTGCCAAAAAAAAAAAAAATAGCTACTCTGATGTAAGAATATAAACTTGTATCTGGCTGAGACTCGCTCTGCCTTGCTGGGTATCAACCAACTGCTGTTCTACTGAACACGGGCGTCTCTGAGGACCTTGCTAACGCAGGTTCTGTCCTCTGGGAAGTAACTGTCACTGAGCACAAGACCGCAAACCGCACCGTAGGATGTGCACTAGGTTACACCACCTGAGGGCTTCCTTCCATCTACTGGGTCTCCCAAAACAGGAGTCTAACAAGGACTTCCATAGGTCAGTGAAAAGTTGAGACAAATAAATTCTATCAATAACATAGAATTCATTTCTAAAACAATCATGCCGAACACAGCAAACACCTGTAAGTGGAGCTTATTTGACTTTTTAGAAGAGGGCTAGGGGTGTAGCTCAGTGGTAGAGTGATTGCCTAGCAGCACACACAAAAAATTAAATAAAAATAAGTAAAAAGAACACCGTGCACCCAATGACTCGATGTTCCTTCCAGACACAGCCTCATCTATAAACCCTAAGTCAAACTTCCCACTACGATCTCCTACCCAAGTTATAGCAAGGAAATTTTAGATACAATAAGGAAAATAAAAGAGCTAATGTGCAAAACAGTAACAAGTCAGGTACCCAAAGACACCTGTATTTTCTTCTCCACAGCTGATTATGTGCACATCCTCCCTGCACAACAGTTGTAGGCCCATGAACTCACAACAGAGCCAGGGAGGTTCACAGTAGTCACTAACTGCCTCCAAAACGGGCACTGAATGTGGTTTGTCTGCATTACCCAGAGGACAGCTCTCAAACGATCCTCTAAGCATCTAGGAGTCATCAGAAAAGGAGTTGTGGCATAAGCAAACACTAATTGGAAGATCCACAATTCAACCTGGTAAGTTTTTGTTTCTTTAGGTCATCCTACTTATCCACTCGGCAGACACGAAGAGTGCAGTGCTGAGGAGCAGCCGGACTCAGAGGAGAGCAGAATACACGATGCCCTCTCTCCAGTGCTTGCCCTCGCAGAGGACAACCAAGCCGCCCAAGGGAGGCAGGCCTGGCCGGGCCCGTCCGAGTCCACACAGAAGGGCAGCCGGGGCAAGCAGCCTCCCAGTGCTGCGCACTGCTTCTGGTCCCCACGGCAACCCCATCTCCCCTGTTGCAGTGACCCGACCTGTGGTGCTGCTGCTGTCCGGCCCCAAGCTGAGTGCGCCTCACCCACCGAGGCTGGATCTCCTCCCCTCACACGGCACCACAAATGCTGAGATCCTACAGTTTGAGTTTCAGAATTCAAAATGACTCTAAATTAAAAATGTAAAACATTAAGTTAGGCAGTGTTTTACACTGGATGCCATTGTAAACACGCTCCTTATAAAGGCTAATACATCAATTATGACTAAGATAAATCAATGTTTTCTGAAGGTCAAAGGGGTTCTATAAAAAGGGCTCTACAGAGAGAGGGAAAGAAGAAATGATGACTGTGAAGGCCACGTTTGGAACAGACCTGTGGCAGCAGCCCGGGCTGCTCTACTTGGTTCTGCCCCCCACATCACTGCTCCTCACGAGCCCCGTGACAGTGGCAGCCCCAGCCCTGTGTACAAGCACGTGCAGGTGCTTCTCAAGCCGCTTCCTGCATCTGACAGCCTCAGGGCCACACACACACAGCGTCCCCCTAGCACAGGTCTCCCAAGAGGCCCTGACTGTCACCAGCCAGCCAGGTGCATCGGGTGGGCACAGGGCCCACTTCTCACAAGCCCTAAACCACTGCCTGCAACAGCTGCAGCTCAGCCTGTCCAGCAACACGCATGCACTGCCTAACAGGGCTCCGAATTTACTGCAGTTCAGTTTGTTCTGAAGCTAAATTTTGTTGTGTAATTTTTTGTTTCATGTTTTCATCTTCAAAAGGCTTACATTCTTATCTCAGAAAAGCTTTAAAAAGCAACTAAGCAGATTTAGTGTTTTCAAATATTTTCTATGCAGCAAACTAAAGACAGTAAAAGTGGGTTCAGTTCCTGTGCATTTCCGTATTGAAACAGCTACTGTTCTCAGAGGTTGGAAAAACTCATCTGAAGTTCCGAGAGACTAACTCATAATCAAATAAATACCAGGACTTCATCTTTTAATCTAGCATTTTTGAGAAGGAAGGAAAATCCCTACTTTAGAAATGAACTATTCCCTAAGTATAAACAACCGAGCATGCTGAAAGTTAAATACAACTAAAAACAACATGCGAAAGACAGGCACAAAGGTTGCGGGCCTGCCCTCCTCCCAGTTTCCCACGGCAGCCAACATTTCAGAGATTCCCTGAGGACAAATTTCCAAAACAAGCCAGCACCTCGGACATTCTTCCTCCCACCCGGAGAGACTGAGGCACACGAGACTGAGGCTCCACATCGGAGGTCCCTGCGGGGAGGCAGCTGATGCTCAGGGAAACAAGGCCCTCTGTGATCCCCCAAAGAGGAATCAGGAGCCGCCTGGGCAGAGCAAGGCTGATGGGGTCTGGTGTGCGCCCCGCGCCATGCACCGGGTGGGTGCCAGGACTCCAGGAGGGGACGAGGGCAGGAGAGGGGTACAGCGAGGAGGCAGCCTGGTGAGGGCTGAGGGAGGTGGGGAGACCACCATGAGGGCCACGCCCCGGGGGCTCAGATGCAGAGACTCAGACTTCCCCAGGGACAGGCACTGCTTCCTCTCAAACAGAGGTTGCCTGTACTGTGCTGTCTTCCAATTGATAAACACCATATGTCTAGCCCTTTGTTTAGGTCTCTGAGTTCTTCCTTTACCATTCTGTAACTTTTAGCATAATTTTTTTTAGGTATGTTTTTTTTGTTGGGTTTTTTTTGTTTTTTGGCGGTACAGGGGATCGAACTCAGGACCCTGAGCTTGCGAGGCAGCCACGGTGCCACAAAGCTAAATCCCCCAATACTGTGGTCTCCATGTGCTGTTCACTGTTAGCATTATAGAGATGTAATTAATTTTGCAATGATTTTTTATATCCTGTGATCTTGCTAAATTCATTAGTTCTAGAAATTTGCAGATTTCTTGAGATTTTCCAGGTAGATAAACATGTCAATTTCAAGTGGAGACAGTTCAATTTCCCGCTCGCCGATCTGATGTTTCTGTACTATGCAGCGAAGGTGGGACGTGTGGGCCCTCGCCTCACTCCCACAGAGGAGGACGGTGTCAGCTCCGGGGCTCGTGCTGATGCTGTTTATGAGGCTGAGTGTGTTCCTCTCTCTTCCCAGTTAACTAAGAGCAAGAAAGAGTTACTGAGGGTAGGCAAAGAGTAACAGTTTAATGCAGGGCAAATTACACATCTATGAAGAAAAGAACACAATTTTTTGCACACTAACATGCATGATGATACATTCTCATCTGGGGCATGTCTCTTAAAGGCTGAATTGCAAATATGATAAGTATTATAGACAACCCAAAAGCCACAAACAAGCAAACTAAATCAAATCTTTGCATAGTACTGAGCCATGCTTTAAGCTAGATTTCAGTTATATCTACTACAAAACCAGCAATGCTAAATTAATGCAGGACAGGAGATTTCACCTTGAAGACAGACTCTCTATGAACCAGGCAACATTCAGTACAGGGGTTTTCAGGTCCAGAGTTGTAACTTCCTAGGAGGACTCCAAATTGCAAGGGAGATGCCACAGTTCTCAATACTAAACTTAATTCATTTTAACTTGAAAACAAAATTTTAGGGAAGTAGAAAAAAGTCTTAGACAATGTGAGAGTTTTACAACTACTGAAAAATTATAAATCTGGGATTTAAGAAAGTTTTCCCATTTTAGAGTTTCTATAATAAAGAAGTTTTTAAAGCACAGTTCATGTTTTCAAGAGTAAACCCTTCCTAGACGCCGCTTCCAGAGAGACCTTAGGCAGAAACGCACTGGGATGCACACCAAGGCCCCGCACAGGCCAGCAGCAGGCCCAGGCTCTCGCAGCAGACTCGGCTTTTCCACACAGACGGTTTCTGTCTGAACACCATGAAGGCAACTTAATCCAGAACCCTGGACCCCGCAGCGACCCGAGCAGTCCCTGAGCAGGACGTGGCCGCTCTTGCTGCCCTCCAGTCCTGCACACAGCCTAGGAGGTGGGGCACAGGTGGTCTGCGACCTGGGGAGGAAAGGAGTGCCTCAGAGCAGCCGCAGGCCCTTCCCTCGTGCCGCGCTCCAGGAGGCCAGGCTGGGCCCCAACCCTGCGTGGGAGGATGAACAAGGCTTCTGCCGGGCCCCTCTCAGCTCCACCTGGGCCCAGCAGGCCCAGCGGGGCCCGGCAGGAGGAGGAAGCCCAGGAGGGGTGACCTTGGCCACACAGCCTGCGCCCCATCTGGACCCCCTGGAGCTGACGATACTCATGCATGGTGTTCACAGAATGGCTCCCGGGCATCTTGAAACACAGATGAGCAACACTAACGTCCCCAAACACCGAGGGGGAGGAGGCACTCAAGGAGAATGAACACCCAAGAAAACCCACTTACAGAAGTGTTAAAACACACACACACCCAGAACGAGCGAAATGCAGAAAGTCAGTGTCAGATTCGATTTCTTCCTCATAGCTTTGGAAGCAAAAAAGATAACGGAAAAACATCTGTGAAAATGTATCTTCAAAGTTGGGAAGAAATTTGAACTTCTATTTCTATACTCAAATCATCATTCAAATATGAGAACATTTTTAGGTAGACAAAGACTTGGGGAATTTTTACAAATCCTTTCAGAAAAGATATAAATAAAACAAAACAAAATAAAAATAACTCAAGTGAAGGATTGGGAGACCAAGAAATTTATAAAACTAAAGCATATTATAAATAAAAGCAAATCAAAATTTATTATTAAAAGCAAATTATGATTTTTATCTTCCTTGTTAGCAGGAGAAATAATACGGGCATTGGCTGACTTTGGGGGGTAGGGGTGGAGACTACCACAGAGAAAAACAGACTCACACTTTGCAAACTGAAGGGGAGGAGAAGAAACCTGAATAATTAACAAAATATAAGAAAGGGAATACATAATGAGGCAGTGGAAAACAAAACAAGACAAGGGCCCGGGATTTAGCTCAGTGGTTCTGCCGCCTGCCTCTCAAGCGCAAGGTCCCAAGTGCGATCCCCGGTACCAAAAAAAAATAAAAAAATTTCACAAAACAGCAAAAGTAAGCCCAAGTATTCCAATAATAATAAATACGAATGTATTAGATTCGCCTACTAAAAGACTCACAGGCTCCACTTGTTTAAAAAGGAGACACTGAGCTCTAAGCCAATGGGGCCCAGCCAAGGCACTATTACTGCTAAGGGGAAAAAGACAAACCTGTGGCAATGTCAACACGCAAATGAAGGGCAGTTAAACAAACATCAAGTAAGTAATTCATTGATAAAAAGTACAGATCATGGAAAATAAATTTAAAGCTTCAGCTTGAAGATAAAGTAAACTTTGATTATAAGACACAATTACAGGGCCAGCATAACTACCTCTGAAAAGGACAGACAAAATAAAGCGTAAGAATGCAAAGGAATAAATCACATAATGAACAATATTAATTATGTATAAAACTATGACTGCACCAAAATATAGGGAACAGTCACCATGGTAAAAATTGTTAAGGTAAAAAGGCACAAAGAAAACACAAAAATGTTTCCAAAGCAAAAATCAACTGCCCTATTTACTGACTTCAATATACTAGAATTAGATACTAAAAATCAGAACTAAAAGGAAAAAATAGACCTATCCCCTCTACATAGAAAATGAGAGAGAGAAGTCTTTCTAACTACCTTGGATTAAACAAGAAACCAAACAGCAGTGAGCTGTGGCTATACAGCGAAACCCACAGGGGTCCTGAGAGCCATTACATGCAGCTTCCAGAGGCTGAAACACTAAAGAAATAAGAAGAGGAAAAAGAAAAGACAAGGGGAGAGGGCAGGGCAGGGAAGGGAAGGGAACTATAGCCTAAAAAGAGTATGAATGAAAGCAAAAAACAGTAACATTGAAAACAAAACATGTAGTTGAGTAAAATCAAAGTTAATTCTTTAAAAAGAATACTAGAGATGATTCCTAAGCTAAAGCTCAATGCCAAAGACCAGTACACCATAAAATACTTCCTTTTAAACCCAAACCAAAGTCTTATTTAGCAACATCTGTGTTGTGGCTGTGTCCAGCTGTCCCTCAAAGCCTCGTGTGGTCACAGGTGGGGCCCTTCCAGAGGTGGCTGCATCTAGGGTGTGTGACACTGGGACTGACTCATGGTGCAGTGCTAGGCTCAAGGGCACCAGCGTCAGGGTCTGAGTGCTGCCCGCCCTGAGGGCCTGGGTAAGACAGAGGGGCAGGAAGAGCTGTGGTCGGCCCTTGCTTGCTTTTGCTGTCTTCTGCGTGCAATGAACAGTTTCTCCTGTGCGAGGCCCCTCCCCCATGTGCCGCCCCGCCTCGGAGCCAGCCAATTATGGGTTGAAACCTTTGCGAACTGTGAGCCAAATAAACTTTCTCCCCTTTAACGTTGGGTGTCGGGTATTTTGTCTCAGCACTGAGAGAAAAGTAATCAAGACAAATTGGCAATTTAATATAATAGCAGACGGTAATTTTTGGCCACACTCATTTTGCTAAAACTTTGTGAAAAGCCATCAATTGATTTTGGCACAATAAACAAAGAATATATTAACAGAAAAATTAATTGCCCATTTACTCTTTATTTTAATCACGCTACTACACAAAATGAATTGAAATATGAATCACCAAAGTGAAAAAAAGTAGCTATGAACTCCACCCAACCTACTTCACAAAGAAACTATCAGATTCTCTCAACTGTCTTTTGGAACAACCTCCCAATTTTTTTCCCTTTTATGATTTTTAATGTTTTATTATGTAATACTTAAGATACAAGAAAAAATTAAACACCTGTGCATCTACCACCCAAATTAGAAAATAAACCTCGTTAGTAGAGCAGAAATTCTGCTACACCTGCCCCTCCGAAGTACTCCATCTTCCTCTACTGCATGCTTCAGTCCACTGCACACACACACTCCACTAAATAATGCGTAACACTGTTTGATGTGTTCTAAACTCATACGGTGCCATTTATCCCCTTGCTGATATAGATTCAACAAGTATGTTAGACACATCCTTTGAAAAATCCTTTGAATGCCCAAGTGAGACGCATGCACAGGTGCAGAAGTTGGGTCACAAGATGTACATTTTTCTCTTGTTTCTTTTTTGGGGGGTTCGAGACAGGTCTCACTATATACCCCAGGCTGGCTCAGAACTTGCAGCGATCCTTCTGCCTTAGCCTCTTGAGTGCTGGAATTACAGGTGTGCACCACCATGCCCAGGTACATTTCTTTACTAAATATTACCAAACTGTCCTCTAAATTATACAAGTGCCCAGCGGTCTATAGTCTTAGCAATGCTTACTTTTGTCTGCCTTTAGTTTTTCTCAATATGCAAATGATGAAACTGTCTTATTGTGGCTTTGCCCCTCCCTGTACTAATGCGGCTGGAGACCTTTTCACCCTCAGACATTTCTGTTCCTTCTTCTGTGAACTCCTGGCTTCATTTTCTGATTAGAGTAGCTCCACTAATCAAAAATCTCTAGCTCAAATATTCTAATGAAAGACTTCAGGGAAGCCTGGATATCTTCAGGAGGCAGAAACCATTCATAAACCTTCTCTTTCCTACAACACAAGAGTGTAACGTGAGGGCGGGACGTGCAGTGTAACATCAGTGCCCTCAACGGCGTGTGCACCTTTGCCACTGCCCTCTTTAAGCTGCAATTCAAACAGAAAAGCAGGAAGTTTGGTGTCACTTGTAGGTGACCTGAGGATGTATTTTTCCAGTATGAAACTAAAACATTAAAAAACTGGAAAAAAAAGGTTGGAATACACACCAGTCTTGGGGATGTATGGTGTTCATGACACCCAATGTGTTAGGCCAGGCGCAGTTAACGGAAATCTTCTGAAAAATGATTTTAGGTAATCAACCACCAACGTGAGCAACCAAGCTTAGCTAGCTGGTAGGAGCCAAGAAGGCAGAGCCTGGACCACGGTCACTTACCTACAGCAGGGGCATCATATTCGTCACCAAGCAGAATTTCTGGAGCAGAATATGCAAGAGATCCACAGCTTGTGGTGAGTTTCTTCCCTGGCTGAAATTTGTTGCTGAAACCAAAGTCTGTCAACTTTACAAGACCTTGTTTTTCAAAGAAGACTACATTCTCTGGTTTTAAGTCTCTGTGAACCACATGGAGTTTATGGCAGTAAGATATAGCGTGAACTATCTGAGCAAAGTACTTCTTAGCCAAGTCTTCATTGAGACCCTCCTCATGTTTCATGATGTAATCAAACATATCTCCTCCATCTCCAAGTTCTAGAATAAGATAGAGTTTGGTCTGGGTGTCAATAACTTCATAAAGGCGCACGATGTTAGGGTGCTGCACTAGTTTCATGCATCTCACCTCCTGGAAAAGATGTCCCGTGGCTAGAGTGTCCAGTTTTGTCTTGTCAATAACTTTTACTGCCACCTTCTCCCCTGTGAAGACGTGCCTGGCAAGTTTAACCACTGCAAAATGACCCCTACCCAAGGTTTTATCCAGATCGTACAATCCAGCAATCTTTCCATCATATCCTCGCTTGAATCCTGCCATGCTGGTCCAGCGGAAGGAAAAATATTTAGACTGTTTGAAATGGATCTTCTCATATAAGAGTATCTGTAGAAAATAAGCAATTCATTTTCAATGTTGCCATGGACATCTACAAAATAAGAGGAGAAACAAAATTAAGTTTCTGTAAATGCTCTTTTTCTTTTTTCTATTTTAAGAGATGCTTAAAGCAAATAAATCCACACAAAATGATTCAGGGTCATTTATAAGGACCTATTTCTATATTTAGAGTTTATATTATAAAGTAAAGGTTGAGAATTTAAATACCATATTAAATTTTGCAAACCGAAAAATAAACAGCTCCTTGGAAATAAGAGACTACAAGCTTGATAAGCAAAATTTATAAAAAAATTCCCCCCCAAATTAATTTCAATTAGCATCTTTAAAAAACAAAGGCAGGACTGACAAAGGGAAAACAAGAGTAAGCGTTTGGACAGAAGCCCAACTTGTTCCTACGACTCCATGGTATTTCCTTTAACGCGATAAAGCTCCCCAGCAAGGCCTTCTGTGGCCCCTCTAGAGCCACCTTCTCCCCCTGCACCCCCAGCACCACCACCCCACGCGGAAACAGGTGGCTGAATGTATGCTCTCCGACGTGAGACTCCCAGTATCATGCAGGCCTTCCAGTCTAAGGTCCTGTCTGGCTCTCTCACCCTCACGCTGTACCTAGGACAGTGCTCACCTCTTCCAGGTACAGTAGTCAGAGCTTTACTAAATTATAAAACTCAACCTTGCCCCCAAATGTTTATAAGACAATTCTTTGTTCTTGCACACAGTCGGTGCTTAATAAATGCCTGCTGCTCGCCCGTACTCACTTTCTGTCGCTCTGTAACTACTATTTTTATTACCTATATTATGTTCCTATTTTTATTACAGTTTCCCAACTCTCAGGCATAAACCATCTGACCTGCTTATATTTCAAGAGGGTCAAGCATGCGTTCCCACAATTTAAACCTTGTATTTTGTACCACATTTAAAATCTTCAACCTTTACGATACAAGCCCCAAACATAGGAATAGGTTCTTATAAATTAGCCTGACTCAGAAAAGTAAATAAATATATAACATTAGACAAACTAAGATGTCGCTTTAAATTCCACAGGCTGAATGCCCCTATTTTTTCTGACCAAAATTTAATACAAATTTTGGAGGATGCAGCGAGGATGCAGCAAGTGCTTGAGACAAGCTCCATCTCTACTGGTGAACAGGAAGCATCCGTCCGTCCAGGGAGGCCTCCTCCAGGGCTGCAGTGTACCGTTTCATAGTTTTAGACATCTTCTTAAGAGAAGTATTTACATGAGCACATTTAAGTGAAAGTGTTTTGCAAACTGTATTTTATATCCAACAGGACAGTTGAAAACAAGCATTCGCCTTCCATCCCTTCCACGAATCTGTGCAAAGTGAGTCGGACAGGCTCGGGTCACCGCCTTACACCAGCACCTGTCTCACTTCATAGACCGAGAAGTGGCCTCAGCTCTGCGTCCAAGGGACTCAGGTGAGGCAGCTCGGCTAAAGCCCACACTGCTCACAGTCATTTCCCACCCTGGATGACTGTCACCATGGGGACCAGGGTTTAGGAGCTAAAACACCAGCTGAAAGAGGCCTGAAGTCATTCCCGTGTTCTAATCGCTTCAGTAATGACCCCAATCATGATCTGGGGCCACTTCAGAAAATTTATGTAACTTTAAAAAGTCAACGGTGAGAGGGGCCGGGGATTTAGGTCAATGGTTTCGCTGCTCGCTGCGCAAGTGCAAGGACCCGAGTTTGAGTCCTGGTACCAAAAAAAAAAGTCAATGGTGAGGGCTGGGGATTTAGCTCAGTGGTTCCGACGTCTGCCTTGCAAGTGCAAAGTCCTAAGTTCGATCCCCAGTACCAAAAAAAAGTAAATGGTGAGATGTTCACTAATAAGCTTTTTACGTTTTAGGAATGATGGCGATGCTAACTAGTGGGACCACTCCCCTGGTGAGGCCCACATGCCAATCACATACCACCCTGCACACCAGCCGCCACCCTCAAAGCGCCCTCGAGACGGGTGAGGAGCCCTGCTCTGTGGCACGTGGGCTCAGTACCCTGGCCTGCACTGCAGAGCTCTCTGCACCAGTCCATGCGCCTTCCACTCCGCAATCCGATTTCAGAACCAAAACTAAATTATTAATCCTGTTTCCATTAAGATTTTTAAAATAAGAAACCAGTAGGATGTACAGATGCTAGGGAAGAAAGGCAAATTTCTTCTACACTCTTTATTATCCTTGCCACCTGAGCTAATAATTTTAATGACATGATTAAGAAGAAAACCTAAATTGAAAGACTGCTATATTTGGACACCAATTTCCCAAAAGAAACTTTAATTCAGGCATATTTACTTTTCAAAACTAAAAACTGTAGGCTAACTGAAGATGGCAGAAAACTATCTTTAAGTCTTCAGCTCCAATTAATTATAAGGGCAGGAATTATTCGTAAGATCTACCGAGTCTGCTTCTACTGCACGGTTGCAAATGTAACTAGCTTTAAAGCACACACTCAGACTGCCCCGTTACGTAGCCTTTGTCCTCCTCCTCTGTCATTTCAGCTGCGATGTGTTTGGGAGAAATGGTGTACCGATCAGATTTGGTAAATGAATCTGGAGGCTTTTAAAAATTAAATCTATGCCATTATGACAATAATAAATGAAAAAATAAAAGACCTTTTTTCAGGGTCTCACGCACCCAGGGATAATCACTATTAAACACCTTCGTGTTTCTCTCCCCAGACCTGTGCCAACAAAATGGCAAAATGAAGTAATTTTAAACTAGCAAGCTCACAGAAAAGAATCTAGTAGGTTTCTTCACAAAGGCATACTGGCCTATAGTGATTAATCACTGTAACAATTCATTACTCCATTGAGAAGTTGCTTGTGGATAAGTACCCCCTTTTCAAAGACTGAAAACTATAACTAAACTTCACGCTGAAAAACAAGACATTATGACTAACTGAAGGTTGGGAGGAAAAGTATTCTTAACAGTGAACAAACATTCTTCTAAATTCTAACCCGCAGTCTAACCCTAGTACCAAGTGCATTTTAAGTTAGAGAGAATTCAATCACTTTTGATCTGAGGCTCTCATCTTGAACACATGCAATGCAGAGGCCCAGGCAAGGCTCAGGGAAGTGCATGGCCCCAAGACGTACCCTGCAGGCCTCAGCCTGGGTGACCCTTGTAATCACCGGGTCCTGTCAGCGGCCTCTTTCTTCTAGAAGAAAACACAGAAGGGTGTCAGCTCGATTTAACTTTGCTTCAAGTCAACACATACACCCTGGGGCTAGATCCTAGACAAACGTATAAAGATGGCAAAACCTGTCTTTCGTAACCCAGTCTCCCCATGTCTCTCTGCCCTCCATGAGTTCAGACTCGGTTAAGAAACTGAGTCAACAGTGACTTCAGTGAACCGGCACACAGACTTTTCCACTTAGGCAGGTCAGAAAGACTGTTCCACTGGACAGCAACACATCTGCCAGCCGCGACCATGAGCCGGGGTGGGGGTGGGGGTGCGATGGGGAACCCCAGAGGCTCATGAAACACCCACAACAGCAGCCAAGGCGGGCAACCTTTCCCAGACATTCTTCCACCAAGCAAGCAGACATCGACTCCAAAGCCAGCATCAGGGAAACACAAAAACCTCGACATCAGAGGTTTGCCCTTCCCAGGAAAAGCAAACCTGACTAGAGGCTAAAGAGGCTGTGAACAGATCGCTTATATCCACGCCTGCGGCACAGCGAGGGAATTCTGACGGGTGGTCCTGCGGGCCCTTCCACAACACTGGCGTATCACAGGAGTGACAGAAAGAGCCCAGCACTCAGGGAAGCCCACCGCTCACACTATCACTGCAGCTGAGGGTGTGGAAGTGAGACTCAACCTAAGCTCACACGTTTTTGGGAGAAAAGTGCTGCAGAGGATGGCAGACAGGAAAGTTGAGGAGGAAAGGCAGAGCGAAAACAATTCCACTGGCGGGACTGAGAATGACAGCACTGCGGGTCCAGGTCTGCTCACAGGTGAACCCTGGGTGCCACCTGCCAGCCCCTCCCAGCATCCCTTGCTTCGCACAGTCTCTGCAGCCAGGCACTGTGGGGGCCCAGGGGCACTGTGGTGAAGAGCCCGTGAGCCAACAGAGGTACAATGTCGAGCAAAGAATGCTGGCCCAGAGCAGCCTCCAGGAAGTCCTTGAGCACCATGGCGACTGCCAGGTCCTAAGGACACCACTCCCATGCCCCCAGTGGAAATTCTCCTAGTTGTTCACCCTGCTTCAAGGGGACCAAGAGTTTGATGAAACAGGGAGCAACAGGAGGGGTAGGGGGCAAAAAAAGAATTAAGATGTCTTATGTACACACAGACTCAAGATAAATGTAGTCATTATGTACTACAAACATGTACTTTAAAAAAGGAAGAAAAAAAAAGAATTCAGAGCATCTCTCATTTTCATAAAAATTCTGTAGCAAGTACCCTAAAATGTATTCAGAAAATAAGTGCTATGAAATGTTGATATATGAGAACCAATGCCTCTGAGTATCAAAGTCTGTGTGACTTTTCAATAAGACATCTCAAAAAACCTAAGTATTTGCTTTTTATTAAATTTATCCTTTCCAAAAAACTGAATATTGCCTTACATTCTTTCTCATCGAAGTAATATATTCTTAGAGAAAATCTGGAAAGTGCAGAATGGAAATAGAATAAAAAGATATCCATAGTCCTACCACTGAAAATCAGCACTATTAACATTCTGGTAGTCAATTTACAAATATTTAGATACAGTTTCTTTTCTCTTCAAAGGTCCAATCGTTCTATGCATTTTATATCTTGCATCCTGCTTTTTTTCACTTGCCATACCACTTTCCTTTTAGTATTTTTGTTCCAATTATGAAAGAAAATGTTTAATTTAGAAAAATAAAAACATATATGCTGATAAAAAGATAAAAAGAGCAGTTTTTTTAACCATTTATTATCCCATCATCCATAACAACATCTGTTAACATTATGGTACATACAGTACACAGCCTTTCAAATTATGTTCTAGGTATAGTATATGCCCAGATAAAATTTTTTTGTAAAATGAGATAATACGCAGGGCAATGAGGGTGATATAAGGGGAAGAGAAAGGTACTGTACTGTGTATTTCTAAAATTTCTGAAATGTAAAATGGGCCGGGTGTGGTGGTACACACCTATAATCCCAGCACTCTGGGAAGCTGAGACAAGAGGGTTACAAGTTCCAGCCCAGCATGGACAATTTAGCAACAGCCTGTCTCAAGATAAATAAAAAGGGGCTGAGGATCAGCTAGCTCAGTGTGAAGGCCCTGGCTTTAATTTCCAGTGCTGGAAAATAAATTAAAACAAACAAACAAAAAATCTGAACAAGCTATAACAGTTCACTTTAGAAAAACAAAGACAATGAATTACAGGTGATTTTTAGCCTCATCAAGGATGACTTATTACTAGGTCTCGGTTAGATCCTTACTCACATCCTTACAGCTTGAGAACACTGTGAGGAAGTTTGATACTTTTCCCTCTACTTATATGGTGAACATTTTCTCATGCACTGTTTTACTTCTCATCAGTTTTAACAACTACACAGCTCAAACGACATCTTTTAAAAACAGCAAAAGCCACTAAGTAGACTGTTCTGACACGGTCTTTTTATTCGGCACACACTCACACACGTGTACATGGAACAGGACAACCAGCCGAGAGTCTCTGTAACATGGAAATCCACGTCTGAGCAACAAGTACTTGTGCATGGTGCAAGAACATGCTGATGCTCTCCCAGAGCAACTGCAGTGTGGGTGTGGCTAGAGGACAGGAAGGAAGTGTGGGTGGCCCCACACACGTTTTGCAAGCTGCTGAAAACAGTTGTAGAACCAGCCTCTGTAAAACCCAATGGCAGTTTAGAATTCATACACTTCCAGCTCTCTGTTGACGCCACTGCTGCTGCAGTTCGATGTGCATATCAAACAAACCTCTCCCACTCCTCCTCCTTCCTTCCAGCCTAGGCCAGGACAAAACAGCTGGCTGTCCTGGGCTTCCTGGATGCTGCACTGCTAGACCCACCCAGGGAGAAGGCCGAGCAGCTAAACGCCAAGTGCTGCACGCAAAACTTAGGCTACATACACGCCTGCCTACACGTGGCTTGGAATATCGATTTCCTCTCCAAATCGGACCATCAATGTTCCCGTACACAAAACCTCCCAAACATATTAAATGCTTTAAAAAAAATCTATGCCAGTGTTCTCTAGCTAATACAATCAACAACTGAGTCTTTGCCAGGCTACACCATAACTGCATTTAAGCTTCTTACCTATGGAAATTTACCTGGCGTCTTTTGCAAATAACAAAAAAAATGAAACTCTAATCCCTACTCTCGGGAAATACCAGACTGAACTCCATCTCCAGAAAAGCTGACATATGCAGTAACTAACTCTCTCAACAAGTACTGCTAACCTGACCTTGCTGTGAAAACTTTCAAGACTCCTGTAACAAAGTGGTGCGTACCACAAGGAAGACAAGATTAACTTCCCGCCACAGCACCAACGACCTCCAGGGCAAGCCGAGGCCGTGCGGCACTACCTTGCAGTCTCCACTGCCGTTCTCTCCACCGGAGGAACCACTCCATGGCTCCAGACCAGCCTCTGGCTCCCAGGAAACGCTCCAGGCTGCAGCAGAACTGGGCGGCCCTGCAGGTCAATCCCTGGAGTACTGGCCTAAGTCACTGGTATTTGCTCTAAGCAATACAAGACGGAGTCCGGAATCGATCAAGGAATTTCGATGCACTGTATCAGGGAGACCATTCACTGATGCAGGACAGTGTGTGTGCTTGTGGGGGGAAAGCAGCAAGTGCCCAGCCACAGAACCTGGGCCGGCAGGCAACACAGTAAGTTCAAACTCCCCAGCAGAATCTGCCTCTTACCGAGCCATGAGAAAGACTCCACGTCACCATTTCTACCTAAGGGTGTGGGAGACTTCAAAGTTAGGCTGTGACGGCCCTGGCATAAGGCACTTGCATGTAGAAAGTACTCCAAACTAGCTAAAACTGACCCACCACTACCCACTGTGCCCAGGAAAATAGAATGTAACAGGAAATTACAGGAAATTTTAAAACTTAAACTAATCTTATTTCTTACAAAACTTTCATTAACACTGTCAAACTCATGTTAAGTCCCTATCTGGTTTAGTTCCCCTAATTTGGATGGAGATGGTCATTAAAACGTGATTTTTAAAAATGCTGAAACAGAAAAAAAAAGTAATCCAAAAACTACAATACTGGCTGATTTTGGACTTAAAAGACAGAATCATCTGGGAATTTTCCTATGTTGCTAGGGCTGCAAGTTAACTTTCTGAAAACCAAAGGGCAAAATGTGTATCAAGTGCCTGATAAATATCCTTGATTTAATCATCTTTCTACAGGTTGAGTGTCCCTAATCTAAAAATCTGAAATGCTCCAAACTCTGAAACATTTTGAGAGGCCAAGTAGAAAATTCCACATCATCAAATTTTGTTTCATGAATAAAGTTATTTAAAATAACATAAAATTACCTTCAGGGTATGGGTATTAAGTGGACATGAAACATATATGAATTTCATGTTTAGTTTGAGTCCATCACCAAAATATCTTATTATGTATATGCAAATATCCTAAAGTCTAAAAGAACCCAAACCTAAAACACTTCTGGTCCCAAGCATTTCAGGTAAGGGATACTCAACTCACAGTAAATTTACATCATAAATAAATATGTGAACAAGTATTTATCAGAAATAATGTGAAAGCATACAATACAAAAAATGGTGAAATAAATTACAGCATACCCAAAATAACATTATGCTGCTACATAAGACTCTTTAATCTCATGGGGAAGTTCTCACAACTTAATGTCAAGTTTAAAAAAATCCATATACTAAATTTCATAGCTTATCATCTCAATTTTTTTAAAAAGATACCATTTATATGAAAATATGTATCTTACAAATTCAAGATGTTAAATCAGTAACATTACAGAATGTTTTCTTCCTACTTGTCTATTCTTTTAAAATTTTTATCAATGAATATTTGCTGCTTTTGGAATCCAAGAATGGCAGAGGTTATTAAAATTTTGTCTTTCTGTACATAAGTATTCATCCAATTTACTTCTTCATTAAGAGATTTATGTACAAACTGATTTTCCACAGTCCATGAAGTATTTTGTTTCCCTGAGGAAGAACGCACGCACATGCGCATGCATTGCTCCAGGACGAGGGACTGGGCGGGCGTCTTTCACCAACAGCAGACCACACTGGCCCTGCTCATTAGCATCTCAGGAGCTGGAGCTGCCCAGGTGGGGCTCCAGGACTTTGCATTTGCCCCCTGCTGACAATACACTGCTTCCCTTTACCTAGGCCTGTCCAATTCCCAGAGAAACTGAAGCACTAAAATAATTATGCTGACATTTCTGGTGTTCCTGCAATTCAGATATACCATGAGTCACCTGCCCCGGTGCCACCCCAGACTCACCTAATAAACATTAACAAATAATTCTGCTCAAACCTTTTTGAAATGTTTGGAAACTATTCTCTAAGTTGAGAGAGGAAGTTACAGGCAAATAACCATTCAAAAGACAGGCTGAAGTAATTACAACACTTTGAAAATAACTTCCTGCGATTGTTTGCATGCAGTCTCACGACAGTGACAGCCAACACCAAGCATCCCGAAAAACTCACGCAAGCTCTCTACTACTTGAAAATTTTACCCTTCCCAAACTTCAATTTCAATGTACTTTGCAATTTACATTCTTTCCACTTGTTTCTGAAAAAGTATTTTCCATCCCAAGATTATTAAATACCGAAGAGAACAAAGAATAAAATTGAGCCCTGAAACTGCAGACCAAATATTCTCATTCCAAAATGCTTTAACAGTATTCACAAAACTTTATGCCAATAAAGAACTGTTAACCCGTAGAAAATGAGGTAAAATAGTTAAAATTAACCTTAAAGTTCACTCTGCTTTTGTTCACTGCTAAATAAATAGGCTGTACACTATCAGGGCAGTTTTAAAGAGATCCATGAACATAGTATACTTTGACTTCATATTCTGTTTGTGACTATATCGATATAATGTCCTAAATTTAAAACAAACTTTATAAGGTAAATCATACTGTAAAACCTTAGGAAATCTAAAATATAGTCATCCCAATATAGAATGAAACCAAGTGACACATTATTCAAATATTTGTCCCAGCTATGCAACACAGAGCAGAAGACCTGTGGCCTAAGAGGTACGTGCATACACAAGGTGAGGGAACCTAGGGACCGGACAGCAGCAGTCCTAAGACCCACAGGGCAGCTTTTCTTACTGTCTTGCCCTGGAGGCACGCTTTAGGAGTGATCAAACTCACTCAGCAAACATGCAGAGCAACTGTCACACAGGGCTCCAGGGCCCAGAGCGCCGAGGGTCCCTGACTTCTATGGCCAGGCACAGAGTCCACCTACGAAACTGGAGTACCCACCACCTGGGGGACAGCGCACAAGAGGACTGAGTGGTGTCCAAAATACCGGTGGACTTCCTCACCTCTGCAGAACTGGCCTTTCCCCACATCTCTCCCCTGCAGAGGCCTAGAAATGGGGCTCCCCACCTCAGTTATCAGTGCCCTCCTCCCACTGGCCAGCAAACTGGCCCCGATCACTTCCACAGGCCGGGAAAGTCTGGTGTCTGCCACCCCGTCCAGGAACAAGTAAGAGCTCTTTATCCTCAATCTGCCCTGGAGCATTCACCAAAGGCAGCCTAGAGAAATTTTCACGTCTGTGAACTAGGAATTCAAACTGCAATGGTGGAAAGAGGCTCTCCAGTAAAGAGACTGAGAGAGCTTACTTTGAAGACAAGGTCAGGCCAGTAGGTTCAGGCCAGATACCAGCCAGCTGGCCATGGCAGCACACACTTGTCATCCCAGCACTCTGGGAGGCTGAGGCAGGAGGATCACAAGTTCAAGGTCAGCCTGGGCAACTTAACAAGACCTTATCTCAAAATAAAATAAGTAAAAAGACCTCAGTGCTTTCTGGATTCAGTCCCAGTAAGAAAAAATAAAAAGCCAGATGCCCTTACGCATGCTTTAAGGCCTATCTTAAAGGTCACCATCCTGATCATCCAGGCCTCTCCCCTTCCCTCCTCGAAGGAACTCCCTGCACCCATTTATGGCACCAAGCCATCATGGTGACAAGTGCAGGGTCCCGTAATTATTGTGACTATGGATGGGGCGGGTGACCTGCTCCTCCACCAGATCAAATGGCAGGGTCAGTCCACACAAGGGCATGTCAGTTTTACTCAGCTCCATTCTAGGGCCTCAAATACAGCATCCACCCAAAGCAGACACTAGCTGTCCAGCAAACAAAGGGAGGCCAGTGTCTGAGGCCCCAAAAAAGCCCTGAGTGGGGACAGCAATCAGGGATGATGGTTTAACAAATCATTCTGGAAGGGCAACACCAGAGCTGGAGACAGGTAAGGGAAGTAACTTCGGGAGACGTCTCCAGGTGAACGGTGACTCAGTGGCTCAGAGGGAGGGCAGCCAGTGTCTGGGCACTGGAGAAGAGGTAGCTGTTGAGACTCACTGCAGAAGCAGGATCCAAATGGGCAGTGCCCAGGGGGCCGAGGGAGGCAGGGACTCTAACAAGCCCTGGTGGAGACCGCAGCTGGTGTGCCATTCTCAGACTGGGAAGACAGAGAGCGGCAAGCACTTCCTGAGCCTCTACACTGCCGTGCTAGCATAGGGCAGGTTTGCGTCTAGCTCTAAAACTGTAAGATTAAAACTTTAGACCCAACCTAGCTATATCAAAATGGACATGGTTCTATTAACAGACTCATAAAAATAAACCAAAGATCTGCATTCTAAAGCACTTCAGGGTGCAGGCTCTGTCAGGCATCACTCCAGTCCAAGTGCATGAGACTAGGAAGTGGTCTTGGCCTTCGAGGAGCTGCCCGTCCTTTGGGTTTGATGAGAACTGACTGCCTGTGGACAGCTGGGAGGCTCAGGCCAGGAAGGCTGTGATCTGACTGCGCTTCTGGAGCACAGACTTTGTACCCTATGTTAAGGGCCCAGGCATTTGACCCAAGCCTCTGGGAGATGCACAGAAAGGAGGCCCAGCTTGCTCTGTGCCTGGAGACGCTCCAGCACTCAGCACCACGTCCCACGGGTGGATGATGTCCTTGCACTCTCCAGGCCTTGGCGCACTCACACAACGGCAGACTGGAGAGCACGAGGGAGGGCCGGAGGCCTGGCTGGTTAGGGAAGAGCCAACCTGAGCAGAGGCCAAACACTGGTGCTGCCAAGCCAGGCTCTCGAGAGGTTCTGGAAGGGGCAGCAGAGAGACAAGAGTTCAGGGAGGGAAGACCAGGGGCATTCTTGAGACAGGGTCCTTCTCCACTGACGGTGAGCAATGGTTTCCCAAGTGAGGTAAGGCCACAACCCGAGGCAGATGTGCAGAAAAGCAGGCGCAGAAATGATCGTCTCGTGAACAGCTCAGTTTCAGCTCATCCAGAATGGACAACACACTCACAGCGCTCACTCCAGAGACCACTAAGTGCAAGGGATTTGACAATGGCTCTTCCCAATCAAAACCAAAACCTCCCCTTTGGCCGGGGATTTAGCTCAGTGGTTCTGCTGCCTGCCTCTAAAGCGCAAGGTCCCAAGTGCAATCCCCAGTACCAAAAAAAAAAGCCTCCTCTTCACCCAGAGCTAGCACCCCATCCCTCTCCCTCCTCTGCAAATGCTTTGGACAACAGCTTCATCCTCTCTACCTTAACTTCCTTTCACGCACTCAGACCTGAGTTGTTTTCCTGCCACTTGACCGCTTCATCCCTCCTCAACCCCAAGAGTGTTTCCCTGCCTGGAAACCTAACCTACCCTCCAAGACCAGTTCAACCATGGCCGCAAGCCAGGCTGCTCACAGATCCCACTTCCGCAGGTTCTTCCTAACCATGCTTTATTTATATCAGTGCTAGGGACCATGGCTGCTCAGTATCTCCAAAGATAACATTTTTCTATTTGGTTTCACTTTCCATAGGAAGGAAGCACCCTCAGTAAAGTTTAGGTGAACACTATTTCCTGTGAACAGTAAAAATATTATGACTGCCCTTCGATTTTAATAAGAACATTTATTCTTTTTTTTTTTTCGGTACCGGGGATCAAACTCAGGTCCTTGCGCTTGCGAGGCAGGCGGCGGAACCAGTGAGCTAAATCTCCAGCCCTTAATAAGAACATTTAAGTCTTTCTTTTAAAGAAATCTGATTAAAGATTAAATCTGAACCATAAAGACCCAATTTGTGTTTTGGTCTAGAAAAGTAAAAATAAAAATTAGTACAACTTGAGTTTTAGTAAGTTTTAAACTAATGGAAATAACTGCAATAATACAGAAAAATTTAAAACAGGAAAAAATTATTAGGATGAGAATAATCTTTGTTTACAAAATGAAATAAATTATGTAAATTTTAAAAATTGGAAGACGGCACTCAAAGTTTCCTGTTCTGAAAGTACTGCAGATGGGAGTATTCAGCAAAGTTAGCACCTTGCACTGGATTTTCTACACTGCTTCACTACATGACCTTGGGAATGTCATGTAATTTCTCTCACCTCTAGCTCTGTAAAATGGGAATGTCACCTGTTTTCTTCCCAGGGACAATTAGTTGGATAAAAGAATCGGTATGTATTTGGTGTTCTTTAAAATAAGGCAACGTTGTCTAATTAGTACACTTTAATCACTACTTGTACAGTATATTCCTCTTCGGGAATCCAATTCCAAGAGAAGTATTTAAGCAGACGTTGAAGACAGATTTCCTTAAGGGGACGATTTTATAAATCTGGAAAGCAATGTAACAAGATTATAAATTAACAAGTTGATTACATAAGCCTTGACAGCCCAGGCTTTAGAGTACACCGATACACATTCTGATCAGTTAAAGACTGATTTGGGCCATAGCGAGCCTGTACTATGAGGAACCCAAACTGAGGCTTTCCATGTTAGACAGGAACTTGTGGAGATTCAACAGGGCGCTCAGCACTTGCAGTGCCATAACCTGCAAGCCTTTCTCCACTTTAAGCCTGACACAATGCTTAACGCCTTAAGTCAGCCTCGCCACAGCTAAGACTTTCAGATTGTGCTTCATTAAAGGGAAGTGAAAGAAAGTAACCTGACAGGTGGGAAGGTCCTGTATCTTCAGGCGAGCACGGATCTGGAAACCCACTGCTGAATTCCCCCCATACTGCACTTGACCAAAACTCCCTAGGAAGCTGAGGGCCACCGCAGATCTGACTGTCAGGAACAGCACAGCTCCAGGCGCCAGCTCCAGCTTAAAGGCTGCCAGCGTGCTGGGTCCCGGTCCGGTCCGAGCGGATGAGGTTTCGTACACCGGGCCGGAAAGAAATCAACAGGCGAAGGCTGCAGAGCAGAACCCAGGTCCCCAACCCCAGGACCGCGCTCTCCCTCGAGAGCGCCCGGCTCCCTTCTCCTCACCCCGCTGCCCTCGCCCACAACAGCCCCTCGGCATCGTGCGCGGCCGCCGGCCGGGTCTCGGGACCCGCGGACGAGCGGGCCCACGGGAGCCGCACACAGAGCGGCGGCCGGCGCGGAGCGCCGGGCGGGGCGCGGGCCTCCGAGGTGCCGCAATCCCGCCGCGGCCGCAAGGGCAGGGCCTCGGGCGCCGCCGCAGTGCTGCCCCGCCCGCCAGGCCGCGCGCCCGGGCCCGCAGCCGGCCGCGTCCTCTGAGCCGGGGAGCGGGGCGCGCAACTTACTTTCCGCCCGCGGCGGGCGCCTGGCCCGGCTACCGCGGCGGCTGTGAGGCGGGGAGGCCGGCCCGGCGCCCCGGCCCCGCCGCGCCCCGGCCCCGCCGCGCGCCGCGCCCGCCCCTACCTTAGCCGGCAGGCGGGCGTCCGTCCGCAGCGGCCGCGGCGCCGACAACTCCCTCCCGGCCGCCGGAACCCCGCACCCAGCGCAAACCATAATACCGAGCGAGCGACCGGGCGCGGGGAGGGGGTACGCCGCGCTGCGCATGCGCGGGCGGCGTGTCACCGTGACGAGCGGGCGTGGGCGGGGAGGGGCGTGGTCGGAGCGGAGCGGGGCGGGGAGGGGCGGAGCCGGCCGTACCTGCGGGCCCGCGAAGTAAGAGGGAGAGGCGTCCGAGGAGGACGTGGGCCCCGGAGCGGGAAGCGCCGGGTCGCGGGACAATGGCTGGGAAGACGGAGCTCCGGCTGTCGGCGGAGATTCGAGGGAAGCGGCGGCGTCCGCGCAGGACGGCTCTTCGGGTGGGAGGAGCCCCAGCACCTTGCCCTGTGGGGTTCACCCGGCCTCCCGCCCTGGGTTAGCCGAGGCGGCTGTGTGTGCGTCTGTGTACACAGCACATTTTTCTTCTCGGTTTCTTTCTTTGAGAACCCAATTTGAAGGAATTTTGCAGATTTTGTTGCTATTTAAACAAAAAGAAAGCGGCCCGCGTCTGAAGGCGGCGCTGGCCTTAAGGTCAGCAGGCGACCCCACGAGGCCGGAGGAGCTCTGCAAACGATGGGAGAGGCGGCAGCGGCGAGGTGTCCGGGATTCAGATCGCGCCAGGCCTGATCCAGACCTTGGATGGCTTGGCAGCGTGGTTGCCAGGCCGGGCGGCCCCGGAAGAGGGCTTGGCCTCCCCAGGAGAGGCTAGAGAGAGACTCCTGCTCCCGGAAGCCAGGCTGCCATGGGCACCAGCTCCCCGGGGTTCCAGGTGCCCCTAAGCTTTCTCCACGCTCTAGGAAAGGCCTTCTAGCAAAGGACCCAGGCGAGAAGAGGTGCTGAGGTGTCCCAACTCTGGTTGAATTGACCAGATGAAGAAGAGAAACCTAGGTGGCTTTAGTGAAGCTGTTGACCTGCAAATGTCAAAAGCCTTTTCTTTGAGACTCATGGCTCTGCAAGTCTGAAGAAGATTAGGAAGCAAGACAGGATTGTGGCAAGGTTCAAACCTTTTGACTTTGGGTAACAACGTAAGGTTTTCTGTTAAAGGGCACTTCCTGTTGTGGCAGGGTGCACCAGGCAACCTCAGATTGGGCCTCTGCCCCTCTGGGAGCACTGTGACTTGGAAAGACCCCAAAAAAGTAATCTTTTTTTTTTTTAATACTGAGAATCCAACTCAGAACATTGCGCTTGCCAGGCAGTCTGCCACGCAATCTCGGTGCCATTGAGCTACATCCCGGCCTCAAGGGTAATCTCTTTATGTGGAAATTCTGAGGTAGCATCATATGAAGCGAGAGCTCCTAACTTGGATCTGTGGAATTCATTCTTTTGATGGAAGACCATGCACTTTTCCCTCAAGGAGGGCTCACTACTAGTCAGGGAATCCTACAGCCAGTCACACCACTCCGGTGGTCACTCCGGAGCTTCCAGTGGTTGAGAGCCTTGACCCCCAGGTCAGCCTCGGGAGAAATAACTATGACTACACAACAATACCCATAATACCTAAGCCCTTCAAAAATAGAGTGTTTCTGTTGCTGCTGTATGACTCAGACTTTGTCCTCCAAGGAAAAAAACAGTTTAAAAGAGCAAAACAATAAATGAGAAGGGCAAAATAGTAAATTGATTTAAACAAAGTCAGCTTCAATTCTCTTCCAGAGAGGAGGATACGGTGCAGGCTGCGTGGTAAATCATTTATTCATCCACAGTATTTCTTGGGATGCTGCGTGCAGCTGGCAAGAACAGGACTCATTTCCGGTTCCATACCGTAAATCAGTTAGCATGATCTGGTTATGCTTGGGCAATATTTTAAAACATTCGAGCACAAATTAATATATTATTACTTAGCTTTGCATTGAAGCACATGTGCCTATTTTAATGAAGAAACCCCTTCTCCAATCAGCCCTGGGGCTTTCTCCAACACACTTTGCTTTTTTCATGTTAGGTCTTTTTATGGACCTGTAAGAAGCTTTAATTAGATATACAGCACTGTACAAAGTGACAAGATGGAACATGCACACTTGCATTAGAGTCTCTGTGATTCAGATCTCAAAAAACAACATAATGCCACTGATATACAGAAGGAGTTGTTTATTGGAAGGAAACCAGGGAGGTGCAACAAATTAGATCAAGATGTGAAAATCAAGCAGACTCATGAAAAAAATTGCCATTTTTACTTTGGAACTCTCTCCAAAGGAGCATGTGTAACAAGGTTATCTTCTCTAAGGATTGTTTGTTTTCGTAATTTTTTTTTAAATTTAAGGGCTGAGAATATAGTTCAGTGGTAGAGCAATGCCAAAATGTGAGGCCCAGGTTTCAGTCCCCAGCGCAGCAAAAGTAAATAAAGACAATAAATATATTTTTTAAAACATACTCACATATAGCTCAATTTCAAGTATTTTGATATTTATTTAAGTGATTTTTACATTTTTAATTTTGTATGTTAATACATGTATTGTCCTAAATCCTAGCTTCATGCCAAGTGTTACCAAACTAATCCTTCCCTGGAATGGCCTAAAGAGTTTATCGACTTTCTCTAATCACCTCTTTGGCATCAGTTAACATTTCCTCACATTTTTTAAATCCCAAATGTCACTTAAAGCCCAGTGTGTTTGTATGTGTGTGTGGATTGATGTTCATGTGAGTGAAATAATTCTGATTGTTGCCAACAAGAACTGAAAGACTTAACTTACTAATTCAGTTTCTTTTCTTACTATGTTCCTTGTTTAATGATGGAGTTCTGGTCATGTGAGTAGGTCGTTAAATGATTGATAAATGAGGAATTGTAGCAGTGATGATGAACCTGTTAGAGCTATTTGATAACAAATAGCCAGCTGCGGCATGTGTGCCATAGGTTCACCACCACTGGTATATAGTAAGTAAATTACAGTATTCAGAACAAAGTAATGGTCAATGGAAACTCCAGCGTGGTGACTTTGCTTTTATTTGGTACTATAATTTATAACAACATAAAACTATAGTGCTGTACAGCACAGTCAACAAAACTTACAGTGCTGTATAAACGAACTAGAAAGACATAGCTTTAAAAAAAAGACATTCGAGGTTCTATAAACAAGATCTACAGAACTGTACAAAAAATGACATGTCATAAGTCCAAACGGTTGTTAAACGAGGAATATCTGTGATCAGTATCTCTAGTTCTTCTTAAATTAGATGTATTTATCTGTCTCTAGGAATGTGTATCTTTTAAGATGTCTAATTTGTCGCCATAAGTTGTTAAAATAACATATCCTTAAAAGTTTTGATTTTTGTTGGGTTGATAATGATAGGTCTTCTGTCATTGGGAGCTCACTCTCTCCCTCATCAGGCTAGCTAAAGGTTTATCCATTTTGTTTTCTTCTAGAATCAAGTTTTATTCTCATTGTTTTTCTCTATTATTTTTGTTTTTATTGATTTCCACTCTGATATCTATTATTTCCTATCTTCCATTTGTTTGGGGTTTAACTTACTCTTCTTTTGAAACTCTTCTTTTATGAATTAGGCATTAAAATCTGTAAATTGACCTTGAAATCTTTCTTAGCCAAATCTCCTCAGTTTTGATCAGGTGTGTTTTGGTTTCCATTCCTTTCAAGTATTTTCTAAGACCATGTGTTCTTCTTTGATTCATAGGCTGCTTAGAAGCACGTTGTTTGACTTCCTAATATTTGGGAATTTCACTAAGTTATTTATGTTATTGATTTTTCTTTTTTTTCTGTCACTTTCAGAGAACAGTTTGACGATTTTAGTTTTCTTAAGAATATTTGGACTTGTTTTATGGCCTATCTTAAAGAATGCCCTATGTGTACTTGGAAAGAATATGTATGTTGTAAAAATAAATGCTGACGAGGATGCCGGGTGAAGAAACTCTACACTGCTGATGGGAATGCAAATTAGTACAGACACTATGGAAATCATTATGGAGATTCCTCAAAAAACCTAAAAATAGAACTGCCATATGACGAAGCTATACCACTCCTTGGTCTAGACCTAAATGAACTAAAGCCAGCATCCTCTAGGAATACCTGCATCCCTGTGTTTATCATGGTACAATTCACAGTAGTCAAGATGTGGAACGAACCAGCCTAGGTGTCCATCAAGAGATGAATGGATAAAGGAAATGCATTATATTTTATGTATACATTATACATTACAATGTGAATAATATATAATGGAGTATTATTTAGCTGTAAAGAAGGGGAAGTATGTCATTTGCAAGAAAATGGATGGAACTGGAGATCTTCATATTAAAATAAGCCAGACTCAGAAAGACATGTATCACGTGTTCTCCGTAGTATGTGGGAACATAAAACAAATGGTGTGAAAGTAGAAGGGAAACTATTACTAGACAAGAGGAAAGAAATAAGGGAAGGGGAATGTAAGGGGGGCTAATAGGAAAGATGGATCTGATTAAAATACATGCGTGTATGAAAATACTGCCTTAAAACCCAATGTTTTGTAAAATTAATAGACACTAATACAATATAGTTTAAAAACAAGAAGTGCGCATTCTGTTGTTACTGGATGGGGTGATCTGTATCAGTTAGATCCTGTTGGTGAATGGGGTTGTTCAAGTTTTCTTTAATCGTGGTGATTTTCTGGTAGCTATTCTATCGATTATTGAGAGTAGGTATAAAAATCTCCAGAAATTTGCCCTTCCCTTCAAACAAGGGTGAACCCTTGAACAGCAGATGGGGATTTCATGCCATGATCATGTGATACAGCAGAAAGCTGTCTGAGGATCTACTCTCATCACGTGAGCCCTGCAGCAACAGTGAATTCTCTACGGTTTGTGGGCAGAAGAGGAAATTAGACAAACTCAAAGCATGAGAAGAACCCATGTACCGTTGCTTTGAAGATGGAGGGCCCACACAGATAGGACCAGAATGAAGCCTCTAGAAGCTACATGATCCCCAGTCGACAGCTAAAAAGCAGGACCTCAGTCCTACAGCTGCAAAGAATTGAATTCTTCCAGCAACCTGACTGAGCTTGGTGGCAGATTGTTTCCTGGAGCCTCAAGATAACAGCCATTATGTGATTTCAGCCTGGGGAGGCACTGGGCAGAGAACGTGGTCCGGGCAGCTGGACATCTGCCCAACAGAACCATATGTTGCTAAGGCTAAGTTGCTGAGACTGTGGTCACTTGTTAGGTGGTGTTAGAAAATGAATACGGCTGTGTCAAGTTTTACTCCACCATGGTTACAAGTCCTGCCTCCTTGCAGAGTTAATATTGAAAAATAAAATTCGAGATTTCTGAATTCTTTTAACAAATGGAAAGATCTTGTCATTGGAGATTTAAATTTCTAATGTCTGCTAGAACGGAACAGTGGTTCTCCATATACTCCTGCTAGCCAGGGTCTAGCTCCTCTGGTTCACCTGTCTTTCACACCAAGCCAACATCCCCAATTACAGGCCTGGCTGGGGAATTTGTGAATCTGTGACGCTGGATTGGCACGTGCCCAGCTGGTAGTGAATGCTCAGGTGCAGTTGCTGAATTAGTGAGCAGGCAACATGTAGGAGGCACTTACACATGGCCAGGAAATGGACATAGGGGAGGACAAGGCTGGTGGCGATGTATCCTTCAGTGCACCCAGGGAGGGCTTGGGGGTATCCCATCAGTATCCATCTGTCAAGTACCCACTCTAACTACCTGACGTTTATGACAGAGATGTTACAAATGTTGCCTCCTCTTCAACTTCCTGTGAGTGGAATCACGCAGAGTGAGTTCTTTCTTGAACTTCTTTCACTTGCAGAATGAATATTAAAGAGGAAAAAACAAAAAGCAGCTCAAATTTTCTAGAAAAAAAACTTAATAATTAGCCTTTCCCTAGTTAGTTATCATTTACTCCCCTTTTGCTCTTTAACTACATGGACAGCCAAGAGAAATGACCAGTAAGAATAGTGGCAAGTGTCTCTTTCTTCCCCTATAGGAGATATTCAGAGTATTTTAAAAACTGCAGCCACATGGTCACCCCGTGGATGGACATAGAGTGGATGGTCCTGGTGCAGGTGCAGGAGGGCCCTAGGCTGCTGCTGGGCCAGGCCTAGCCTGGGGGGAGGTCTGGGTAGGGTTCCTCAGACAGGAGCTAGGGTGAGCAGGGCAGCAGGACTTGGGTGCTCAGGCAGTGGACACGTGTCAGTGGGTGTGGAGGAAGCTCGGTGCTGAACGCCAGCACCAATGCTGCCCTCTGCCACAACCGTGTGAAGCTGGGCAGCCTCCGCTGATACACAGCCAGGGCAGAGGAAGGCTGCTGTCATGAGGGATCCCTACAGTGCAGATGTGGTGTCTGCCTCGGCGGAGGTGCGACTGCTCTGTCCCCTGCACACATGAGGACCCTGCAGCGGAGGTTGGCATCTGATGCCTGCGCAGGGTTGAGACGGGCACCAGGCATCCGTGTCCACACACCTGAACTTGCTTCCCGAGGGCAACCTCTCAAATGAAGATGTACTCGTTCAGCTCACTTTCCGCTTTGCTGCTCTGCCTCAGAGTCAGCAGTGTTAGACAAACGTTAATAAAGGCAGGATAAAAACACCAAGACTGGTCTCCTAGAAATAGTATCCCTGAATTCAGTTCCTTCCTGACCCCTGCCCTCCTGGGTAATGGGGACCTGCAGGATTAACTGTTCACGGCCTCTTCGTGAGAGGTGCTGGGCTATGATCTGGTTCTGGCCAATGGATCTGGGTGGGATTCAGCTGTGGGATGGGGCAGCAGGTTTGGGAAAAGCTTTTGTTTTTCTCAGATAAAAAGACAGCTGCAGCTGGCTCTGGCCACCCCTTCCCTTCTGTCCTGAATGTGGGCATGATGCCTGGAGCAAGGGCTGCCATCCCAGAGCCACGATGGAGAGGCCAGGAGAGTCACAGCGATGCTGGCTCTGGCCCTCTCGAGCTGCTGAGAAAACGCTGGTAGCTGCCTTCTCCAGACTCCCTGTTCTGCGCATAAACGGAGGGCCGAGGTCTATGCTTACTTACAGCCGGCAGCATTCCTATCTGACCCAACTAAAACGAACCATTGCTTTTCCTGAGAGGCAAGAAAGCGGAGGCACAGTGAGGATTCTCGAAGTCTAGTTAATGTCTCAGAAAGACGGTGTGAGTGCTCTTCGTTTGCTAAGGCAAGAGCCATGTCGAGAAGCCCACTGGGGCGGGTCAAAGGGACCCATAATCTGACCTGGGGGACTTTCGCTGGCCAAGGAGGGGCAACCTGAATATCAAAAGAGCAACGACTGGGGCCTGGGGCCGGGGATTCAGCTCAGTGGTGCCATGGCCTGCCTCGCCAGCGCAAGGACCGGCGTTCGATCCCTCGTACAAGAAAAAAGAGCAATGACTACAGTATTAAAATTAGTCCAAAAATGGCGAAGGGAAGGAATCGAGCACTCATCCTGCCTTTCTTGTATGAACTGCCTTTCAGAGAAAAGGCAAGGAGCTCTTTCAGAAGAACCTCAGCTAATAGAGACGGAGGGGAAGGAAAGGCAGCATTAGGGAACCGCCCTTTGCCACAGCTGAGGAGATAAGGAGCAAGTCAGTGGCTGTCAGCAACTGTCAGGTGTGAGGATGACAGGGAGCTGTCTGTCGGTAGATGGGCGGACAGACTGACAACACCTCAGGGCATCGCTCAATATTTTTATATCTCTAGAAGCAGGACAATCAGAAGTGCATAGCCTCTCTATGAATTTTTCCAGCAAAACAAAACAAAAACCTCTATTTTAAAAAGAATGAAATTTAGGGGAAATCCAGGGTACAGAAAAATGGAAGAACAAATTAAATGACACATTAGCCAGCTCTACTGGCTGCGGGAACTACTGGCTCCTCTCTCCCTCGGCTCATGCGAATGGTACAGCCACAGACAAGGGGAAGAAAGTGCTGTAGGGGAGAGGAAGCTTAGGAATCCTTTCTGTATAATACCACGTGTGGCTTGTGTTTGGAGTCTGCTTTGAACAAAACAAGCATAAATTTGTTATTTGAGCTAATTAGGATGATTTTAATATGCTTTGGATGTTATACCACAGGCTAATGTTATTATAATTATATTTTTTAAAAAGTTCTTTCTTGATACAGATACAGAAATATTTATGGATGACATGAAATGATGTCCCCCAATTTGCTTTAAAATATTTCAACAGAAGACAAAAATTACACACCGTTGTGGGATAGAGGAAACAAAGTCAAGTCATAGCTAAAAAGGTTCAGTCATAATTGTCTCCAATTTCTTGGTATGGTTGAATATTTTGTATAAAAAGGTTTTTTGTAAGGTGATCATTTTATCTTCCTGCATTTTGGATGCTTATGGCAGCAAAATGAGAAAGCAATGCAAAATCCCGTCAAAGCTCCCAAACTCTAGCTCCTTACTTCATGGTGTTATTTCCATGAAAGCTGAAGCAAATGCTACAGCCACAAATCCAGGACACAAAGCAATGCCGGGCAACCGTACTTTAAAGCACAGGATTTTAGGAGTTCTTTAGAACCGCTCATCCTTCTGCCCAGTATACCTTCCACGTTCTTGTCTAATGAGGGACTCCCAGGTATATTTGCTTTTCATTACCGTAAGGAAACACTTGAGGCAGGCTGACTCACTCTGGACACTCAAGGTGCCATCATCAGCGGTGTCTGGGAGGACGTCTTGGCCCGTGGTGTCATAACAGTGGGACCAAGCTGGGTGAGGTGGTGCACACCTGCAATGGTAGCACTCAGGAGGCTGAGGTAGGAGGATCGCCATGAGCTGTAGCCCAGCCCAGTTATATGATAAGACTCTGTCCCCCCCCCACCACACACAAAAGTAATGGGACCATATGTGGGAGAAAGAGATCCCACCTCAAAACAGGAAGACAGAGAGCCATTCGGGGGTCTGCCTCACTCTTGTGAACGTTCGGGGTCCCAGGAGAGCTACCTTAAAATCAAAACCATTCATATCTGAGAACCTCTCACTTCCACCTCCTGTCCAGTGCTACTTCTGAGTCTCCTGCCTGATTCCAGAAGTCTTCTTTGTTGTGGCAATATTCCTCCTTACTGGTGCCAAATGTGCCCTATCCGATCCACCACCCCAATGCCAATTCCCACGACAGTGTTCTCTACCATGACGCTTTGGGATCCTCCCAGAAGACGTCATTCAAATTGTTTTAGGCAGAGGAGAGATGACCAATAATCACACAACAAAAAGCATGGTGTTATTTTATTAATAATAATAATGATGATGATGATAAGTAAAATCCTGAGCACTCATATTTTCAGAACTATTACCTCTTCCTTTATTTCTGCTCCAGCTTCTAATTTACTGAGTCAGTAAAAGACTTAATGGGTTTACATGTTTCTTGAGTTTGGCCTCAAAGCCACGGCATACACTGTGGTATGTGTGACAATCCACTCCTGACTTCCGACAAGCTAGGTCTTCCCTGATGGCTCGAGCTGGACTTCACCAGGGGTCCCACTCGACTGTTCCATCCAGCCCACCTTCAGGGAAGAGCTGCCTTTTCTCCGATTCCCTTCAAAGTAACCAGCCACTGCAGGGGAAATCCAGACCAGACATTGGTCCCTGTCCGCCAGTGCTTCCCTCTCTGCCCTCGTGTCATATTGGCCGACGTCCTGTCTGAACTGGGCAGTCTGCTTTCTACCTGTGACCGCGGCTCACCCCTCTGGGCTCCTCCAGGGTACCGTCACAGTTGTCTCTTCTCACTCTAGCGTGCAAGCTCCTCTCTGAGGCAGGGAGTCCGTCTTCGACCACTGCATCCTCGATGACTTACACATGGAGATTACTCAGCAACTCTTTTATAGTGAATATACTGAGAAGTTGAATAAATAAATGACTTTCAAGATCCAAAAGCCCAGTAATTAAGACCCCAAATCTAACCATCCTACTTGCTAAGGTGTTAAAGAAATACCTGCTGTCCTCAAGACTTCACCTAACAGAGTAATGCAGCAAGAGGGTGGAACCGTAGACTTCTGAAAATGATTGGGAGCTGTGGTAGGTGAGGGGAGTGAGTTACACTAGCACCCACCACCCCGTGCTCTCCTGTTCTTCCTTTCTCTGAGAAGCTGCCTTCTCTGGAATGACCAGCTAAGGTTTGCTTGTCCTCACGGAGTCCCCTCTGACTCCTAACAGGAAAGACTGGGTGTGGAGGGCCATGAAAGGAGCACAGGCTCCAGGTTAGCACTGAGCGTTCTCCTCAGCCACCGTGGCCTCTGTGTGTGGGAATTGACCCCGAGGAAGATGCACTCCCGGCCTGCTCAGCCTCAGGCCTGCCCAGCAGCGCCCACTCCTAGGCCTGATGCTAATTAGCAGATCCAGTGTGCAGAAGGAAGGGTACAAAGGATGGCGGAGCTGCACCTATTTTGGCAGTAGCAGTTCCCATTTAAAATGTCCTTCCAGAACTGGGGGTTCCACTTTCCAGCCCCGCACTGTCTCTGCGCTAAAGGAGCCCCCACACCTGGCACACGGAGGTACACTCAAGCCTCGTCACTAGAGCGTCACTTGTGTGAGCAGAAAAATTATAAGTGACCTCAATGTCAACTGTGTGCCCCAGCTCAATGTGACAAACACCCGAGATAATCAACTTACAGAGACAAGAGTTACTGGGCCCACAGACTGGTTGTTCCTGTTGCTTTGGGGCCTGTGGCAAGGCTGTGTGTCTCAGGAAGTGCCCGGCACAACGGGCATGCTGACCTTGTGGCTGGAGAGCCAGAGAGGACAAGGAAGAGAGGGTCCCATGGTGCCCTGCCAGGAGGGCGCCCTCTTCAGTTCCCACTGACACCCGAGATCCACACTGGGCACCAAGTCTTTACTAACACATGGGCGGCTGGGGGACATCCCAGAGGCAAGCGCTAGCACCCACCAAGGCTTCAGCAGTGCCCACCCACCCCGGGACCCCATGCACCCGAAGATGGTGACACGGGCCCGGTCTCGTCAGAGAGGTCTTGGAGCATGGGCTGGAGGAGAAAAAGGAAACTGCGGAGTGAAACCAAAGAGACCATTTGTGCAGAAGCTCAAATACGAAATAATCACATACAACCCGTGTGTGCAAGAGTGTGTGCGTGCGTGTGTGCGTGTGTGTGTAAATCAAAGACAGATGCTCTGGGAATGGGGCAGCTGTGAGGCAGAGAGGCCAAATGTGAAATCAGCCACCTCAGAAGCGTTTCCTTTCTATAACGTATCTCAGGCACACAGAGTAAAAACCCCACGTTATAGCGCCTAACAGCACCTACTTCTGTATGCTGCCTTCTACAGAGCAGTATATAATAATTCACAATCAGTGTAATGAAATTTATAATTGAATAATAATGGAATAATTTACTACAGAAATTTACTACAATAATTTGTGATTTTTTGCTTATATGATTTCGCAGTATGAAATTTATCTGCCTGTGAACTTTGAAGGAATGACCTGGGAAATCCGCTACCACGCAGACTCCCGGGCCCTGTCCTCAGATATTTCAGTTCCGCCTGTGTTTGGGGTTCAACCCAGGCGCTGCCTTTTCGGCGAGTTGAGGCTACCGCCGATGGCCCTAGGCCTACTCCCCTGTCTTACTCTGGGGACCCCCTGAAGCACCCTGGCTTGTCAAAGTGCAGCCCTGCTGGGCAGGTCCAGGGATCCAGGACCATGCATGGCTAAAGGCTGACACTGTGGGGCCTCAGACCGAGTCAGGCTCAGAAGGGGGTGGATGTCCCTGGTGAGAAGGGACCCTCTGACGGAAGGGCAGCAGGAGAGCCAGGAGGGGCAGCACCCAGCTGAGAACCCGGTGCTGGGCCCACCAGGAGGTCCTGGTGGCTTCAGATGGGAGCCCAGGACTCAGCTTCGAGGACAGGAGAGGGTGAACATGGGGTGGAGCCCCAAGGCCATGCTCCAGCCCCATGGAGCAGCCAGTGGGCCAGGGGCGGCCTGGATCTAAGGGCTGGGCTTCCTGGCGAGCCAGGCCTCACATCCTGCCAGCGCAGAAGGTTGCTCAGCCCTCTCTTAGGGGTCAGACTAGCCCTGCATTGCAGGGAGGAGACAGAGCTGCTCGTGTTCCACTGTGGACACTTGTGGGACCAGCCTGGGAGGGGGTCTCACCCAAAGCTGTGGGTGGCATTTCCTCGGTGCGAGGTGGTACTTGCCCCACGTTGGCAGAGGAAAGCTGTCCTTGAACAGGACGCGGGCTGGCTTACACCACTGTGGAGAGGTCCTCCAGGGAATGTTGGAGATTAAGGTCCAGTAGAGAGCAGGGGTGGGTAGGGTGGGGACAGAGCAAGGCAAAGCCCCAGTGCCCTTGGATCCTGTGCTACACTCTGGGAGCTCCACTGGCTCTGGGTGGTTTTAACTTTGTTCTCTGCTTCACTGTTTTGTCCAAAACCCCTCTAGAATGACATGGGAGCAGAGCTCGCTGTGCATCCCCAGCTCCAGGTGCTTCCTTCCCCTAGGCTCAGAGGGCTGTCACTGGGGTGAGCCTGGGGACCTGGTGGCTAGGCGCCCCTCCCATCCCCACCAGCCCCTGCCCTCCTGCCTCCTGGCCATGGCCTATGGCCTTTCAGGGCTTTGCTGGAACCTCCACACCTCGGCTACACTGGCAGCTGCACGCTCTCGTTGTCTTTCAGCTGGAGACCACGCTGCAGCCTGCTCTGACTGCATCTGCAGGAAAGGCTGGCATCACCCGTGCTGCTGCTGGACGGCTCGGGCCCAGTTGCAGGTAAGCAGAGTTACACATTCAGGTCAACAGCCACCTGCAAAGCCGAGAGCCAGGTGGGTCATAGCAGAGCTCCTGTGTGCTACTGTGTATCTTCTGTAATTTGATCTTAAATGCCTTGTTATTAAAAATGAAACTTATCATACACACTTAAAACATTTTCTAGACCAAGATATTTAACTATTTTTAACGAAGACACTTTTTCCTAATGTGAGGAGCAATCTATAAGGTTGTAGAACATAGAGAAAGTATACGAAGATGATAAAAGTCATCAATTACTTCTCTACTCTGAAATTTATATTTTATAGTACTTTAAAGGAGAAACTGGATGGGCTTTCTTTTTTAAAAATAAATTTTTTAATAAAATTCTGGATGGAAAAATTTTAGATTTACATAAAATTTAGATTTACATAAAAGTTGCAAAGATAATACAAATTTCTCATATGCCTTTCACCCAACTTCCCTGATATTAACGTCTTATGTAACTCTGGAACATCTGTCAAAAAGAAGAAATTAACATTGAGTGCAACCAAATTAACAAGAGTGCAACCACAAAACCTGTTCAGATTTTGCAGTTTTTCCACTAAAGCGTCCTTCGTAAGACCTCAAGTCCCCTCCAGGCCACACGGGGTGGGCTTAGGGCTCCAAAACACTGTATTTACATTACTTGACACTTTCCGAGCTGCAGAATAAAGCACTGGGAAATTGCAACTCTCCATCGGTGAGGGAGGTAAGCAGCTTATTTTGAGCCATCTGCCCAGAAGCTTCAGGAGCGGAGTGCGCCCCGCAGACTGACTGTGGGGCCCGAGCCCAGCCGGTACACGGAGGGCGAGAGGGAGCTGCGGCCTTCTGCTTCCCTCCCCTGCCTCTCCCTTCTCTCTCCCCCTCCGGTCCTTCCCCTTTCTCCCTCCACCTCCTCTCCTTTGCTCAGCCCCTCAGCAAATGTTTCTGGTCAAGCCCTTGTCTGAGATGTTGCCATGCACTGTGAACAGCACGCACACTGTGGCTGCCCTCCTGGCGCCTGGTGAGGAGGAGAGGGTCCTTCCCACGACCCCGCTGGAGCTGTGTGGTCACAGCTCAGAGCTGGGTGCCGTGTGGGGTTTCTGAGGGCAGTGGCCCTTGAGGCTGAGTGTGACGGCCAGGCCCAGAGGGCAGAGCTGGGCCGGGGCCGGGGGCCGAAGGAGCATGGACCTCCTGCAAAGGAGGCGGCCCCTGGCTGAACCGCGTACGAGGGTCACGCGCTTAGGAGACTAGAAACCCAGCAACAACGCTTGTCAGTAGAGCCCAGATCCCCAAACCGGCATCACGCAGGTCCTCCGAGGTGACAGCACCGCCAGCACTCAGTCCCCAGCGTCCTGGTCACGGGGGCGTGGGATGAGCTCCCTGCGGCCAGAGGACCCTCCGCAGCCGCCTCCAGCCTCGGGCTTGGCCCTGCACCACCCAGTCCCCTCCGGAAGGACCCGCCTTTCCTCCCACGGGCCTCTGCGGGCCTGGACGCGTGACTGCTACCAAAGGCCACCAAGGGAGAGCTGGCTCTCTGGGGACTCTGGGGAGGCCCTTGGGGTCTCCGTGTTTGACAGGCGGCCCGGGAGCCAGAGTGGGGGCGGCTGCGGGCTGGGCCGAGGAAGCAGTACAGCCGGGCGCTGCCGCTGCGTGGACCACGGCCTCTGTCTGTCCCGCTGTGCTGTCGTGCACCCCTCCGGGCTCATGGGTCTCTGGCGGGGCGGCGTGGGAGTGACCGGAGGAGCTGCTCTTCTGACTTCTCCAAACTCCCAAGGCCACTGCTGAAGAGACCTCCCAAAGAGTGACTGGACGGAATACGACAGAAGCGGGATGCAGGATAGCTCCAGCCACAACTGCGTCCACCAGTCCCGGCCTTTATTCCTCCCGTCCTCCGGATCCCCGCATGGGTTCCAACTCTGCCGTCGGTCCAGAGGCAAAGAGGACACAGAGCCTTCCCTCCAGGAGCTTCGAGTCTTCCCGGTCCTGGCCTGGGGGGACCCACGGGGACACAGGGAGACCGTGAGTGTGAGTGTGAGAAGGGCCTCCAAGCTGTCCGTCCTGGAGGCTCAGAAGAAGCCATGGTTCATTCCGCACAGGGAACCAGGTGTGGTGGTGCAGGCCTGCAGTCCCAGCACAGGAGGCTGAGGCAGGAGGATCGCCAGGAGTTCGAGGCCAGCCTGGGCTACATAGTGAGACCCTGTCTCAAACAACCAAAAAAGTTAAATAAATAAATAAATAAATAAATAAATAAATAAATAAATTCTGCACATGGAGGAAAGGGTGGTTGGTAAACCTGTCAGCAGAGATAACATGGGAATGCGTCTTGCAGGACAGCTGTTGGGCCAGCAGGCAGTTTGCAGGCGAGTCCAGGCCTGTGTGAGAATACCTCAGGTCCCGAGAGTAGCAGACATAAATGCACGGGGGGCAAGGTGGGCGCTGCCTCTGGGAGCCGCAGCCCGCTGTGACAGCTGGAGTTACCGGCATGCAGCAATTCTGCCAAAGAGTGGAGGCTGCTCCGACAGAGAGGGCCGGGGAGAGCCTGGAATGCAGGTCCCCTCTCAACCTGTGCTGTCCCCGGGGTAGCCGCTTGTCACAAGCAGCAATTGAAATGTAAATTTTCATTAACTCAGATACATGAGAGAACCCAGTTCCTCGGACACATTCCCCACATTTCAGGTGCTCAGGAGCCGCGTGTGGCCAGACTGCCACAGGACAGGCCTTGGGAGACATAGGACACATCGGTCATCATGGGAGGGTCCACTGGACAGACCTTGGGGCCCTAGGCGAATTCTGAGCAGGGGACCGAAGTGCCCGTATTTATATTTATATTTATATTTACATTTATATTTATATTTCAGAGTCCTCCCTATGGCCATGGGAGGGTGGACCAGAAATGTTAGCGACGGAGGTCCTGAGGTGCCTCTTCATAGGGCCTTGGTGCCCTTAGCACGGCACTGGACAAGCCCCGTAGAAGTGGCAGCGAAGGTGCGCCTTCATCGAAAGTGGAAAAGAAGTTTGCTGTGTCAGTGAAAAGGCTCCCAGCGGCTTTGAGGATAAGGGAAAGGATCTTTTGTACCCAAGATTCCTAGGTTCTCTCTCTTTTATGTAAATAAGGCATTGGAAAAGTCATTCTATCCAACGCTTGCATGGTGTCTCACCATGAGTAAACTGGCCTATCGGAGACCCACTTGGCTTCCTGTTACATGTAAATGAAGGATCAACATCAGCATCTTGCCATTGGCTGTGCCCACATGCAAATGAAAGATTGAAAAGAGCATCTTCTGATTGGTCCTGTGAGCAGCACCAGATTCAAATGAGGGATTGAAAACTGCAACTTTCTGATTGCTCCAAAACAGCACTCTTCCGATTGGTTCTGTGGACAGTTGATGATGGCATTACTGTGTTGGCAGTGTCCTTCCCTGGGGGAGTGTCCCTCACCCTGGCAATGTCCCTGGCCAGGGAGCGTCCCTCGCCCAGTTGCCCTGAAGGCTACTGAAACACTTAGCCGAGAGCGTGCTGCCACCATGGAGGAGCACTCGGCCTCCTGCCTGGAACTTGTCCTTATGCTATGCTGAGTGGAGAATTATTCAGAGTGACTAATGTCTCAGCTCTCAATGTCCTGCCCCCATGGCTTGGAGGTCAAATGTCCCCAAAGAGCCAGAAGCCGGGGCATGGATCTCATTTCATCTCCAGTGGGTCCTGGGGCTTGTGACATAAACCTCAAGTGGGTCCATAAGACACAGGGCCTCCATTTCTCTAAACCACATGCCCAAGACCTGCCTCACTCACCCAAGCATGGGAAGAAGACTTGAGTTTGCCATCATGAAAGTGAGGTAAGGTGTTCAGCAGGCCTCGGCTTGCAAATTGATCTCAAAGCCCAGAGCAGCCGGAAGCTGGGCAGCTCACACGAACACCGGTAAGCAGGCTTCGAGGATGGGTTTGTTGCCTGGCTGTTTGCAGTGGTAGACAAGGGGTGGGAACGTGGACACTTCCCAGTCCTGAGGACAATGTGCCCATGACTCAGAGGCAGCACCTGACAGATTCTGCTGGAGGCTCTGGGCTCCGAGGGTGTGGTTGTGCCCGCAGGAGCCTCGGGGTAGCCTGTGAACATCACCCTCGCCTTCCCAGCTGAGTCAGAGGCGGCCCGGGAGTCAGAAGACCTGGTGCACAGCCCAGGAGCACCAGGCAGCTGCAACAGTCTTCCCTACCACACCTGGCCACTGAGCCGCAACCCTCGATGCAGGTCAGGCCAGTCCCAGCCCTCCTAGAAGTGTTTATTTAATCCTCCTGGCAAAGTAGGAAGCCGACACTGTTGTTATCTGTACTTTACAGGAGGAAACTGAGGCACAGAGGCTAAGCTGCTGGCCCATGCTTTTATAGCTACTTATGCTCAGACCCAGCACCCTGGCGCCAAGGCTGCATACTGTGTGCTCCTGAAAAGTCACCGTGTGGGCCAACAGCAGCCAGTTCAGCACTATGTGCTTGGGTTGTCAGTGCTGTTGTCACTAAGACTGTGGTGGGCATCAGAGGGCCCTAAGGAAGGGGCTGCATTCCTTGTTGCCTGTCATTACCCCTAACACCGGGGGAGGTGGCCACAGTGTAGCTCCTTTCCCGGGGGCCGCCCACCCTGTATCCTGCGTGGCTCTGCCACAAGCCCTCACCCACACTCCCGGGGAAAAGACCTCTCAGAGAGGCGGCTGAGGTGCAGGGCGTGCTGCCACAGAGCTGGCGTGCATACCTGCAGGCTATCCCAGAGCAGCCAGGCACCCTCCCACTGCACAGGCTGACCCGCCCCAGGGAATCATCCTGCCGTCTGAGGTGGTTTCCAGCTACTGAGCCCGCCTCGGGGTTGGAGAGAGGCCACTGCTGCAGAGGACCCAGTGCATCTGAAAGGCGGCACCGACCAAACTCTGGCCCTCGGGTCCTGGTTATCATCCTAGTGCTCTGTATCTACAGAGCTGGTATCTATCCGTTCCTTGGATGGTCCCTGCAACCTGTGTAGGACATCAGGTGTATTAGGAAAATCCTGAGGTCTCTTGCTGGCTTCGGGTCTAGGTCGATCTAACAGGTATGTGCACCATTAGGACTTGCTCTCATCTAGGTCTCTCATCTTGGTCATTCACACCTCTGGGCTGCATTCTTGAACTCTGCATTGAAGGCTTGATGGCTGCAGAGCTCAGTAGGAAACACAAGTGCTGAGATTCTTCCCATGGGACTGTTAAAGGACGTGCGCCTGTCCCAGCTAGCGCTGTTGTCTGGGGGAAGGAGCTCCAGAGGTCTCCCTGGACCGGAGGGAGTGGATGCTGAGTAGTGGGGCCATGGGCATCCATGGACAGGAGAGATGAAGCAATGGCCCCAGGGTCCTCCAGCCAGAGTGGCAGAGACGGTCTGAGGCCTGTCCTTCCATCTCTGAACACGATGGAACCCAGAGGCTCTATGATGCCACCCTGCAGGGATCCCCCTTCCTTTACAGCCAACCCTGCTGTTCCCCGTCCCTTCATGGCCGTCTCTCCAAGATGACAGCAGCAGCCTCTGACTCAGCCCATCTCTCGCTCTACAATCTCTCTGCCCACTGCAGGAAGGGTTCGTTCAACCCCTGAAGCTGGTTAATACCTACTGCCCTTCAACATGGCACTGCTGGCCTTTGTGGCAGGCCCTGCAGTCTCAGCTCCTGCATGCACTCAGCGTAGAAGATGTGATTTCCTGCTTTTAGGCATCGCCTGCTGAGCTTGCACCATGGCAGGTGCAATGACTTCTTTGAGAATGGGGAGCCATGGATTTACTGTTTCTGAAACTGCTCCCAGCTCCGTACCACTATGCTCTGCCCAGAGCCTTTGCCACTGCCCATTCCCCTCTGCTGCCTCTCCTGACCCTTCCTATCACGGCTTAGAGCTCCCCTGCCCCAGGAAGCCTTCCCTCCTAGGGGCACCTCAGGTTCCATGGGGCTCCACCACTGTATGAACAGTGGACCCTCAACTTACTAACTCCATTGTTCTTGAAGTCTGGTTGTAACTCAAGTTGGTCAATTGAAGTCTCAGGCTCTCTACACAGCCTTCAAAGTCTCCCTCCTGCACACAGGCAGATCTCAGTGTCATGAGAGAGACATTGGCCCAGGATTTCTCAATTAACCCCACACAGGACAGGACGCTGTGATGTTCCTTCCAGACTCTTTATGGGTTAAATCTGTGTCTGAGACCATCTGGAACCACAAGTAGCCAGCATTTGGGGCCTAACTCAAGACTTTGGTGTAAGTTAAAACTGAAATTCTGGTCATGATCCAAGTTGTTCATATGTCAGGCCAGTTGTAACTCAAGGGTCCACTGTAATCTTGTTGGGATGGTGACTCTATGAGAGACTGACCCTTGCGGTGACAATCTGCACATTTGCAAGGGCAAAAATATGGCCTCGTGTGGCCTCCACGGCGCTCTCCTCGGGAACACAGTAGCTGGAAGGTGTGGCTGACCTCATCCTTGTGCTGTGAGATGTTTCCCGTGGGCCTTTCCCTAGCCCCTCCATACCAAGCTACCTTCCTTTGCTTGTTTCCATGTTGGTTCTCCAACCCTTTTTAATCTATGGCTCACTCTCCTTTTAATAAGCTCAGTTTTGTGGCTGTTGGACAAAATGTGTTTCTGTTACCTGCAATCAAATGTCCTTGAGCAACAGGGCAATTGTTTCTCAGTTGCTCCTTGTGCCCTCCCCCCTCACAATGGAGACCTCCCCACACCCAACGGAGCTTTCCCCACGGAGGAGGGATGGCTGTCCTCCTGGGTCTTCTCAGCAGGCCCCTTACCAGCCGTGCTTCTGCTCAGCTGATTCTCTAGCTCCTCAAATTCTCTTTCCTTGTCATTGGATGCGATCAACATTAGACAGTTCAAAATAATCTTAGCATCCTGCAGTTTAGGAGGTAATAATTGGGGCCCTATTTTTAAATGATATTCTGATTTGGGATTGGGCTACTTTCTGTAAAGGCCAAATTCCAATAGAAAAAAACATGAACTTGAACGGACTAGGGAGAGAAAAATTCATCAGGAGTAGATAGCTTATTCTAGACCTGACAAAACTTGTATTTTCTGGACTGACTTTCCAAAATGAAATCCAGATGATCATCTAGTGAAGGACCATTACTTTATTTGGAGGTTGGGTGAGTATATATTTTTAATTTTAAAATTTAAGACTTTAAAAATATTGAGACATTTAATCATAGTGATGCAGATATATGGTGATGAATTAAGGAGGAAAAAAGCATATGGTGAAAAGCAACCATGTCTTGCCCCAGTTAATTATTTCCTCTTTCTGCAACTCTGTAATAAACCTTTTTTGTGAGTACAATTTTCCCCCGACTCCTAGACCTGGTTCTCTAGAACCAGAGCCTGAGATATTACTGGCGTGTGTGACTGACTGAGGAGAGGATGGAAGGAAGCGGGGTGCTCTCAGGTGCTTGCAGCCAGCACTGCCAGGAGAGGAGGCGGCAAGGGGACCTGGGTGGGTGGCAATGGTGCGAACCATCTCTTTGGGTCACCTCTTTGGAATATATGCCAAGCAGCAGGGTTATCAGATTCAATGGCGGAGCGTGCATGTAACTCTGAAGCCATGTTTCAAGAGGAGACACGTGCAGGAAATTAAGGCATGAATACTTTATTGTGAACTAATTTGTCAAACATGACGGCAGCTGAGGCAGACCCCATGTGATGGGATGGAATCTGGTGTGGGAAGTTCGTTCGGGAGGATGGGCACAGGTCTGGAGCTGCAGAGAGAGGAGAGGCAGAGAGAGGAGTGAGCAACAAGGGGAGAAGCTTCTTGTGGGGGAGGCACCCAAGCCTACTTCTAACCCTAACCCTAACCCTAACCCTAACCCTAACCCTAACCCTGACCCTGCGCAGGGAGATGGCAGTGGCTGGAGGCCCTCATGTTTACCAAGAAATAGACAGGTTACCTTGTTCCTGTGTTTCACTTGCTAAATGTTTGATCTTTTATAAAGAATTGCAAACAATTCAGAAAGGTACAATAGACAGAGAGCCCTCTGTCCCCACCATAACTCATCTGCCGTGGTAACTTCCCTAGTAGTTCCGTAGAGACCATCCGTTTGTTTTGCCTGTTTCTTTGAGGGACAGACATTGTTCCTCCTCTTCCAGCTTACAAGTGTTTTCCACTCCAGAGCACAAACAATAATGGAGAGACGAAGGACTCCTATCCCAAGCAGCGTGTTCCTGCTAGGAGACAGGGTCCCTGGAGGCTCAGGGAGAGATCAGTGCCGACTACTGTCATGGGACCTGGCAAGCCAGGCTCTTGTTTAGCCTCTGCGCCTCCTACACTTCCGCTGCACCCTTGTGTCTCCTTCGGAGCAGAGAGGCGGCTTGTTAACATCTCTCCTGCGTCTTCTGCCTCTGTATATCATCGAAGATGTTTGACACCATCTTTCCAGTTCCCCCTGCTCCAGATGTGAAGGACTGGGGCATTGTCCTGTTTTCACTTGAACCAAAATAACATGCACCAGCTTACTTAATCTGAGAGAGCCAGAGAGAAAACTCATGCTTGCCCCCAATCCAAATAAGGAAGTTCAAAGAGCCAGATGATGCTGTACATCATGTTTCAGGAAAGACCTGGATACAACAGAAATAGGCAGGAGAGCTAGTTCCCAAGCAAGCTGAGGTCTTGCTTCTCATCCCGCCACCACCAGCATCTACAGGGCCAGGGAATGTGGTCAAACAAGAGAAACCACTGGCCAGGCTTTCAGTCCTATCCCAAAATAACCGGGGCCAAGTAATTTATAAAGAATACAAGTTTATTTGGATCAGGGTCTGGGGGCAGGAAGTCCAAGAGCCCAGTGTCAGAGCCTGCCCAGCGTTGTGAGGGCTTCTCGTGGCATTGTAACACGGTGGAGGGCATCACGGGGTGAGAGGGCAGAGGCGTCGGCTCTGGCTGTTCTTCTTAGAAAGACCCCATGCCTCCATGACTCGTGACATCCTCAGACCCGAATTGCCTCCGGAAGCCCCACCCCCACGTACCAGTGGTATGTGAATGTGGGAGCTCAGTTTCCAACACACGAACTTTTGGGGGCACATTCTGTGAGAGTTAACTATTGTGTCACCTCGAGTAACAAACGCCCAGCTAAATCGGATCAGCACAGTTCTGGGCGTGGCCGAGGGGATTTACTGCAGACAGAAGACCCAGCCTGGGTGTGAGTGACAGCAGCCAGTGGGCTTGCAGGCCTCATGGAATAAGAAGGAAACAAGCAGGAAGGCGCCTCTGTTTCCTCCCAGGAGCTCTGCTCTTCACCCTCACCTTGAACGTGGTCTCCTGGCTTCCAGCACAGACCCTTTGGCCTCCTGACGGGGACACACATGGGACTCTCCAGGAAACTAGGCCTTTGCCCAGACCCTTCAGATCTCCACTTTGCAGACAGCCCTTTTGGCCTCTTCCACACCCGACCCTTTGGGTGGCCACTGTAAATCCTTATGTATTTGTATATCTTGCGTTAAATCTGTTTCTCTAGGAAGCACTGACTGATACAAATCTGAACCACAGCTGCCAGGCTGTGACCCACAGGGCTTGGTGAGGCCCATGACACATTTGTTTCATGCAGGCAGAATGTGGTGCCATGCTCTCTGCAGGGTCCCCATATCAATAAAGCGGTCCAGCAGGTGGCTTTGGGGAAGGCATGATACACATGTTCAAACCCCAGCACAAGCAACCATGGTGCAGGGCAGTGTAGGGGTGGGAGCTAGCGGACAGGCTCAGAGAAGCGGGGGAGTTACAGGCAGGGGTGACGGCTCCTACACAGGGCTGCGTGCAGGACTTCCTGGGGCAAGAGCAGGCGCTTACATTGGATCCTAAGGGTGGGCGAACATTTGGCACCTGGATGTGTGGGCTGGTGGGACAGACATGGAGATGAGAGGAGTCAGAAGCAGAGTTTCATGGCTCTAAGTAACATGGTGGGATTTCTCAGGCGCCATGTTGAGGGAAAGATGCCTGAAGAGGATCTATTGTAGGATCCCGTTTAATGACAATCTTAGAAAGGAAAACTGAACTGCAGGGATTAGGGAATCTCACATTTGGTAATCGAAGGATAAATGAGCCAGATATCTTTCCCATAAAGCCCAGCAGAGTAGCTACATAAGAAGGAGGAGACACCATGACCTGCCTGTCGACCTGGTGAGTAGACAAGGGTTTCTCCTTCAGTGACTCATTAAGCTTTGTAGATATGTTCTGCACACTTTCATAATTTATGACGGTCCCAAATGCCTTCCTGTGTTCTGCCAAAGGTGAGTTAGTTCTTGTGTCCCATGTCTCCCTAAAGGGATTGTCACCTTTGGAATTTAGTTCACTTGGGTTCCTTGTGGCCTTAGCTCTCTGATGGTTTCAGTAAAACTTAAGATTCTATGGACAATCTGGCTTTTCACATGATTTTCATGTTACATCTCATAATGGAAACATTTTTTAAGGGAGAAAAAGAAAGCAGTATTGGTCCGAAAGTATGAGGCTGGGCAGGACAGTGTCAGATCAGCACCAGGGAAGTCAGGTGGCAGCCAGGGCCTGGGAGGAGGGGCACAGGACATCAGGCTGGTGAGCACGGCTGAGCCCAGATGGTGAAGGGGAGGCTGGAGATTTATCAGCAGCGAAAGAGGAGGAGGGCACACAGCGCCTGCTCTGGGCCAGGGCAAGCGTCCAGCTGTGCACACAAAGTGGGGAGCAGCAGAGTGGGAAAGGGGCTGGTGGAGGGCTGGGTGAGGCCTCCAGGCAGAGTCCGAGAGGGGCTGGGGGTGGACAGGGAGCATGGCGAGATGTCAGTCTGGAGGAGACCGTTGGGTGACATCGACACAGGCTTGGCGCCAGGACAAGGACATCTGCAGACACTCTGAAGTGGGGGAAATGACAGCACTGTCTCCCATAGCTGCCTGGACTGAGAAAGCCAGGAAGGGCTCAGGAGCACGCAGCAGGCGATGTTCTGCTTGGAAGGTGAGACATCTGTTCTTCACTCACACTTCATGTCCTGCCCTCTGCTTTGCCACCAGTTAGCCCCTCGGCAGACTCGAACGTGTGCTGTCTGTTCGAAGCTATCTTCCCCTTCACCGCCATCTCTCCAGGCTGCCCGTGAGAAGCATGAGCTTGGACCCATAAATCCTCAGGGGTCCTCGCTCGGTGTCCAGCCCTCAACGTAGGATGCTTATTCCACCCACATCCTCCCTCATGCCAGAGAACAAACTGAAGGACGAGGCATTTGGATGAGACAGTGCCCTAGGGATGGTAGAGGAACAAGACTGAAGTGGTCTGTGCCAGCCATCATCTGCCCTGCAGGGCGTATGTCCAGGTTGGCACAAGAGAGACAGTAACTCCATCTTGAAGTTTGAGTGGCGGGGATGCGGGGTCTGCCTGTGCTTTGTCACTCTGTGTCCGAGGCCTCCCTCCTCTACCCATCCACTTACCGACCTGTTGTCTGTGTAGAACTAGGTGCTCTGCCTCCCGACACCCCTCTCGGGATGAGCCTGGAGCCAAGGCTGTTGGTCTTGTCCTCAAGCAATTGCACCAATGCTAGATGCCATGTGTGCCTTTTGACTCCAGCTCCACGGCATCCACCGCAACCCGTCACTGTGCTATGGTCTCTGATGTTCCCCTGGGGAGCCATCTCCCTGGAGGCCACCACCCGAGAGCACTGAGAGCCTGGTGTGAGTGAGGCTTCTCCGCCTGTTCCTGGGGCAGAGCTTGACCCCATGAAGGACTCGTCTGTGCTGGACCTCAGGTTCCGCTCCCGGCCCTGTAATGCTCATCAGCTGTGCTGGTGACCACATTGCTTCATTTTTTTCTTTTTCCTTTTTTCCTCCCTTCTACTGTTTTGTTTTGTTTAGTTTTATTCTGTTGTTGTTTTTTTCCTGTCTCAGAAATTCACCCCGGACAAATTATTCCAGGGCACCTGATGGGCCTTGAAGAGACCCAGCTCCCTGCAACCCCAGCATTGGAACAACAAGGACTCTTTACTTGCCTAGCCCATTGCACTGTTAAATTAACATTAAAACTTCCTTAGCTGTTCCGGACCATGACCACCGTGGTCATGGTGACCATGGTGACCGTGACCATGGTTCACAAGCCATGACCCACGGCAATTTGCTCGATCCCAGCCACCCCTTCTATTGCTGCTTGCTGGAGTCGGACAGTTCCCTGCCCGGGTTTGGCCAGAGAAGAGCCAAACAGTGGGTCTTTACCACTTCCTCTTGCCTGATTAATGATTGCCAGACTAGCTGTTCTCACGACTAGAAACCATGCCAGCTGAGGCGGCTTTGGGTTTGGGCCATTTGCCTTACATGATGCCAAATCCATTCTTGACCCTAATTGTATGAAATATGCTTCAATACTTTTCTACTAGGTGAATTAAAATAATGCCAGGGTTGCTGCTTGAATCTCTGCTCTTTACTATAACTTGATTAAGAAGCATTCAAGGACCTTGAAAGGAATCATACACTTCTTCCCGTGCTGTTATATTCGGGGACACTCCAGGCGCTGCCAGGAAGCAATTCTGGTGCCAGGGCTCCACGGAAAGGAGCCGAGACGGACTGTGGGCAGAATGTTAAACTTAGAGCATTCCCAGCAACACAGCGTGGGCTTCTCCTCTGTCTCTCTCTCTTTCTGGCATGCATGCACAAGCACACAAACACACGCATGCACGCACACTTTGGCTGTTAAGTATTCTTGTTCCTAATCTTTCCCCATGCAGCTCACCTGCCCTTTCACACATGTAGCCAGCAAAATTCTGCTGCTCCATTCCCAGAGCAATGATGGCCCAGCATCCTCATTTTTTACCTCATTCCTGATCAACACTTCTGGCTATCTTGTTTACCACCAGACATGCACAGGCCTTGAGTTCCCTTCATTCTTCTCCTGGCACCAGATTTCCCTGTGCTTCACTGGCCAAGGAAACGTCTCCCCCGAACACATCCTGTTGAGTACAAAGACGGAAACATCTCAAACTGGAAGCTGGGCTTGGGGAGGCTGTGCTTATTTCTTACTGCTAAAGTCAAGCCCATTTTACACATTCTAACAGTGCAGGTCCTATTGGCTGAGTGGGGGAGGGTGTGATATTCTCTCATTACGATAAAAATGTCCTGATTGTACTTTGTGTCTCTGGCAGATGCCAAACCATGATCTACATCCAGTTTGTTAAGGCACTGATGGTGAATGTCTCAATAGCTGGTCCAGTTGCTGAGACAGCAGCTGATGTGGCCATGGTGCGCCTTGATCTAACCTTTGTTTCAGTGCCTTTGCCAAAGCCGCATGTTCATTTGTCCCCCGGGCATGAGGTGGGCCGGCCTTGGCCTGCATCCAACTCTGTACAGATCCCTGGGACTCCTCAAGAAGTCTTCACGTCTTTGCTTCTAGGAAGTTCCAGTGTCTGTTACCAGATGCTGGGGGACTGCGGGGTCCTTTCCAGGCTCTCACTGCTCTGTTCAAAGACTTGGCTGAGACAACCAAAGGATATAAAAACTTAACATTTATTAAAAGAAGAGGGCCGGGGATTTGGCTCAGTGGTTCCGCCGCCTGCCTCGCAAGTGCAAGGACCGGAGTTCGATCCCTGGTACCAAAAAAACACCAAAAAACAAACAAAACTTTGGGCCAGGGATTTAGCTCAGTGGTTCTGGCACCTGCCTCGAAAGCACAAGGTCCAGAGTTCGATCCCCAGTACCAAAAAAAAGAAGAAGAAAAATAAGTGCTCCAAAGAAGTGTTCTGAAGAAAAGAAGAGAGAAGAGAAAATACGCCCTGCATGCAGAGTAGGCCACTGTAAGCACAAGAACATAATGGCCATGGGGCCAATGGCCGCCATTTTTTATATCCTCCTTCTACACCAGATCTGGACTGTTCCATACAGGGCTTCAAAGCTGCTCTTGAATGCATCCCAGCAGTGATGGACAGGTCTCCATGATTGACAGTCACACCCAGTTGTCCTGCTGGTTTGTCATGCCCTAATCTGCTGCCTCATGTTTGTCCAGGAAGACCTAAGGAACCCTAAACTCGCCACCATACCTGCAGTCTAGGAGAGGGACCAAACAATAGAATTCTCTCTGTAGACTTCAAGAGGGCTCTGTCTTCCCCAGTTAGGTTGGGTCAGCCCTGGGGGTGCAGCCTGCTCATCTGTGTGTCGCTGTGGCTGGAACCTCAGATGGACCCCCTGGGGAGCTCTTCTGGATAAACAGAGTCCTATTCCTCTGAAACCCAACTCTCTACCCTCCCATACCTCAATGAAATCCAGCACACAAATGCTGAATGGCTTCTCTCTTCCAAATAAAACAGGAAGCATGTTCTTAAAAACTGTTTAGTTTTGTTTCACTTTGAAAACTCCAGCATGGCTATGGAACCTCTTTCTAGAAACATGCATATACAGAGTTTTTCTGGATACCCTCCTAATCCAGCTGAGGACTCCAGATTAGGAGCCCTCTGAGTGACAAGCAAGTTCGTGAGCTGGGACACATCTGGGCCTGAGGCGTGGCTCTGTCATTTACCCAGAGCCGGACCTTGGGAAACCCTTCACCTCTGTACCTGTTCCTTCAGCCATCACATGGGACCTGGAAGACTTGCCTATTCCCCTCAAGGTGTTATAGTGGGGTGTTTCTTGGGTTATTTTGGTACCGGGATCAAACTCGGGACCTTGTGCTTGTGAGGCAGGCAGTGGAACCACTGAGCTAAATCCCTGGCCCAATAGTGGGGTTTTGATGAATGAATATAACCACAGAAAATGTGACACTCTTTATAAAAGAAAAAATTCATCCCCAACATGTGAATTGATAAGGATTTCAAAATCTCACGTTTTGGAAGAGGAAAGTGAGGATTCAGTATTTTCCAAGTGGAAAGTCCAAAGTGGACTCAATGACAGGCTTTGCCGAATTGAATCTAAGTCCTGTTGTAACCGAGGGACAAGCAGATAATAAAATACTGGGGACTGTAGAGCTTTCCAGACCTGGTTGAGCCCTGATGTCACCTTTCGAGAGTCCCTCACCTGCCAGCTCAGCTCTCCTTCCTGTGGGTGACGTCTCAGAGGACCAAAGTGCTCACATGATGAAACTGATTCAGCCGAGAACCTAACCAGTCCTGGTTCAGTCGGCACAGAACTGACCTGAGGAAGGTTTCTGGGGGTGCCAGATGTGCCCCTTCACCTTCCATGTTTCAACAGTATTTCTTCAGGGCTTTCGCATCTGCGTCAGCTCTGCCAGGATGACTTCAGGAAGAGAGTTTGGTGGTACTACCAGGTCTGACTGGTGCAGAGTACCCGAGCCCACATTCTGGGGTGGGGGATTGGGATGAAGGAGCCAGTGCTTCAGCTTCCATTTGCCTTTGACATTTGCCAAGCAGGTAGGGACGGAGGAAGAACTGACCAATTTTTGTCCAAAACCTGGACAGAACTCAACAAAAATCTGTTCCCAGTAGGTGTGTAGAGGTGCTTTCAAAGGTTCAATTGTGTTTACTTCTAAAAGTGGAGCATGACAGCTTGCCATACAAAAGGTATGTCAGCAGCCCGATGTGCCAAAGGTTCGAACGTCATAAAGCTTGGGCAGCCAGGGAGGGAGGGAGGAAGGAAGGAAGGAAGGAATGAAGGCCAACGGAAAATCAGAGCCAGTGAAAAGTTAATGTCAGCAGTTCCCAAATGAGCAGGAAACAGATCCACAGAGAGTGCCCAGAGGGAACACAGCCCAGGAGCCGTACGCCCGCCAGGCACGTCCTCTCGGCTGTGTCTGAGGACTGCAGACTCCTCTGCCCTCTTGGCTAAAACTTCCCTGGAAAGAAACATGTTGCATTCATCCTTCTTCTTTCGGATGAGCAAACAAAACACATTGGCTGTTTGAAGATACTCTGTCACGTTAACAACTGAATTCTCTGAAAATAAATCAGAAGGAAGAATTGTATTGGGCTTTAAGCAGACCTCAGACTGAGGGAGACTTGCACTGTTTTGATTCTCACACCAGCCGGCAAGGCAGATAAAACTGCTTTTATTCATCTCATGTGGGAATGGAACAAAGGCTCGCTGGGTGTCCAAGCCCACGCTGTCCTGTGTCCACTCCCTGGCACTCTCCAAGCCACCAAGCCATGCGCCCACAGCAGAAGAGACGCCCTGAACCAGGGACTCAGGGGAAGAGGAGAGGGGTGGAGATGGCCTGAGTGAGGTCTCCATCATGGGCCAGAAACACCTCAGCGCAATTCAGAGCTGCATGTGTCTCCCGGCCAAGCTGCCCGTACAAAATGAGGCTGAGCAGGGAGAGTTAAGACAGAAAGGAGGCCACGGAGCAGCATGCAGATTCTCCAGGATCTGTGACGCTACATCCTGCAGGATGGGCCTTCGGTGAGAGGTCCAAACCCTGCTTTCCTGACCTTGGACAGGTTTGTTGCCCCTTGAGCTGGGGCTGGTGGTCCACTAGGGCATAGAGAGGGCCTCAAACTCATATTCACTACCATAAAATGAAACACTGCCTGACGTGTACTCAGTACATATCTGCTTTTGAAAAATACAATAAGAGCTTTATGGATATAACTCACATACTATAAAACTCACCTATTTGAAGTGTGCAATTCAGTAGTTTTCACTAAATTCAGAGTTCTGCGACCATTACCATCCAGTGCCTTCAGGGCAACCATTACTGTTCAGTGTAAGAACATTTTCCTCACCCCAAGAAGAAACTCTATATTCATTAGCAGTCACCCCAGTTCCCTCTCACACTAGTTCTGGTAACTACACATCTTTCTATTTCTGTGCGTTCAGCCATTCTGGACATTCCATACAAGTGGAATCATACACAATGTGGCTTTTTGTGTCTGATTACTCTGTTTTCACTTAGCGTATTTCAAACTATTTTAAAATTATCCAATTTTAGTATGTGCTATTACTTCATTCCTTATTTGTGGCTATATAAAATTCCATTGTCTGGATAGAACAAATTTTCTTTATTTACCCATTCATCAGTTCTATACAGTTGGATTGCTTTTACTATTTGGCTATTATGAATTATGGTGCTGTAATACTCATTTATATTTTTGTATAGATATGTGTTTTTGGTCCTCCTGGTGTTTACCTAGGACTAGAATTGCCTAGTCATGTGGGAACTGTTTAAAGTTTTGAGGAACTGCCAAAGTGTTGCCCAAAGTGGCTGCACTGTTGCATAGTTCTTTTTTTTTTTTTTTTTTGGTACTGGGAATCGAACTTGGGTCCTTGCACTTGTGAGGCAGGCGGCGGAACCACTGAGCTAAATCCCCGGCCCTGTTGCATAATTCTTAATTCAAGTAAACGTGTGACTTCTGTGTAAGAGACAGCAACTGGTTCCACTGCTCCCTCAATATTTGCTAGTTTTGGTAGTGTGGTTGAAATTCCCCCAACTTTTCTCCTTAGAGCTATGATGTTGTTTTCTCTATGTTACAAATACACTCAAACAATAGAGTAGCTATTCGCACTTTGTGTGAGTTGATCACTTGGCAGAGGTGAATGGAACACTGGTGGGTCATGCCCGGGGAGAATAATCAGGAAAGGTCTAGGGGCCCCGCCTTGCTGGGGGAAGACTGGCTTGGGGATCGATTGAAATGGTGAAGGACAACTTGGAGAAGACTGTTCTCATGAAAACGAAGCAAGGCTGCGCTGGACACATATACACAACACTGCCAAGGCTGGTGCTGTCTTTCTTGTTGTTCCAGGGCTGAAACTAGAGCTCAACATTTACTCATATTAAATCAATTCAAATTTGATGTAACTTTGTTAAAAGAGTAAATCCAGTAATGTGGAGTTAGTGTCTAACAACTGGCTGTCTGGGTGGACATAAAGCCCTGTTTGAAGCATCTGCTGGTTTCTGTGGTGTAAGTGCTTCTACGCTGCCTGACTTCCAGCTGCAACAGTGTTGGGACTGAACTGCCAGTGGGCATAACTGAGGGTCTTGAGGCAGCAGAGCCTCACTGGTCAAAGTAAAGGATTGGACCAGAGCTCAGAGAACCAGGGTGGGGCAGCTCGTGTGAAGGTGGAACAGGCTGGACGGAGGTGTGAAAGGAAGGGGTAAATACTGAAAGGGGCCAGTCACACACAGGAAGAGTAGCCGAGCATCGAAAGTCCCGTGAGCACAGGGCTGGTCACCCACACCAGGCCTGACAGGTCACATCTGGAGCAAATCTGAGTCTCTCTTCTCAATGCAGACAGCTTTCAGAAGCACAGAAGCCTTCTCCAAAGGTCATGGCCGGGGCTCTGGTGCAGTAAGATAATAGTGCACTCAGCCGTGCCAAGTTGTCTGCTGTTGTGAACAGTGGATGAGCGGAGGCTCATCCGGTCTAACCTGGCCTCCCACGGGCTGCAGTGAAATCAAACACACAAGATAAATAGGCACTTTTCCCTTTCTGTGGTGTGAACCTATGTGGCACAAGCACATTTTCCATCAAGAATTGGTTGTTTGGAGAAGAAGGCTCTAAGCATGTCTGGACCAGGTATTTGCTCCATTTCCTTGCAGAGTCAAGAAAAACCATTTTCTGGACGTTGGGAAGAAAAGGGAGAATGCCAGTCGATGATCATCTTTCAAAAGGTTTCTTCTCATCCAAGGGACTGTGTTTGCATCTGGCCATCCAAGCTCCTCCAGGCAATGGAAACTCACATCTGCAAAGAATTCTGTGATGATCTTGAGTCAAGGTGCCCAGTGGGGAGTTTTAGAGATAGACAGCTACTTCTATAAAATCAAAGCTTTGCCAGCAGCAGGGTCTATGGAAAGCCAACGTGGAGAGTGAAAAAGAAAGACTTTCTGTTCCCCAGTTGGGAAGCATGAGCAGAAGGCCATGGAATGTCAGATATCACAGCTGATGACTCTTTCACAGAATCGAGGGATGTTTTGGTAAAATTGTCCTGAGTAACTGGTTGCTTAGGTGACAGGCCGACACAGTTTCTGCTAACTCAAGGCGATTGGGATCATCTTTTTTCTTTGCCTGCTATACCCTAGGGGAAAGAAATATGTACCTTTTAAGAAAGTGGATATATTTCCTTTGTGAGTGTAATAAAACCAAGAAGATAAGTTTCATAGATTGTGTTTACTTATCTTGATGGGGGGAAAGAAAGGTCAATCTCTTTCCAGAGCAGCCTCCTGATCAATCCAATCTATTAAAGAATAATTGAGCCAGCAACAATCATTTCCATGAAGTATCTACTAATTATGCTGTTCTATAAACAGTTTCTGCATTCAGAAATGCCAATTGCTAAAAATGGGTCATTACTTCACCAAGGGTGCTGCTAGGGTTTTAATTTAACTACTCCCAGATTCAGAAGGTCTAACCCTGAAAAATGAGGGCTGACGCTTCATTTTCCCTTTTCTGACAGTGCTCTAAATCTCACCTCATATATTCTAAAACCTTTGCTTTCCTTCAAATTCAAGTCCTTTGTCTTCTTCCGTGTTACGAATCTTACAAGGTATCCAAAAATACACCATTACCTTAAATGATTCACGAATTCTTTATCTTATTCAGCGAACTCCCAGACAGCTGACAGAACAAGCCCCATGAACCAGCCCTGCTCTAATTCATTCAGGCCTCCATTTTCATCTTTCAAATGAGGAAGCCGGGTTATATATGAGTGAGGATTAGGTTCAGCTGTAACAGAGACTAAAATAGCAGTGTCTTAAATTAACCATAGGTCATTTCTCTCTCCCATAAGTGAAGCCTGGAGGTACATGGTGCAGTGTACATAATATCATAATCATCAAGGACCAGGACTCCTATCATTTTCCTCTGCCATACTCCAAACATATCTTCCACTTCTTGGTTGAAGATGGAAATCTAGCTCAAATGACTGGATCAATATTTTTGCTACTTGTACAAAATGGCACCACCAGAAGTCTTATTCAACATCTCCACTATCCCATTGGATAGCTGCAAGAGAGTCCGGACATCAGTCTGGACATCAAGCCTTTGACAGCTATAAATTGAGGGGGTTCTGTTACTGTGGAGGAAGAGGAGAACAGACACTGGAAGAAGCTAGCTGTCACTAAGACAAATTAGATAAGCGATTTAAACATTACTTCCCCAATACCCCTCAAAGTGTGTAGCTTGGGGGTTACGTGGATTTGGGCTGGGGCAGGGAGTAAGTTTATATAGGATTCTAGAAAACTTCTCAAAATCAGGGCATTTGGACCTCTTCTATTTGGAAGTGCAATTGTATGAGTACTCTGTGCTAACCTATGGTGCCACTGGGGCTTCTGGAAGTACAATTGTGTTATGACATTCCTAATAGGTGACAGTGGTGTACCCTGAAGACTGCTGGCAGCCAACTAGTCAGAACTTCTGGGCCCCAGGAGAAGTGAGGTTGGAGTAGTGCCCTGGGCTAGTCAAGGGGAGCTTGGAGCTGGACACACTGAACTCGTATTAGATGAATTTTCAACACTGACCTCATGAAGCACTGACTGAAGAAACAGCAATTAACCACTGAGACCTGAACTTGGACTAGTAGTAGTAGCATGCTCTACTTTTCTTTCTCAGAGGATTGTGAGCCAAGAGGTGGTTAGAAATTCTCAGCCTTGGTAGCACTGGCATTCTGGCTTGATCATCCTTTGCTGAGTATAACTACAATGTGCATTTTGAGAGGCTCAGCATCATGCCCTGCCTCTCTCCATCAGACTCCTCTGTTGTATTCCTTCGGTGATAACAACTGAAAATGTCTCCAGACATTGCCAAATGTGCCTTGGGCAGAATCGTCCATAGAAGAAAAACTGGGTTAGTCTATATGATGGTGCTCATTTTTGTAAGTTGTTAATAGTTGTATGACTTGGTACCAATGCTTTCATAAATTAGATAGGCAACATACCAAAGCCCTTCACATGTTCATGACCTTGATGTAATAATCCCACTTCTTAGACTCTAGCCCAAGAAAACAATTTGTGAGAGGCTTTCTGAAGGTGTGCATTGTAATACTGTTTTCACTAGAGAAAAGTTGGGAACAAAAAAATGTACACAGTAGGGAAACAAACCCACTAAAATGTGTTTAATGAATCTGTAACATGAGGAGATGCTTATGAAGTGTGATTTAAAAAAAATACAGTGAATGCTGCTGCCGAGTGCATCCAACGGAAAGACAGGGATCTTCAATATAAGAAGCGAGTGACAAACCTTAGCAACGGTGTGTGACGTTTCAGTTCGTCCAGTGCTGTCACTGGGTCGTGAGCTCCAGGTGAGAGAAGGTGTGTTTTGAACAAAGTGTGCCGTAGATCGCGGGGCACAAACGACTGGCCAACGTGAAGCCTGGTCAGTTGTGCTGGAGTTGCGGGATCCTGCACCTCAGGTTCCTGCTTTAAGATGTATCACGGTGGGGGACGAACCTGGGCCTCTGTTGCCGTCCTGAGGCCGCGGCTCAGAGCTCAGTGGAGGCACCCGGGTCTCCTCGCCAGTCCAGACCCAGCGGCGCTTTGACCCTGCGGAGCTGCGCCGGGGGAGTCTGCACCAGGAGCGCGGTGGGGAGCCCTGGGTGCCAGGCCGGCTCCTGGAGCATTTGAGAAATGATGTGCGGGGGAAACGGCTGAGAAATGGGCCAGCGCTTTCACCCTCCGCCACGACTCTGCTCTGGGCCACACGGGTGCTGGAACAGCATTTCCTGTCCAGTACAAACTGACGCCCTGTCCCCACGTCCTCATTCCCCGGATCCGGCAACGCGTGACTCTGGCTCCTCCCCAGAGCCAAAACGACCACAGAAAGTCAACATATTGAATCCACTCAGGACATCAAGGCAGCCATACCTTGTATTTTACTGTAATGAATTTTTTAAAAATTAAATATTCACTAGATTCCTCAATCAGATCTTGTACATACAATGGGATATTATTCAACTTTGAAGAGAAAGGAAATTCTCACACGTGTTACAACATGGATGAACCTTAGGACATTATGCTAGGTGACATAAACCAGTCGCAAAAGACAAATGCTGTGTGATTACATTTATATGAGGTACACAGAACAGGCAAATTCGGAGAGACAGAACATAGGATGGGGTTTCCAGGGGCTGTGAAGAAGGAGGAGGGAATGGAGAGTCAGCTCAGTGTCAGCTGGGGAAGGAGGGGCTATAAAACATGGTCAGAGGTAAAGTCTTTGGAAAGTAAAATTAGTATGAGACATGCTTCAGTCATCTTATCAGGGTATCACATCGTAAAGTAAACACCGAGAAACAAGAAACAAGAGACTCACATAAATCCTTTTTTTTCCTGAAAGAAAAAAAAAATCATGGCTAACATTTTACAAGAGAACTTTCTGGATCTTTAAAAATGTCTCTGAGATGTTGTGGTGTAAAGACTTTTAAATCCCATCCCTTACTCCTTCCTACTCCCTGGGCAATGGATTTACTTCCTGGCTTATACAACAGTCTTCCTTTGATGTCCTAATAGATTTGGGGACACAGGAGGGGCCTCCCAGAAGAACCCTGTTCCCGGGGAGACAGAGGACGCAGGCTGAGCGCAGGGAGACGGTGTGAAGGTGACATGTGTCAGAAGAGGCACAAATGTACAGGCCCCTGGGAGAGGGGTCAGCTGCTGATGCCTGTTTTCAAAGGGTGAGCCAGAAACCACAACAGCTTTACATAGAGCGCAAAGTCAGGTTAAAGTCTAGACAGTGGTGGCCTCAGAGGCGTGGAGGTTACCTTTCTTTCACGCAGAAGCCAGAGGGAGGGAGCCTGGGCCGGCTGGGAAGCTTTTCAGGCCGGGTCCTCGGTCCTGTGGCCTTGCTGTCCCATGTGGCTCTCTGGGACTCTTCACTGCTGGGACTTGACCACCCAGTCTGTGCTGTGTCCTGGGGGAAGAGCCCCACTGCTTCCAGAAACAGGAGTCGGCAAGGCTCTCTGATTCATTTCCCATGGCTGGAAAGTCCAGTAGCCACACTGTCCTACTGGAGGGAAGGGCAGCTGGAGGTCCGGTCTGCTTCCAGGACCTGTGTCCTGGCTGAGGAGGGAACTGAGGCAGGGCCCTTGCAGCTGGCTGGGAGGCTGGCCAAGACACTGTGCTTCCCGGGTTTCCCTGAGCCTCCCCCGGACCCTCTGCCCTCATTCCCTCAATACTTGAAGCTTCCCTGGTTTGTGTTACAGACAAAGGCGCTAGGATTCTGACAGTCGATGTCACTTATCCAAGCGACCCTGGAAATGGCCTCTGAGTTCTCAGAACCGCTGCGGTGTGGTCCCAAATCCCCTTCCACTGTGCCACAGGAATGGGAAGTGCAGTGCGTGGTGCAGGTCTAGCATGGGTCTCCAAGTGCGAGACACGGCCACCTCCCAACCCACGTCTTCTGACCTCCTGCCCCTGCCTTCGTGTGGGAACGGGGTGCATTCTACGGCCCTCCTTTCCCCAGGAGCCTGGAAACCTTGTCTGGGCTCCCGGCCTGTCTGCTCTCGGAGCTGCCCTTTGCACTGTGGAGTGGACGTGGGCCTTAGTGCTGAGCCCACTTTGGAGGAGGACGTATTGTGCTGGGATGTGTGTGATGTTCCCTGCAGGCTCGGGACAAAGAGGGAAGAGGCCCCTGCCACAGACCTGGGTGCCCTCCCGTGCCCCTGCCTGGCACAGACGTCTGCCCTCAAGAGGGAGCCGCCCGGAGAGCACGGGCCCTTCACCGGCTCGATTCTCCCTCGCGGGCTGTGTGGGCTCCTTTCGCATGTTCAAGGAACTTTCTCAGGGATCAGAAAAATTAATGCTTCAGTTGCTGAGGGCGAGGATAAGCCAGAAAAGTAACTTAAGACAGGAACTGCTGGAGTCAGAGTGTTTTATACCAGCTTTTTGTCACTTAGCGATGTCCCAGACATCTTTGTCAGCATCATTGTTCTTAATGACTGAACATGTTCCATTTGGCCCACATTTTTAAGAAATCCTCTATTCTTGGACATTAGGATTCGTTCATTACTCATTAAAAATATATAAACAGGGTCTTAGGGCACATCCTTGATTATTTCCTTGGAACAAATTCCTAGAATTAGAACCCTAGGCAAACGGTTTGTGGAATTTGAGGAGTTTGGGATATATATGGTCAAAGTGATGTGTGGAGAAGTTGTAATGATTCACCCTCTCATCCATCGCCTATTGGAGAGATTCCCTACTTTCTGGTTTATATTAGACACTCTGATTTTCTCTAAAGTTCTGGAGAGCCACTGGGATACTGGGCTCACTGCAGTCCTAATCTGCCCTGCGTGGAAACCTTTCTTTCCCTGCTACTCCAACAGAGAACTTGGGGCTGAGAGCTGCGGAAAGCGGAGCAGTTCAGATGGGCCCGTGATCCGCACAGCCCCTCGCTCCCATCGGCCCCCACGCACATCTTGCCCACCAAACAGCTCTGCGGTCTGTGACCGGGCCGGGAGCAGTGCTGACCTAGATGGCGAGCTTCCGTCACATCGCCAGCCCTTCCAACCATCTGGTCCTCGAGAAGCAGGTTCCCTGCTCAGTTGGAATCGTCACCGCTCGGCTAACTTTCTTCTTGCCAGTTTCCTAATGAAAATATTCCCTGCCTTGCTCTTTACGCCAAAAAGAAGAGATGGATATCTTTTGTTCTCCCCCAGCACTGAAGTGAATCCAAGCACTTTCCACAGAGCTATATCCACAGTCTTTTTTGGTTTTGATTTTGAGACAAAGTCTCACTAAGTGGCTAAGTTGCCCAGGTTGGATTTGAACTTGGGCTCCTCCTGCCTCAGCCTCCCAGAGAGCTTGGATTATAGGCATGTACCATCACATCTGGTTGGGCTTGATATATTTTTAATTGATAGCAAAGTAGCTTATTTTTTTAAAGTCCTGACAAAGGGAGAGAAGGGAAGAGAAACCAGATTCCCATGGTCACTAGGATGGAGGCCTGAGTTGCCTACGTGCTCCTGAGCTTATTTAAATATTTAAAATATTTGTGGCTCGGAGGAAATGCCAATTATCTTCAAAAAGGAGATTCTGCTCTGGGCTACGAGTGCTTTTCCACATTCTCAGGATTGAAGCAGACTGTTCTTCCGAGATCGTGGGCTATTTTTATCTCCAACAACCCAGAGCACATGCACCTGTTTGCACGTCCTCTGTGTGCTAGGGCCTCTGCAGCCCTCGCGTCAGAGGCAGAGCGAGGGCGGGAGACTCTGGCGCCTTAGCACCTGTGTGGACCTGCACAGTGGAGGGAGAAAGGCCGGCTTCTTAGTGACCTCTTTTCTTATACGGTATTTTGGGGTACTGAAATCAATCGTGCCAAACAATGTAGACCTATTTTTAGACCCCCGTGATAGCCACATTGTCTCATGGTCTCTATTCTTTGCTCAGCCATTTATTTAATCTTAAAAGCATCTTCGCTGGGGCCCCTCTGGGCCAGAGCTGTATTCTGAGTACCAGGGAAGTCGTCACAGCAGAACCCAGGCCAGTGCTGTGACCGACCAGCTGTCATGAAGGAGGCCCTGCACTTTGTGTGCCTCAGTTTACCCACCTTGGGACAAGACACTGTGCTCATTGTCCCATGGAAGCGCTAATTTCCCTGCCCATGGGAGTACCCTGCCCAACCCGGGCTGGCCTTTTGTATGTCCTTTAGGAAAACTGCCTACTGGGCTCCTTACCTCATTTTTAAATCGAATTGTTTACTTTTTTGCTACTGACTTATGAGTTTCTTATCTATTTGGGATTTTAGCTCCTCACGAGAGACATGGTTTGCAAATCTTTTCTCCAAATCCATAGGTTGTCTTTCATTGCACGGACTGTTTCTTTTGCTGTGCGGAAGCTGTGTGGGGGTCCTGCGTGGCCCATGGTGGGTGTCCCATGCCACACGGTCACTCCGGAAGTCAGGCTGCTGAAGCCTGCATGGAATGGTCCAGCCGGCTGGGGGCAGGCATGGGTAGCTGGGGTCTCCCGTCATGCCGTCCAGAGCGTAGGCTGTGTGCTCGTTTTGCATGGTAGTTACGAAAGCTTTAAAATGTGCACAGCACAAATGGAAAAGGGGAACAGAAACTCAGGCAGCCTCATCTAACTCTGCCCCAGGCTCCATGACCCTCCAGTTACCACACGCCCTGGCATTTCATCAGAATGTGCCTCTGTAATCGATAAGGACCCTTTAGAAATGTAGCCACCACGCTTTCAACCACCTAACACAATTAGCAGTTATTCCTTGATATTAGATGCATTCTCTTAAAGATGCCTCTCTGGGTTGCTTTCTTCTAGGTCAAGGTGAAATAAGACTCATGGTTCTCATTCAATTACCGAGTCTCTTAAGTCTGTTATTCCTCAGTTCCCACTCTTGACTACATCCAACTAAAAAGCTTTTGCACAGCAAAGGAAACAACCAACAAATGCAAGCTATGGATGTGGAAAAAAGATGCATATACAAATGCATACCTATATACATAAATATCATGTTGCATACCTTAAACATCTTAATATGTATATCAAGACATGGTGTTGCACATAGTAAATGTACATTTTTATTTAAAAAGAACAGCTCCCAGTCTTTTTCTTCTCTTATTTTCCATGCCATTGATTTGTTGAAGAAACAAACGAGGTCATTTGTCTTCTGAGGGTCCCACATCCCAGATGGGGTTGATTGCTTCTTTGTAGTATTTGTTCTTCAGTCCTCTGTATTTTCTACAAACTAGCAAGAGCTCAAGGCTTGATTAGCTTCAGGATCAATTTCTCTGAGGCCAGCCTATGCCATGGTTTCACATGCCATAGCCTCCAGAAGCACGTGGCCCAGGCATCTCCTTACGGCAACAGATCGGGGGTTTAGTTGGTGGCAACCCCACCGCTCTCATATAAGGCTCTGGCTCAACATTTTCCCTAAGATTTTTAGCCTCCGGTAATGATTGTTTCCTAAATCCGTATTCACCAAGGGTTCTGTATGGAATGTTATCATTTATTCCTTCTGCATTTAATGGTGGAAATTTTTCCATCGAGAAACTTCCCCCAACAACAATTCCTTTACTCAGAATATGGTTATGCAGACCAAAAGGCAGAATAAATGTCACTGTTTCTCTTTATTTACCAAATTTCGGAGCCATGATTTAAAATCTTGGCAACATCTAGCAGAGAACCATAATCTTTTCTTACATATTTTGAGCTCAGGGAATTTATGCAGTTGATGTGTTTGAATCTACTCTTCCATTAGTTTATTGCTTTTGCTGAAACGTTCTAGTCTCCTGGAGCAGACACCTTCGAGCTGACCTCTGGGTCCCTTTGATGTGACCTCATTCTCTTTCAGCATCTCCCTTCTGGCATTAGCTGTCCGGGTTTGTCTTGGCCAACTCTAACCCACCCGGGGGATCACTCATTTCTCTGAGGACTCCACCTCTTCCCCTGGGAAGTGATACTTAGAGACCACAATCTGGTGACTGGTTTCCACCAGGCCATTTCAATGGAGAGAGATGCAAAGAAATATTTTCTAAAAAGAAAAACTATTAAATAACAGGATTTCACTTAAGCATGAGGCTCTCCTCTAATTTATCCAGCCAATCCCTGTGGTGTGGTTATTCGGCAAAGGGCCATCTCCTCCAGGCTCAAAGTATAACATCTGCTTTCATATCCTTTCTATCCTTTTTCTTCACTCATTGCTGGCAATGTAATAACTGCTCAATAAACATATGTGGGACAAGGGGATGCTTGAATGTGTGAAATTCCAGCCTCCTCTGACCCAGCCACAATGCACCAGGTGACAAGACAGAGTGCTGTCCCTATGTGCGTTTGAAGCCATTGCCCCAGGGCTTGTTTGCACTGGGAGGATGGAGGGTTGTAGTGACATGGATTACTGGCCTCGATTCTGCACTCCCATGCAATCCTGCATGACAGGATTATACATCTTGGTCAGTGAGCAGTGTTCTCCCTCCCACAGTGGGCAAAGTGTGCTGTCCCACCCCATGGGTGTGGGGCTTGGCCACATGACCATTCTGCCGGCCGCATGTGAGCAGGTGTGGAGTGAGCCGAGGACTTTGATGGAGTGTTGGGGTTTGGCTTGGGATTTTGAGCCTCCTGCATCAACCATGAACAGCATGGCCTGGATAGTCACTGTACTTTCTGCCTGGGCCCAGAACGAATGCAAGTGAGGCTGACAGGAACATACCCTTCTATATCATCAATCCTATCCACCCTCAACATGCAGCAGAGCCACTAGCTGGGCCCAGCCTAAGCCAGTGAGCAAAAATAAACTTGTTGGCCCATGCTTATGGGAAGAAACACTCATCTGATAGCCATTGGTTTGGGGGGGGTCATTTGTTAGGCAGCATTATCAAGGCAGGTGCTGTCTGATACATTGAATGACGATCAATGAAAATCAAGGAAGCAGGAGCCTTCGTGATTTGAGCATCTCCAAGGTTCACTCTAGCATCCAGGGTGATGCTAAAGAAGTTCCCTTTCATCTCTTGCTGTTCTCTGTCCAACCCCAGGCTGTCAACCTCTCTACAGGAAAGAAAGCCATCCAGACAAGAAGCAGAGGGCAGGGGACTCGAACCCCCTGTTCCGACTCCAGAGCGTGAAGTCCTAGCCACTACTCTACCCCCCGGGAGGGGCAAGTGCTCTACATTTACCGCTTTTCTGTTTCTAGAGTCCCTGTATCATCACCTCCCCATCTTGCTCACCCTTTCCCAGTGTGGAGGACCAGCACCACCAGTCACTGGGTCATGGAGTTGCCACTGGGGAGAAAGACAGCCAACCTGGGCCCGGGGTCCGATCTCGGCCGGCCTTCTCTGCTCTCCTGCGGGCGTGAGATGTGTGAGACAGGGATGGTGTCAGAAGCAGCGGTATCACATTGATCAGAGTTTACCCTTGGCAATGGCCCTTCCTTTTGACCTAAAACCTTCCGGCTGGGCTGCGAGTGCTGCATACCTCCTAGTGCCACGGGTCCAAGGAGTTAAAATCACCCAGTAAGAATGAGATCCCATGTTCAGGCTCCACCCAGTCTCTATAATGAACTTCCTGTTTCCTTAAGTGGCTTCCTTCCTGTCCCTTCTCGGCTACAACCTTTGCCGTGGTTTGGATCCGGAGCTTCCTCCAAGAGCCTCCCACTCAGAGTGGGCTTTCAGAAGGTGATGGCATCCTGGGGACGCTGAACTCAGCAGTGGATTCATCCCTGGTGTGTTCACAGCTGACTTGCTGCTAGCAGCCTGGAAGGGTTCATCGCCCTTCCTGCTCATCCCTGAACTCCCTCTCAGCTTCCTGTCAGCCTCCCTTCAGCAGCTGTCCTCCACCATGCCTCCCTGCCATACTGTCCTACTTTGGAGCCATAGACTGAAGCCATGAGCTTAAAATAAAGCTCTCCACCTTTAAATTTTGGTTGTTGGGTATTTTGTCCCGTCTACAAGGAGTGACTAAGACAATCTTCCTCATGAGACAAGATGATTTTTCCCAGCCCCACCTCCCTTGTCCCTGCCTCCTGGGATAGGAGTCTCTCAGCAGAATCACCCATTGAAGCCACACCATCCAAGCGAGTCAAGATAGCAAGAGGAAGGTGCTGCCTTCTGACGTCTTGGAAAGTCCTAAACCTGAGGGCTCACCTCCACCCCGAGTGACACTGGCCAGGTCCTGGCACAAGGACTTTCATGGTGGCATGGAAAGACTGAAGAGGGGAACCCTAGAGGAGAGAGGCTGTGTATGGGAATAGGGAAGTCTCTCCCGCCTGCCTCTGGCTGCCATGTGAGTGTTGCTGCAAGCCACAGGCCCCACAATGACCAGGGGGAAAGGACCAGCAGAGCCCCCACAGTCATGTGGACACAAGACACAGAGACTGAGCGGCTGTCCTGAGGCTGTCCTGGGAAAAGTGGCTGGGCTGGGCCTTGAACCCATGGATGCTGCCTTCCTCTTGGGGTCCTTCCTTCCCCAGAGAGCGCCATCTCCCTTCTTCCAACCCCATGACCCTTCCCCCAAGAACTGAGTTGAGAGCAGTCACACACGCCTCCCTGGAGCCCACAGCCCCAGGGACACTGCTGGCTGTGGCTCAGGGCGGAGCAGAGCTTTCTGAGGCCTCGTTCCCTGCTCTCGAAGCGAAGCTTCCTGTACTGCGGTGCCCCTTGGGACCCTCCCTTGTTGCTATTGGTGTTGCAGTTTGGTTTTTCCTTTTTGATTTAAAAATTTTGCTCTCCCCAATCCCAAGAGTCCTGCACTCATTTGAGAGTATTACCGAAATAAGGAAAGCACGAAGGAAAAGAGAAAACTGCTCTGGTCTCCTGCCACCCTGAGTCACAGTGAGGAGCTGGCTTCCCTTTTGTCTTGTCACCTCCTTGGCCCCCGGCCGGGCCCCTGCTGTCCAGGCTCTGTCCCCTCTCCCTCCCTCGGCTGGCTCCGCCTCTGGCGCACTCTTGACAGCACCCCGCCCACTGCTTTTGTAAACAGCCCCTCCCAGGTCGTCCGCTCTGAGCACACATCTCTCTTCTGCTGGGAACCAGCCCGCATCCTGGCCTGGCTGCCATTTTGAGGCCTTTCTCTCGAAGCCCCCACTGCCGCGAGAGCCTTTCTGGGGTTCTGTGAGTGGTCTCCACCCCTCCCAAAAGTGGGGCTGCTGCTGCTCCCGGCCCTCCGTGACAGCCAGCCCTTGAGTACCAGAATTATCTTCAGAAGGTTGCAGGCGAACAGGAAGCTGGGAAGGAGAGAAGAGCCGAGGCTTTGTGCAGAACGTGTCGGCTCAGACTGCCACTTGTGGCTGGCTGAAGCTTTGGTGAGCGCCCTGACCCCAAGCCTTCCCTGAGCTCCCACCCTGGCTAAGGCCTCCCTCCCTCCATGCTACTTCAAGGTTTGATGACAGAGTGTCCTGTTGCAGGTCTCTTCACCCCAGCCTGGGCCTGGTGCGTGGTAAGTGCTCCATAATCAAGTTGAACATTACACATTTGGGCCCCTTCCAGGACCAAGCTTCCCCCAGGAGACCCACTTCCAGGGCTCTGTCCACTTGGAAGGACTCTTGATTTGAATAAACAGCCACCTCCTCTGTGAGTACCGCAGACATTAGGCTCTCTGTCCCCATCCCACAGGTGAGGGTGGGGTGAGCAGAGGTAGGCCTTGCTCCAGGGACCTTCGTAGGAATGTTGATGCAGAGTATTGTAGGAAGACAGAGCAGGAACAACTTTAGTCTTCTGGGGTCACTTCTGCATCGATCTACATTATTGGACTTTACCTTTTAAAGTGGGGCCTGAGGAGTTTATGCATTCATGAAATGTTTGAGACCTCCTTCCCAGAGGCTTTAAATATCCTATTCCCAGCCAGGCGTGGTAGTGCACACCTGTAATCCCAGTGCTCGGGAGGCAGGGGAAGGAGGATCATCACGAGTTCAAGGCCGGCCTGGGCTACACAGCAAGACTCTGTCTCCAAAAAAAAAAATGTTCTATTCCCGTCTAGGGGAAAATAAAAATATGTCTATCTGCATAAAAGTCACTGGCACAATACAGCAAACTAATGAAGTGGTGGCTTCCAGAGGTTGTGAAGACCTAACCTAATGTCCCTAACTGAATGTCCACCATGACCCTAACCGAATGTTCACCATGGGGCCACCTTAGTTATTCTTTCATTATGATTTTGACTTTGGAAACGTAGGGGTTTATAACCTATTCAAAAAGAAATATTACATTTTTAAAGTTTCCCTGGTGAGAGCAATAACCCTCAAACTCATTTTAAACTTCAGCTCACGAGAGTGTGACTGAGAACCTCGTCCATGTGTGATGCCATCACCTTCCAATGGGAGGAAAGAGCCCTGTTGGCAATAACAAGGTGGCACCATGGACACTTTTCCTAGGGAAGGGCTGGTATCAGGTCAACATCTGCTTCTGCATGAGGGGAGCTGGCGACTCCTATTTGAACTACAATGCACGATCGTCTTTCAACATATTTATTAGAGAATCACGTAGCTATTAGAGAATCCCAGACTCCTGATACCAATGAGGTAGGCACAGAAAACTAACCGCCATCCAGGAGACCAGAGAGCCTGCAGAGGACTCCACACGGCAAGCGAGCAAACCTGCCTCCTCCTCCACCTGGCTCCAGCCCTCCCCAGCTCCAGACAGGAACTTGGTCTCCGGGTGCTGCCTGGGGGATGGGACTGGGGTAGAACACACAGAATTAAAGCGTTCGGGTCACACACTACTTTGAGTTCACAAATTCCACATCCAGCCATCCTTAATGATCCTCTGAATAAGTTACTAGTTACTCAGCTCTCCACTCACATAGCCGTGGGAGGGTGCCGTGGCATCGTGCAGAAAACCAGAAGGCTCTGCGAGTCTGGAGAGTGCCTGGCATCGGAGAGAGGAACTTGGGGTTCCGCCAGCGGCTCCCTAGCCTGCTTTGAGCATGACGATCAGCACTGGCCACCCTGCTCGAAGCACCCAGAGCCTGGAGGTTTGCTGTGGGAAACCCAAGGCTGCTTCTGCCAGGGACACAGTGCTGCAGTGAGGAAAGTCCTCCAAACAGGGCTCCGGCGTCTGGACTCCTCACCCTGTGGGCTGCACACACTCAGGGAAAGCCTCTCCTAAAGGCTCACAAGTGTCGGGCTGCTCTACCCTCCCTGTACGTCTCCCACGGTGGCTCCCAGGGCAAAGCCACACTGAGCTCATGCAGTGACCTCGCAGGCCGGAGCCTCCCTCGGTTTACCACTCTCCAGCCATCCCACCTCGTATCCCAGGCGCATCCTGGCAGCTGCCCCATTTTGCCTGCCTCTTAGGTCTGAGTCCTAAATGATGTTCGCCCTCTGGACCTGAGGACCCTCTTGGGCTCCCCCAGCTTGGGCCATCTGTCATTTGTCATTTGTCCCCGCTTTCAGGTTCTTCCTCATTTGTCAATTTCAGGTAGCCTCACACCTCACCCACCTGCCAGCTTGGACCAGAGGGACAGTGAGAGGTGGTCGAATGAAATCCCCTCTCCTGAGTCCAAATGTCCGTGCTCTAGGCTGCTCCCGTCAGACAGTGGGGACACGGAGGGACAGGTCGGCGTCAGCCGTGTGCTATGGATCTGCACTTTCTTTTTTTCTTTCTCTCTTTCTCTCTTTCTCTCTCTCTCGCTTTCTTGTGGCACTTGAGAATTGAGTACAGACATTTGCACTATGCTACATTCCTGGCATTTTATATTTTATTTTAGACAGGATCTCACTAAGTCACTCAATTGCCCAGGCTGGGCTTGAACTTGTAAACCTCCCGCCCGAGCCTGCCAGAGTGCTGGGATTACAGGTATTCGTCACTGCACCAGGGTTGTGGATCTGTACTTCTTAGGAATTCAGAAGAGTTATGAATTCTAGTTTGGTAGCCCTGCTAGGTGAACCTTGAATTATTTCCGTATCACTTGGTGTGGCCATTTTCCCACTACTTTGACCACCTACGCCCCTGCCCAGAGCCCCTGGAGCCCCCTCCCAACCCTGCAATATAAGGGCCCAAGCCAGCTCTGGAGATGGGCCTGGGACGAGATCTGCATGGGTCTCCTGGCCAGCACCCTTTCTGACATCACTACCTGGACCACAAGCTGTTATAAACCTTGACCATAAACCTTGTGCTCGTGAGTCCTGGCCCTAGAAATTTCCATAGAAAAAATGAAAAAGATAAAAAGCCAGACACACGATTCCCATGCTACATATTCCCAGCCCACAGCCTCTCCTCTTCTAAGGCCATCCTGGAGATGTGAAGGTCGGTTTGCAACAAGCAGGTGATTTCCTAAGTCGCTCTTTGCCAAATCCCCAGAGGTCCTCCTGTGCTGGGTGCGAAGGAAGCCCAGATTATTATTAGGTGTGTGGTCAGCGTCGGGCTCGGTGAGAGGCTGATGCAGCACGATGCCAGCCCAGGCGGCACGGGGACAGGGCCCCGCAGCCCTTCTGCAAAAGAAGCAAGTAGACGTTGCTTTTCTCTTCCTCTCCAAGGACCTGGTTTCCCCATCTGGAGAATGGAGGTGGTGAGAATGACCTTCTCTATTTATTCGTGTGCTGGATTTTGAGAAAAGTAAGAAAGGGCTCCTCAGGAGGAAGGGGGGAGCCCTGCAGGCTGGGGCCGGGAGACTCAGCCTCTTCCTGTAGAAGGTCTGCAGCAGTGCTGGCCTTGCTGTCCCTCCGGCCCCAGGGAGTGTGGCCTGCATGGGACAGGAGAGGCTGGGGGCCAAGATCTGATTCTGCCCTGGCAGCTGTTTCAGATGCTCAGAGGAAGAGGACCCAAGGCAAGCAGTCAAGCTCTTGGGAAAGTGGAGGACTGTTGCTCCGGAGACTGCTTCCTGGGAGGGGGACACGTGCATGTCCCACCCTTCCTGTGGGGGTGACGGTGGTGACTTCCTTTCCCTTTCCAGTGCAGGCTCCGGAGGCGCTGGGGGCCTGAGGCTGGGGAGAACGGCAAGACTGGAGCTGTCTGGGTCCTGGGTTTGGGAAGAGACTCTTGGGGAAGGAGGAAGGTGGTGGTGGGCCTCTCGTGCTAACATGACCCCTGAAGCATTCCAGGCCACATCGTCCGCTCTGACCAGGGACGCCTTAGGAGGGCGTGGGGGTGGGATCCCAGGGAAAGCCACCAAGCTCAGGTGAAGCTGGAGGGAGCAGTGCAGATTCAGGGGGCTCCGAGGACCATGGAGAGTGAACCAAGCCCTGAATATGCTCCTTTTTTTTAGGAGAGAAGCCCCCCCAGCTAAGGTCCCCTTCCACCTGCTTTTAGGATATGGAGCCGAACCTGCATCTTTAGTGTTACTTCCCTGTGGAATAACCCCAGGTAGGGCTGATCCAGCCCAGGCACCCTGGCAGGGCTTGGTGGGTGCAACTCCTGAGTCCCACGACCACTGGGGAGGTGGCTGGGCCCTGACACTGCTCTGTGAAGAGCTAGGCACAGAAAGGCGAGGTGACTCATCCCCAGGGTCACACAGCCAGCGAGAAGCGGCCTGGATTCCAAGAAGCCTGGTGCCCAAGCTTCTGCTCTTGACCTCTGACCTGGTATTTTAAAAATAAACTTTATTTCTTAGAATAAATTTATAGAGACTTAAGAAGAGGGTGATAAGGGTCCCCGTATACTGCACATCTGGCTTCCCCTATTAGAAACACCTTACACTAGTGCACACTTTTGTTAAAATTAACGATGCAGTGTTAATATTACCTGATGTCCACGGCTCATTTGTTCCTTAGTTTTTACCGCACGTCTTTTTCTGTTGCCAGACCCCACCCAAGATACCACAGACACAGCCACCATATCTCCTCTCTCTGTCTAAGTTTCCTTGTTTCTGGCGGCCTTGACGGTGTGGAGAGTGATGGTCAGGAGTTGGCATGTCTGCTGCCTTTTTTCTGAGGGCTGTATTCGTTCTGCTGTGGCAGAATTCCACACGAGTTTTGCTGCTTTCTTTTTCCCTTTTGTTTCACCGTGGAAGGAGGGTGAGACTGCTACATCTGCCTGGTCAGCTTCCAGTGTAAAAGAGCAGTCCAGCGCAGCTGTGCTGCTGGCGGCAGCTGGGGCCTGGGTCTGTGCTGGCCGCGTTTCAGCCCACCCTGCTCTTCCCTGGGAAGACTGGGGCCCTTGGGAGCTTGGCCCTTAGGGCTCTGCCCGCTCCTCCACCCGCTTCCTGGGCCAACCCCTCATCATGCCTTCGTCTTTGCTATGTCACTGCACCGCCAGCTGCCTCCCAGCTCTGGACCCCGCTCAGTCTCTGTGGCTGCCGGAGTCCGTAGTCTCCGCAGATGCGGCTGTGCTGTCCTGACCAGTTGGCCTGCGTGTGCCGCCACCCAGCTCTAGACCACACCCTCCGAGACTGCAGACACTTCCCTTGCTCTGCCCAGGGAGAGCGCAGATCTGAAAGATGCCTGCATGTGGGAGAGGGGCCGAAGACGTGGTCTTGTGATTATAAAGATACACGCGACCTTTTAAAGCCATAGCCACAGAGAGGCAAGGAGCCTGCAGATGGGAGCGCATTTGAAAAGTGGCTGTGGGCTCCAGGTTTGAAAGTATTTTAGGGAAAAGAACTAGAGGGAGCCGAGTCTGGCCTTCGCCCCCACCCACGTGGAGCCAGCTCAGAGCCTCAGCAAACCCCAATTATCACCTGTTGCTTGGAGAATGAGTGGAATACGAAGACCCCTGGGAGGGCAAAGCCTGCTTTGCTCCTGCCCACCCCTTGCGTTCACCCTTTGATCAGATAGCAGCAGCCTCAGGGCTCACGTCCCTGCCTCCGAGCTGAACCAGCAGTGAGCGCCTCTTCACCTTTGCCACATCTGCATGCTTGGCCTGAGGCTCCACGGACTCGGCCACCATCTGGGAAGGAGGATCCCGCCTGGCCCCAGCTTTGGGCTCGGTGTAGGATGGCAGCGGAGGTGACACACAGGGCTCTGAGATGCACTTGCATGTCCTGCTGGACCTCCACCGTCACCTTGCGGAGACCGTGCCCAGCCAGCTTGTGGTGCTGAGAGGACCAGGCAGGAGGGACAGATCTGGGCCCAAAGTGCAGCCTGGACCTCCACCTGCTGGCCCAGCCGGGATGAGCCACACCTAGCCTGGGCCGTGCGGGGCCTGGAGGCTCTCGCAGGCTGCTGAGGTCTGGGCGGGTACCCAGCAGGGCAGCACCGCTGATGGCAGCCTCCCCGCCCAGGCTCTTGGGAACCTGCAGGGCAGCTGGGTTCTGGGAAGAGGACTCGTGTCCAGCCCTGTCCCAGGGGACCTTTCCCTCCTCTGTGAGCTGTGACATCAGTCACCATGACTCACCTGCCCTGGAAAGGTTCCTGTATTAGTAATCAGTCACTAGTGCTCACCTGGGGCAGAAGGTAGTTAGGGTTACAGCTGTCTGTGTCTTAGGAGACCCAAGGTGGTTATACCCATTTGCCAAAGCAAAAATAAAAATTCACATGAGGGTTGCAGGCTCCCCAGGATTGGGCCGGGCAGAAGTAACGTCTGCATATGTCTCTATATGTGTTTCAATTTCTGTGACTTTTTTAAACTGTGAAAGGGATACACATCAATTGTAGAAAATAGGAAAACTCAGAAAGCATTAAAAATTTTCCATACTACATAGCAGGTTTTTTTTAACTGATCTCTGTGTTGTTTTAATGGATATATATTTAATAGGTATTTTTAAAGTTAGAATCACGATACATATAGAAAAACTTCCCATGGCATTTAAAATCTTTAAAGACATAGTTTTTAATGCATAGCTTTATGTCCTATGGACTAATTCTAAATTGTTTCGCATTCTTTATTTTGTACAGGTAGGTGGTTTACAATTTTTTTACTACGAAGAACAATATTTTGGTGAACATATGGGTTGAAATAGGCAGTAATTTATGTGCTTGGTGTGTGGCACATGGTATAATCATAGTATAAATATTTGCCTACATCCCTGATAATTTCCTTAGCATAAACTTCTCTGGGCAAATGGGTTTTAATACGTAAACAGGTTTTGTTGCCTATGTTTGAATTGCTTTCCTGGAGGACATCACAACTTGTGATACCAATGACATCTCACAGCCTCCTCGTAGATCTTGAGTATTCTCTACATAAAGCATTGCTAATTTAATAGGCAAAAAGTAGCATTTCATTGTTGCCCTGTTGATTGCTATGAGACTAAAACTTCCTGCATAATAATTAACCACCAGGACAACAGAAGTGTGTTTGCGTCAGGGCCTGGAATAGTGTATAGTTCTGAAAGAAGGAAGAAAGAAAGAAAGAAAGAAAGAAAGAAAGAAAGAAAGAAAGAAAGAAAGAAAGAAAGAGGGAAAGAGAGAAAGAAAGATAGAAAGAGAGAGAGAGAGAAAGAAAGGAAGAAAGAAAGAAAGAAAGGGAGGGAAAGAGAGAAAGAAGATAGAAAGAGAGAGAAAAAAAGAAAGAAAGAAAGGGAAAGAGGGAGGGAAAGAGAGAGAAAGAAAGATAGAAAGAAAGGGAAAGAGGGAAGGAAAGAGAAAGAAAGAGAGAGAATGAAAGAAAGAAAGGGAAAGAGGGAGGGAAAGAGAGAGAAAGAAAGATAGAAAGAGAGAGAAAGAAAGAAAGGGAAAGAGGGAGGGAAAGAGAGAAAGATAGAAAGAAAGAAAGAAAGAAAAAGGAAGGAAGGAAGGAAGGAAGGAAGGAAGGAGGAAAGGCAGGCAGGCATCTATTCAAGGTGGCTGTGCTTCAGGATAGTAGAATCTTGCAGGCTCCAGGGAAGAACTGGGGTGGTTCAGTGTTGTCTTTATGGGCAGGGATTCATTCCTAGTCCTGTGTTGCTCATTTGGAAACCCTTCCCAATGGACAGAATTGGGGGGTAGAAGTGAAGTTTGGGAGTGTGGGATTTGGAGTCAGCCAGTTATTCAGCCCGTGAGAACTTGATGGGAAACAGTTGCTGGGAGGGCAGCCCCAGGCAGCCCCCGACCCAGCAGCCTCCCCTCTGCACCCCAAGTGCACGCCATGACCTACAGAGGCGAGGAGTGCGCTGGACTCTGCAGACAGACCGTCCTGTTCTGGGGAGCCTTGCGGGTGTGAACGGAAGTTCCTCTCTGACTGTGCTGATTCCACACAGCCGCTAGACTGGTTGAACTGCGTGGCGCTCTGCTGCACTCCCGTGTTTCCGTTCCTTCTGCCCGGGCTGAGACCTCCTCTGGCCCCTGCCTCCCCACCCAAACCAGAGCTCTCTCGCAGGACTTAGGGTCCCATCGTTTTTCACCCTGAGTCACATTCCCTCCTGGATATGTGAGGGTGGAGATCCGGCCTTTTTATCTTCATATCTTCAACAGATCAGTGTAGGAGGACGAGTCCGTGAGAACTCCAGAAGCACCCAGAGAACACCAAGAAGAACTGGGGACTTGGAAATCGCCAAAGTCTACTCTTTATCCACCATTTTGCCTCTGAGTTTTGTTGACCTTAGGCTCTGTGGTCCACCGGGTTTGGGTAACTCACACCCCAGTGCCCTGAAGGAGTCTGGGTTTGCCCTGGTTTGACTTTGCACTAAGAGCCAAGACTCGGCAGAAGTAGGATTATTGCAAGCATCTGCTGTCCGTCTCTAAGATTGATGGTTCTCAGACTACTGAGAACCATAATCCTGTGGATGGCTTCTTCAAACCAGAGAGCGGCACTCGGCCTCCGGAGCTTCTGGCGAAGCATTTTGAACAAGACCCTGCCTGGCGCTGCTGCCGCCACCTTGAGCTCAGAAAGCACCAGGCTAAGTGTTCTCACCTGGGCCCACACAAGGTACCAATGCCCTCCCCCAGTCCACGGAGCTGGGTGTATACGATGCCAGCCACCGTGCCAGGCCCAGCTGGCATCATCCCTGCTCGGGCTTGTGCTGTCTCTACCTAGCAGAAAGACTCGGGGGACGAGGGCACCCCAGCCTGTGTTAGGAGGCCTTTGGGGCCTAACACCTCTCATCACTTTGTGGAAAAGCAGGTGAAGCTGTAGGCAGAACAGAATTTTCTGCTTTTTGTTTTTTGAGACAGGATCACCCTATGTAGTTCAGGCTGTTCTCAGACTCACTATGTAGCCCAGGGTGGCCCCAAACTCGTGGTGATCCTCCTGCCTCAGCCTCCTAAGTGCTGGGATTACAGGCATGTGCCACCACACCTGGCAGCAGGACAGAATTTTACACCATGGCAAAGCTCAAGCTCTGGTAGCCAATCTTTCTACTCAAGGCAACGGCCAGGTGGCTCCCCTGTGCTTCCCTGGACCCCAGCTCTTCAGACACGTCCTGGCTGTCACTCCTGGGGCCCCTGTGCTCTGGCCTTCTGCACCTGAGCCCACCTTCTGTCTCTTGATCTTTACTGGAGAAGGTGAGAACTATGGCTAGGACTGGCTAAGACTCATGCTCCACCAACGCCCCCTCATACTTCAAATACAGGCCAACTCCTGGCCATAGCCTGAGGCTGCCAGGCCTGGACGTCACCTCTCCAGAAAGCTCCACTGTGCCTTCCCTGGAGCAGCCCCACCTCCCACTGCACCTCTGTCCCCAGCTCCCAAGTCTGTGTCACCATCTGACCCGGGCTTAGGAATCTGTTTGCTGGCTCCTGATGTCTGCCCCCCACTCCCTGAGAATGTCAGCCCCACAGAGCCTGGCTGCTCCCCTGTGTGCCCTGTCCCTCAAGCGTGTCTGGCACAAGGTGCCTGTTCCGTAATGATTCAGGGTGTGAATTTGGGGACTCTACCAAGTCCACCATGGATGGCAGGGTCTAAGTCCTACAGAGCCCACCCACACCTGGACCCTAACATCCAGATCAGGCTCCAGGTTTCCTTACACTGAGTTCCAGTGGGAGGAGCCAGGGCCATGAGCCAGGTTTCGGTCACCGCCTTCTCTGCTCTGGGCCGGCTCTTCCACTCCTGCTGGCCAGACTGCCTTCCTGGAAGAGCTGGATGACCTTGGTTTTGCTCTGCCCCAAGACTGGATCAAAGCCCGAGGCAGCAGCTGGTGGGAGAGTGCTGCTGCAGGGAGGAGGTGGCCAGCACTCTGGAGATTTGGGGACAGCATCCTTCTCGATGTCTTTACAACCCTCACGTGGCATTTGATTTTAGATGAGCTTCTCCTTCTTGTTGTAGCTTAAGAAATATTGTTTAACTTTCTAAGCTTAAGACAAGGTCGTCACAGACTAAAAATCTAAGGAGTTATGTTTGCAAAAGGAATTTTGGGATTTGAAGCCCTGCTGGAGAGTCCTTCCCCCGCCCTCTCTTCTCCTCCATTCCCCCCATGGACACACTGGCCCCTGCCCCTCATGGCAGTGTGACTGTGTGCTCAGCACAGGGGGATTTAAGCATGATGAAAGAGCAGCTTGGGGCTCACATTCCCGCCCCGGTGTCCGCAGTGGGAACTGGGCCTCGGGAAGCAAAGTGAGTTACCTTCACATCAGTGGCTTGACTGGAAAGGTCTGAACCTCCCACGTGGCCTGAAAAGGAGTCCTCTGTGGTTATTGGTCTCCATTTCTGACCTTGGCAGTGAATTAAAGGAGTGAAGCCCCTCCAGTAAAGCCCTTGGGACAGGGTGGCCCAAGTCAGCGATAGAAATCCAAGAGGACCAGCTACATCTAAATTTCAGATTAAGCAACCAATAATGTTTCCATGTGTGTCTCATGAGATACTAGGGACACACTCAGACTTTAAAAAGCATTTGTTGTCTATTTGAAGTTCAGATATAACTGTGTGTGTCCTACATTCCGTCCACTGACCCTACTCCGGTGGTCCACTTCGATCCCGGGAATGAAGGCACAGGAAGTCTGTGTGCACTTTTCCTCACTTGTTCCATCCACAGGTGAGAATGCCTTGCTCCCCCAACGCCTGCCCTGACCTCCCCACCCTGGCCCTTGGTCAGGGGCAGTCAATGGCCATGACCCTGAGCTGCCGGATTGCCTGGGCAGCTCCACTCCTTGGAATGAGCAGGACTCTTACCAAAGCCTGATGCCAGAAAATGCTCAGATCATAAGGCAAACCAGGGCAGCGATGTTTCATAGCTGCTGGGAGTTTTTGATTCTGGGATAAAGGGCCTAGGAGGCCCAGAACAGTCCCCTAAATGGAGAACGTAACGCCTGTGTTATTTGTTGCACTATTACTAAGTTCTACTTTTATGCTAATAATACCTTGCACTCATGTGGTGCTTTTGATCCAGGGCTCTCTGGGTACTTTATTAACATAAAGCAGCACTGCCTTCTAACCTCTGGATTATGTAATCCTACAGAGAGAGTTTTTGAGGTAAGCAGCGTGGCCCTCCCTTCCTGGAAGAGATCTGGATAGAAGTTAGGAGTAGCTGTGCTCAGACTGGTGGGGCAGGGGGCGTCTGGGTACATGTTCCCCACTCTTCCTATTGGACCATCAGCCTCTCAGGTACGAGCTTAGTGCTACCCTCTTCATTTTCAAGCTCCTGGGACTCGGCACGATGACTGGAGCACAGCAGTGCACAGAAAATGTCTGCTTAAATGAATAAGCAATGAACAGAGAAGTATCTGGAAGAAAACTCTGGGGTCTTCCTTTTCTCTGGTTTCCTGAGGGTGGGTGTGCAGCACATGCGGTCAGCCCCCTGTCTGCAAGCCTGAAGGGCCTCATGTTTCTGGGCCCAGGAGTGCACTGGGCCATGTTCTTCTCCATTAGGTCACAGGATGCCCATGGGCTCCGGCATTCGATGCCTCCCCTCTGCAGCAGGGATGAAATTCCACAACTCCCTGTCCCTTCGGGGGACAATCAGGTGTGCCCTATGCTCACAGTAGCTCCAGGAGACTCACCTGCCACCAGAACCCATGTTTGCTGCTTCCCTTCCCACCCTGCTCCTCCCGTACCCTGGGTTTTCCTGAGAACCCCTCCTGCGTCACCCTCAGCAGAACCCGCTGCCAGGGCTGCTCCCAGGGACTCCAGCTCCAGACTGACATTTGGCTCATGTTTCCAGTGACTCTTGCTTTAGCTGCACCCAGAAGGACTTCCAACAGAAAGCCAAGGCCAACACCCAGCTTACTTTGCATTGAGAAGCAGTAGGAGATGAGACAAGATCCGACTGGGGGCAAGATTCTACCCACTGGCAAGAATGTCGTTTAGGTGAGGTGGTTCTCTGAGGAAAGGCGGCACAGCATGGACTGCTGCTGCCACATGAGTTTCAAACTCCTAGAGAAAGAGCGAGTGGCCTTTCTCTCGGACCATCTTCAGAAAAACATCTGCATGACCCAAGAGCTGAGACCCAGGAGGCTGAAAGATGTAGTCAGGACCCTGGAACCAAGAGCAGAGGGATTTCCCAGCCTCCTCTTGTTCAGATCATGGAGACTGGTGGCAAAACAGCAGGGGCCCGATGCTGAGCTAGTAGTAATGGCCATGTTTCTTGGGAAGACTTTTTATTTTCTTCGCAGTGCAGGGTCAAACCCAGGGCCTGCAATGCTGAGCCAAAGTGCTATCATTCAGCAGCCCCCACAGCCCCCTGGGAGGACTGAGGAAGCCACGTCGCATTCCCCAGGGCCTTCGGGTCCCAAGACTTCAGATTGGACTTTGAGTTCGGGTGTGGGCACTACTCGCTCCACTGTGGGTTCCAGGCAGGGTAGATGGAACGGTGTTTGATGATGTTTTGGGCTGTTTCCTAAGACAATGTCAGGGCCCGGTGCCCCTGAGCTGCCTGACATCTTCTTGGTTTGCAATCTTTTCAGGGGTTAGGGTGATAGTGCTGTAACCTACTTCGGAAGAAAACATTTATTATTAACCGTGGTTTAACACTTCACTTTCTAGGGTATTTGTGGGTGACACAGTCATACATGCCTTTTTATAGTGCTTCGCAGCAGAGCACAAGACCTTCTGGCTGACACCTCATAGATCATCAAAATTAAGACCTCTAGGCAAGCGGAAGAAAGTGGGGGGGGCGCGGGGGGGGGGGACAGCAACTGGAATGACTCCGACAGCCTCCAAGTTCGCTTGCCTTCAGAGAGGGGCCGTTTTCACAAAGGAATAAATTATTCTGAACATTAAGATGTCCCTGTTTCCCTGGCAACCCACAACAACTTGAAAAGAATGACCCTTGGTGGCCACGCAGCCAAGTGACACCTCCTGTCTCCTTGGTGACTGCTGAGGATTCAAAGAGGCAGGGTCACCTTCCAGCTGCCGCTGGCACTCAGCACCCAGCTCTCCAGGTAGAGGCCAGGAGACACCTACATCAGCAAGCCCGGACAAAGGAGCTTCTCGGCCACATCATCCGAGGGTCAGAATTTGGGCTGGAGCATTGAAAATTACATTAACAAAAAATTATGGCCCCAAAAAAGGAAAATGTCTAATTTTTTTCCTAAATTCTGCTCTTGGCCCAGCACAGGCTGAGAGCCTGTGTCTTCCTTGCAGGAGAGCAGCCTCTGGTCCTTTTCACTCCCCTCCCACAGCCCTGAGCCCAGCTCCAGGCCCTCAAGGCCGCCTGTGACAGCGGGAGGGCTGTTTCACAGGTCTCATTGGCCAGGCTCCACCTGGGCCACAAGCTCCCCTTTATGTGAGAGGAACGATTTTATTGTCCCTAAATCCTAGGATCAGCAGGATACAGAGCATCGTGGAAAGGAAAATTCCCGGAGAGGAAAAGACCCAGTCAGCGCCTCGGGGGATTCCGGCTTGAGAAGACGTAAAACCTGGCACATCTTCAGCTGTCCAAGCAGCCGGGGTTTGTTCTGGGGTGTTGGGGAGTCAACCGTGTGTCACACGAAATATAGAATCAATCCATCTGCAGGATCCTTTCCTTGTCTTCTTCTGTCAAGCATGTGACATTAACAACCCCGCAGGACGTTTGTGTTATGCATCCAATACTTGCCTGCTGCTTTCAGAAAGAAATAGAGCAACACAGCCCAGAAGAGGAAACAGGAGGGGGCAGGGCGGGCACTGGCTCTGCTGCTGAGTCAGGATGGGCTCCACCCAAAGGCTCTGTGTAGGGGTCAGGAAAGCAGCAGAGAAAAACGAAAAAGATCCCAAGGGAAGCCACCAGGCTGCCATCAGACGGGTGACAGCTGCCACCTCTTCACCACATCCTCCTTCCAGCCCAAGCTGCCGATCTGGAGTCATCAATTCTGAGCTCTGTGATACTTTGGGAGGTTTTAAACCCTAAATGATAAAGCTGGGTGGTGGCACATGCTTCTAATCTAAGTACTAGGGAGGCTGAGGCAGGAGAATCACTGTGAGTTGAAGGCTAGCCTGGGTTAAGGAGTGAGACCCTGTCTTGAAAACAAAAACATAAACCCTAAATGATGGATCCTTTGAGTTTTCTTTCTTTGCCGCATGTATGCACAGGAACATTTATGAGAAAAGTTAAAACCCCCTCAAAGTGCTGTTTAGTCCACACGGAACAGCAGCCACGGTGCCAGGGAACCCGGGGTTTCCGCCCGTTCCGTCACATCGGGGGACATAGCACTGATTTGACCCCGCCTCCCGCAGTCACCAGCTTCCATGGTCGAGATGGTGGCCATGCTGGACATCGTGACCAGCGAAGGCCGTGTGAAGCCGCCGGGTGGTGACCTGTCCTTCCCTGGGAACCTCGTCCGGTTCTTATCTGCCCTTGCCCTTTCCTTCCGACCCTCCCTGCATCCTTCCTGTCCACAACCTTCCTCCCTGCACATGCTTCCTTCTTGTCACTTACCCCAGCCTGGCCGCCCTTCCTTCTGCTGAGCAGGCCACATCCTGCAGGGCGGGTCCAGAGGGAAAGGGCTTTTCCTGTGACCCTAGGAGGGGCAATGCCTCTCCAGGCTGGTGGGTGGGGATGCACTGGTCCAAGGCAGAAATGGCATGGTGGACAGGTCTGGTAGAGGAGAGCTGCTCAACCCATGACACCAGGAAGCAGAGAGAGAGGGGAAGCCGTGGGGACGAGGATGTCCCCTTCCAGGACACACCCCAGTGACCACCTCCGGCCAGGCCCCACCTCCGAACAGCACACTCAGCCACGACTCACCATGGATGAGCCCACTGACGAGCACAGCACCCCACGATCCAGTCACCTTCCAAAGCGTCACCTGTGAGCACGGAAGGCTTTGGGGGACGTTTCATACCCTAATTATGATGAGGGTTTCTTTTTCTTTCAGTTCTAGCTCACTCAGCTGTGAGAATGGAAGTAAAGAGTGTTGGTAGAATGTGTGCACATTAAGAAGTGAAATAAAAACTTGGTTTTGTGAAACATTGCTCTGGTAGGAGTGAAATATACACACCTGTACTAGCTCACAATACAAATTGCATCATTTTAGTGATTTCACCCCTAAGTTCAATATTTTTATAAGTGTATTCAAAACGGCATTGCACATTGTAAAGATGAATAGTAAAATTCATGCTAATAATTTAGATTATTTATTATTAATCTATTTTTTATACTTAGAGCAGCATTACATAGCAAACACTCAATGAAAACATCACAAGTCAGGGGCAGATTCCAGAACAATGGAACAGCTTTACAGGTTAGGACTTTTAGGTATTTTTTCTCACTTTCTTTAAACAAGGGGTCCCGCATTTTGTTTTGCAGCCGCCCTTGAAAGTTATATTACTAGGGAGGTTTAAAAAGAAGACTTGGGGGAACAGAGCAGGAGAACTTTTGGGGTGTTTTCAGCTTAGCCCTGACTTCCTCTGGGCTTTTAATTCCCCCAGAGCCCTTCAAGGACCCCTGATCACTGTGTCACTAGCTGAGAAAATGACAGGAGCCCCTGCCAGAAGCCCCCAGTCCAAGTTTGTGGGATTTCAGGCTGACAGGAAGTCCCAGCCAGAGGAAAGGAGGGAGGGAGCTGGAGATTCACACCTGCAGTGGGCTCTGGCGGCCCAAGCTCCAGCCCAAGCACCAGTCTGGCTCCTTGCATGAATGGCAGGAGGGGAGCACAATTGTCATTTTCTTCCCAGGATCAAAATCAGACAAATCTCCTATTTGGCTTACCAGGCACTAAGTGGATAACGCCAGTGAATGTCAGTGCAAATTACAACGCTAGCCTCCTGTCATCAGCTTTGTGCTGCTTCTTGTCACTTTGATGTGAAGAGACTGCGCAGAGCTGAAAACAAGCCAGAGGGGCGGGGATGGCCATGTCAGGGACGGGGTAAATACATGTTGGAGAGACTGATGCAAGACAGCAAAACCCTAGGGTGATGCTTTTTCTTGGTTGCCTGTTTAAGGGGATTGGATACCCGGACAATGACTCCTGCGTAGCCACAAAACTGAGCAGTTACATTATCCACCCACCCATCCTTCTATCCACCCACCCACCCACCCAAACATCCATGCATCCACCCACCCATCCACCCACCCACCCACCCATCCACCCATCCACCCACCCACCCATCCACCCATCCACCCACCCATCCACCCATCCATCCACCCATCCATCCATCCACCCACCCACCCATCCACCCACCCACCCATCCATCCATCCACCCATCCATCCATCCATCCATTCATCCATCCATCCACCTACCCATCCATCCACCCACCCATCCATCCACCCACCCATCCATTCACCCATCCACCCATCTATCCACCCATCCACCCACCCACCCTGTCCTCCACAAAGCAGTGGTTTAAACAACAATCGAGTGTTTTTTCCTGATGTCTGTGGGCCAGGCATTCGAGGGCACAAGTGAGGAGCCACACACGAGGTGGTGGCAGCTCAGGTTCCTCATGAGGTCAAGGTCAAACTTTGGTGGGGCTGACCCAGAGCTGGAGGACCGGCTTCCAGATGGCTCACTCCCAGGACTGTGGGCAAGAGCTCTTGTTAACTTCCTGGGGCCCTCTCTCAGGGCAGCTTGAGAGTTCTCAGAATGTGGGAGCTGGTGTCGCCTTGAGAAAGCAACTCAGGAGACCAAAGCTGGGGCCACAGTGCCCTCAATGATGTGGCCCAGCTCTCTGCCTACTTAGGCACACTGACAGCCCTCACCTGACACAGGAAGCGCCTCCATGGGGATATGGCCACCAGCAGGGGAGGATGCTTGGGGAAGGAGGAACATTTTTGGAGATTGGACCACAAGTAGCTGGGATAATTCTTAGAGATCATCTGTTTCAAAATCCTTCTGTAGTAGCTGAAAACCCAGAGATCAGAAAGGTTAAGCAACCCGCTTCAGGCTGCTCAGTGACTCATTTGTTCCTATTCCATGACCCAGTACTCAGCAGCACTGGAAAAGAAAGCCCATCCTGCGAGGCCGTGTGAGAACTGCAGCCAAGGCCATGCAGCATCACTGTGCTGATGAAGAGGAAGTCGAGGGTGAGGCTTCACACTGTGAATGCGCAGCAGAGCTGAATGCAGGTGCTCATCCACTCACTCGGAGCAACTTATGGAGTGCTTACCGCCTACTGGGCCCCGGGCAAGGCGCGGAGAGTGTGATTCTGCTCTCCTGGTCCCATCCCCGGTGGGGAAAGCAGATGCGAGTGGTGGAGTTCCACCCACAGAGGAACACTGCCAGGCCGACAGTGGCTTGGAAGAGGGTATTGAAGCCCCATGCGAGCATAGAGCACTGGGCTTACGCAGCCAGCCAGCATCTCCAGGCAAGCGTTTATCGCCTGACAGCCGGGGAGTGTTTGCCATCTCCTGGATAACATGTCTGCTCACGATTTGTTTTTTTTCAGATATTGTGTTTCCACCTCCAGAAGTTCTGTTTGAGTTTTCTTTTGTGTCTTGTATTCCTCTCATAATAGAGTTCATGTTTCCTTGAACATCCTGAAGTACATTTATTTATGACAGCTATTAGAGCTCTTCTACCATCCTCGGCTGCTAGTTTCCCCATTTCTGGGCCTTTTTCCAGTTTTACTTCCTCTCGGCTATGAGTCAAATGTCCCTGCAGCTTTGTACACCTGGCAATTTTCTACTGGATGCCAGATAATGGGAATTGTTGTAGGTGTTGGATTTTGTTTTATTCTTTTAAAGAGTGCTGAGCTATGGCCTGGCCCTTGATTACTTGGAAACAGCTTGGTCCTTTCAGGGCTTCTTTTAAAGCTTTGCCATGATGGGTCCAGAAGACCCCTAGTCTGAGCTAATTTAGCACTGTCATTGAGGTAATGAAGTTGCTGCCCGTGCAGTACCAGGTCTTTTCCAGTTCTCTGGCGAGAATACCAATTACTCTGGATCCTGTAAGGATGCTAGGGACACCCTGTGCCCTTTTCTCAGGTAGTTCTTTTCCCTGCCTTGAGGAATTTCTTCACATGCAGAGAGCAAGCTGAGGCTCTTACCTGGCAGGACCTGGAGCCCCGCCCTACAGCCAATTCTCAGGTGCTCTCCCAGGAAGCCTTGGCCTCTCAGAACTGAGCTCTGGTTCTCAGCTCTGCAAGGCCCCAGGCTTCACGTGGGCTCTCTGCGTGCTGAGCTGGTGGCTTTGTGGCACTGTCCGTGTCCTTCTCCCACCGATCACAGCCCTGCTTTGGCTGGCAGTGCTGAAAACTGCTTCTTCATGTGCTTGTCTGGTTTCCCTGTTTAAGGGTATAGATCTCATCCCTATAGCAGCATGATGACATAGTTTTCCTTTTTTAGAAATTTTAAACAGCTTTATCCAAGTGTAACTGATATACTAAACTGCACACATTTAAAGTGTAAAATTAGGTTCTGACATATGCATGTATACAGAAAACCATCATAAAATGCAGAAGAGCAAACATCTCCCCCACCCCAAGACTCTGTTCCTCTTCAGAATCTCACCTCCTGGCTCCCTGTACCCCTCTTCTCGAGACAACCAGTAATCTGCTTTCAGTCACAACAGATTCCTTTTTAATGTTTATATAAATGGAATCGTACCGTGTTGTTCCTTTGTGTCTGGTTTTGTCACTCGGTATGATTACTTTTTAACTCATGTGTGTTTCTCCCTTTCTCATTGCTGAGTAGCATGCCACGGTACACACACACCACGGTTTGTTTAGTCATTTTGTTGATACCGTATTTATTTATTAATTACTGATGTGTATTTGGGTTGTTTCTGCTTTTTGCTTATTACAACTAACGCAGCCACGCACATTCACATAAAGGTTCTTGAGAACCTATGCTTGTTTGTTCTTGGGTTAAACACCCAGGAAGGCCATGTCTGGGCCGTATGGTGGGTATGCATGTGTAACTTCTGAGGAACCTGCCAAACTTTCCCGGTGGGAGCTGCTTTAGAGCCAGTTTTTATTTGTGTTTAGATCCATGTGGCAGCCTGGTAAATCTGTGAGATATTTGGATGTAAATGTTCAATGTCATTTATTCCAAAGCAATAAAGCATCCAATGCCAAGGGTCACTTTGATAAGCGCAGGGCCACCCCCGTCTGATGGGGCAATTCGAGGCCCCCGATCTGTGGGACAGCTGTGGGAAAAGAGTCAGGACCTTCGGACTTTTTGCTTTGAGGCATTTAAATGGAAATGAAAGTGAATTTATTCTTTTGGATAGTTCATCCTTTTCTGGTGATTTTTTGAAAATATGAAATGTTGGAGAACTCAGGTCAGGGCTGATTTTTTGAGGTTTTGATCTATGTCCTTGATGTTTTGACTTTGAAGCTCCTGTCTGAATAAATTCTGCCTTTGTTTCACCTTTCCCTGCTGAACAATGCCAGGAAGTTAGAAGGAAGTGTCCGGTAGGGATAAGTAGCTTTCCTGTGACCCACAGCCCGATGGAGCAGGGGAACAGGATTCCTGGTCACTTGCACTGCGCAGAGCAGAACGGACAGTGCTGCACAATCCATTTCTAATGCCCTCATGCCCTTTCTGCTCCCCAGCACAGGTGGGTCCACTTGTCGGAGATTGCTGGTGACAGCGTGGTACCTGTGTGCTTGATTAGTATCGTACTCAGCCTGAGGTTTTTTATGCTTGGCGATATCATAACTAAGTCCCTTGGACACGGCATCTCCCAAGGACTGGGGTGATGGCTGGATATAGCGAGGAGGGGACACTAATTTGCTCTGTAGCTCGTTCATCACCCTAAGGACACAGAATAAACCAGAGACCACACAATCTACAGCTGCCCCCATACCCGGCCTAAGGCAAAGAGCGGGATCTTCCTGCTGTGCCAGCAGCACAGTGGCCATGGAGGAGGTGCAGCTTCTCTGGCCATGGCAGCCCCTCCCTTAGACATGGCCTGGTCCCAAGACAGTGCCTGGCTCAGCCCGCAGAGCAGCTGGAGGAAATCCATGACAGAGCCTTCCTGTCCAAACCCATGAACCACCCGAGAGAAATGACAAGTGGCCTCACAGCCATTTTGCTTTCAGCTATCGCCAGGACAGGGTCCCTTGTTATTTTTCCCATTGCTGGGTTTAGGCTTTTTTGTCAATAACTATTTTGTTGCTGAGGTTCTGCCTCCCATCTCCCTATTTTGAGACAGGATTTGGGGAATGGGGTTGCACGGAGCTGTCCCAGGCCCTGCGGCCATCTGGCCTGGACCACACCCTGCCCTTGCCTGGGGACAGAAGCCACTCTCCCAGCCTGTTGCCAGGGCCTGTTGCCTGGCTCCGAGGGGCTCCCGATTGCTGCCACCCACTGGTGGATTCAGATGAGGAGCCCCAGGGCACCGCTGGGTGTGGTGTCAGAATGGATGGCAGCCTGGAGAGAGAAGGGCCTGATCCCTCCTGAGACTCCACTTTTCCCCACAGAGGCCCTAAGCCCTCTCCTTTGGCCTCCACCTCCCTTGACGCACTGGTCCTGCTGGAGAATAAAACAGTCTGTAGGTATCCTGGCTTCCGAGCCCTGGGTACTGTGGCTGAGTGCTTGTGGTTGTCATGGCAGCAAGCACCGTCTTCATTATCATCCACAGCCTGCCCTCCTCCCCGGGGAGATGCCCGCAGGGTTCTGGCTTTTCGCTCGGCTTCTGCTCCTTATCTTTTGCGGAGGGCTGTTTCTTCCCTGCCTTCCATTAGGGAGAACTTCCGATGATCTGGAAGGACGGATGGTGTAGGGGGAAGGGGGGTGTGGTGGGCGGGAGAAGGAAGAGGCAAAGTGTGTGTGTTGGGAAGCTCAGAAGATAGTCCCTGGGACAGAGGCCCAGGGGGACTTACAGAGGGAAGGGTGGGCTCCTCAGGGTGCACCTGCGCCAGGCTGGTCTGCGAGCAGCATGCGGCACCCTACGCTCTCCCCCAGACCCCTAGAGTGCCAGGCCTGCTGCTCCATGGCTGATCCTTGTGCCCCCGACTCATCAGCGATTTGCTGCTGAGTGAAGACACATGGGATGGATGTTCAAACACTTTTTAAAGAAGGTATTAAAGGTATTACCGAGCAAGGCTTTGGGGGTTGATTGATGAGAAATGAACTCACTAGAGACAGATGGTTCGACTCGTGTCTGTGTATGGATTTGCTCGAGACAGAAGCACAGCCCACAGAGCAGTGGGGTGCCTAGCCGGGTCTTCGTCTTGGGAAATCCTTCCCTCACTCCTGGTCTGGGTGCCCCAGGGTATTTGCAGATGATGGTGGATCCGAAGCTAGGTGCCCGAAAGGGGCTGGGTCAGCTTCCCCTGTGTCTGCGCCCCCAACCCAGAGTGCTTTGACGCCTGGCCTGCAGGAGGGAGCACCACTGAGAAAGCAGCTTCTCAGCAGCACAGGGCTGCCCTTGGCTCCTGCGCCTCTGGGTGTGCGTGTGCATGTGTGTGAGCGTATGTGTGTGTTTCCGAGTAAGCGCGAGTGTGCATAAGCACACCCAGCATCTTCCTGCTAATGTGCAGAATATGCCAGGTTTGGTGGTGCGCACCTCTTATTACAGCACTCTGGGAGGCTGAGGCAAGAGGATTGTGAGTTTGAATGCAGCCTAGGCAACTTAGTGACACCCTGTCTCGAAATAAAAAATTGAAAAAGGGCACTTCAGTGTGAAAGCCCTGGGTCCAGCCTCATCACCACAAAATAAGTAAGTAAATGAGCAACTTACAAAGGAAGTACAGGGTGCAAGTCCGCGCATCTGTGGTTTCTGCACAGCACAGCAAGTTTTCTGACCCCCTGAGGGGAGGACCAGAGCGCAGAGCGGTGGGCGGTAGGCCGCAGGGAATGCCTGTGGGCAGGGTAGCTGCCTAGGAGTCCTCTGAAGTTGCCCTAAAACAGGCTGACCTTTGGCCACCAACCTTCCTCCTGTCAGTCAGCTCCCCTGGATGTTGGTAGGGCTTGGAATGAGTGTGTGAGATGAACAGAAACTGCACCCTGGAAGAGAGGCTGTCCCAGCTCCTGCAGAGCACATGGAGATGCTGATCACTTCTGGGCCTCAGGAGGAGGGGAGGGGAAAGGGGCTGCGGGGACAGCACAGCCCGGCCACCTGGCCTCCCGGGGCCTTGACTCCCCCCAGCCTCTGGCACCGGCCCGGCCTCTTCCTCCGGACTCCTGAGGAGCAGAAGCCTAGTTCTCACTTTCTTTTGATGGCAGAGTAGCTTCAACTTCCAGACCTTCCTTTCTCCTGCAAGCATCCATTCAAGACTTTTCCACACAGAGGTCGCTCCCTCCCCCAGGGGCACTGCCCCGGTCCTCTAGACAAACCCCGACCACCCTCTCTGCCTCAGTTTTCCCTAAGCACCCCAAGGTTTAGTCATCCCTCCCCCGGTGCTCCTGGTCCTCCCTGGCTGTTCATGGAGCCTGCTTACCTGGTGGCAGGTGCACTGTGAAGGACACAGGGCTGGCCCCTTGGTGTTATGTAATCTTGGGCACTGACTTGCTCCTCTGAGCCCCTGTGAACCGCAAGTGCTGCACAAACCAAGGCCAGCCCAACAGGCACCTGTGGAAACGCTCAATATAAACAACTGTGCAGCCCGAGCCTCTCCCAAGCCCCTGGTGTCCTGGCCCGGAAACAGGGAAGCTGGTGTTGATGGACTGAGGTTTTGCCTGACTTGTTTCCCTTGGAGGACAGCCCATGGGCAGGGAAAAGTAGGGCTGCCAAGGCAGAGCATCCTCCTGGCCACAGAAAAGCCCAGTGTGAAGGACTTTGCCGAGCTCACGCATCTCTTTCTTGCCTCTGAGAACCTGACACTGGACAGCAAGCAGCAGTTGAGAAAAACCAATAAAATAAATGTGAGTCATTTGTAGGAAAATGGATGCACCCTGAGACCATAATGTTAAGTGAAATACATCAGACATGGAGGCTTAAATATCACATGCTTTCTCTTCTATGAGAAGTGCAAAGCATAAAGATCAAAATAAAGATGAACGGAAACAAGGAGGTAGATCTTTTGGAAATGAGAAGGGGACCGAGAGTGCGGAGAGGTAGGGCAGAGGGCAAGGGAAGTAAGAAGAATTCGGATGTGTTCTGTACCTGCACCAGCTCCCCATGAGGAGTGTGACTGTTCACCCAGGGAATCACGTCCACGCAGCGGGCTTCCTTCCTGTGTGTGCACGGTGTGTGTCGTGGCACTGTTTCGCATGGTAGGGCCTATGCTCTTGCACTTTCCAAGTCAAGCAGAGGCTCTCTCCGCCCACCCCCTTCCAGTGCCCTCGCTCCTCCTGCAGGTGTTTATCAGATGCCTTCTGGGCCCACACTCTCCAGGCACTGGGGTGCAGCAGTGAGGTGACCAAGATCCTGCCCTGGCTGCTGGTGTTCCAGGAGCAGGTGACCAACAATAAACAAACCCTAAGAAAAGCAGTAGAGAGTCAGCTGGGAGGCATCTGGCAACAGCTTGGCTCCTGAAGGAGCCACCCAGGAGCAGGACATGCTGAGTACACAGGTGCATGCTGGGTACACAGATGCATGCTGGGTACACAGGTGCATGCTGGGTTCATGGGTGCATGTTGGGTACACAGGTGTGAGCTGCTGCTCTGCAAGGTGGCTGCATCTGTGCTTCATCTGCTCAGCTGGCACCGGCCGCTCACTGTTCCCCAGGCTCTGCCCTGCTGAAGGTCAAAGGTTGTCTGCATTTCCTCCACTCCTTGAATTTCCTTCTTTCTCCTCTTCCTTAACTTTTCTTTTAAAATTATTATTAATTTACAGAGTGGGAAAAAATTGTTGCCAGTTGTTCCTCAGACAAAGGACTAATATCTAGAACATATAAAGAATTGAAAAAAATCAGACCCCCTAAATTTAAAGACTCAATCCAAAACTGGGCATCTGAAATGAACAGACACTTCTCAGATGAAGAAGTACAAACAGTAAATAAACATGAAACAATGTTCAGCATCACTGGTCATTCAAATGATGCAGATGAAAACGCTGAGATTCCACCTCACTCCAGAAAGAATGGCTGCTATCAAGAAATCAGCCAATAACAAATACTGGCGGGGTTGGGGAGAAAGAGGAGCCCTGCTCCACTGCTGGTGGGAGTGCAGACTGGTGCAAGCACTGTGGAAATCAGTGTGGAGATTCCTCAAAAAACTAAAACTAAAGGTTCCATTCAACCCAAGCATTCCTCTTTTTGGTATCTTCCCCAAAGAATTAAAAGCATCATACCACAGTGACATATGCGCACCCATGTTTATAGCGGCAGTTTGTAACAGCTAAAGCTTGGAAACAGCTCAAAGCCCATCAACTGATGAATGGATAAAGAAGATGTGGTTTGGTTTGGTTTTGATTTTACAATGGTGTGTTGTTGTTTCTTGAGAGACAAGGTCTTGCTATGTAGCTCAGGCCAGCCTCGAACTCACAGTGACCCTCCTACCTCAGCCTCCCAAGGGCTGGGATCATGTGCATGTGCCACCACCTGGCCTTAACCTTTTCCTTCTTCTCCTCTTTCCTCCTAGAACCTGGTGCTGCCTCAGTTTCTCCATGCCCTTGAGTTGTTGGTTTCTTAGACTCTGGCTTCTGGGCCGGAGCCCTGAAGATCCCACACTATCTATTCTAGCAGCAGCGTCCTTGTTGCCACAGGCAGAGAGGCTCTGGGCCACACCTGGGGCGGATCCTCCTCAGCTGCACGGCCTGGAGCAGCTTGCTTCACTTTTGTGGGCTTGGTGGCCTCCCCAATAAAACTCGCCTTAACAGCCCCTCCTGGGTGCTGTGGAGGTTGGATGAATTCCCAGTGCAGAGCTTCCTCCCCGAGCCACTGTGCCACCTACTCACCTAGGGCAAAAATACACACAGGATCTACTGGGTGTGGCCCTCTGAGCCGCAGCCACCGTGAGTCACTTCTTTCCTGGGGGCAGCAGCCTGGCCACACCCACGGGACCATCAGTCTTTGAGCCACTGTGTCCCCGCCACTCTGCCTCAGAAATAAGCACTGCAGCTAGCGTGGCTTCAGGCGGGAGCTGGGGTGACTCAGGGAGCAGCGTGAGCCTTGGAGCTGGTGAGAGTTCTCGCCACCACCTCTGGCAGTGTTGCTGACTGTGCAGCCTCCCTGTGCTGTCTGCAGCCGCTGGCAACGGGCCCCTTCTTTAGGGATCACAGAGGGGAGATGCTCCCGGGACTCCCAGCCAAGTAGTAAGTGCGGGAGGATGACCACCCCAGCCACACGACATCCAGGCAGGCAAGTCAGAGCCCAGAGTGGGCTAAGTGACTCCCTCCCATCACCATCCTGTGATGTAGTTTATGTCATCATTGAGGGAGCAATTAGGGCTGGGGTAAATGGGACAACTAACTGGGCAGAATGAAAAACCCATGGCTAGCAGGTCAAGGGAGATGTTTCCTAAAAAGAGAGGATACACACAGAACACGGACCCCAGTGGTGACAGGCTTGCAGCTGAGCACTGTGGACCAATCAGAAAAGCGCCATTTCCCTCCTTTATTTGAGTCTGGCACTGTTCACAGGACTGATCAGAAATTCTCCTTTCTATTCTTTATTTGCACATCGGCATGGCCAATCAGAAGACAGTTCCTGATCATTTACATCTAGTGGAAACCAAGTGAGCTTTTCAACAGGACAACGTACAGCTGCTTGACGTCCTGTGGGTGTTTCATAGGACGACGGTCCTGATGCCTTATTTGCATGAGAGGGAAGCCAACCCCTGAATTTGGGATACAAAACACCGCCTTCCCCCATCCTCAGGGCCCCTGTGATCCCATCTGCCCATCGGCTGTCACTCTGCAGACCGTGCTTCTTTTCCACCGTCCATCAGTGTGCGTCTCCCTCTGGGTCTTGTCCAGGTCTTTGTGTGGGACATTGAGACCCTGGAGAGAAGCTGCACTGGGACCCTCCTTCGGGTACCATCATCACACTCATCTTCCAGATGAGAAAACAGACACACGGAGCAGTGACGTCCTTTCCTCAAGGTCACCAGCAGGCCAGAGCTGGGGGCGACAGTCCCTGCAGCTGGTGGGTACTTTCACTGCAAATGGTCCAGGCAGTGTCTCTAGTGCTTCGGCCACAGTGGACAGAGGGCTCCTGGGCCTTCCATAGTGCCTTGCCGAGGAAGCCCCCAGAGTGCACAAAGGGGTCACATGTGGCTGACACCTCACCTCTGTGGGGGCAGAGGGCACATCAGAGGAGAGACTCAGCATCTGGAACATCCTGGATCTCAGAGGACAGAGGCTTCGGGCCCAAAGCCTGAAGCACATTCGCTCTGTTACCTTCGATTATTTTTTTTAATGTTAAAGGCTTAATTTAGGATGGTCCAGATGTTCACCAGGGAGCCAACTGACGCAGGAAGATGCATTTGAAAAAACCAGCCACAGACACACTTTGCTTCTGCAGTTCCACCACCCTGGGTCCTGGCCTTGGCCTTAAAATAGCTCGGTGTCGGTGCTGACCAGCAGCAGCCTCAGGATGTCCCGAGCTGCTTCGCCCCGCCTCTCCCTCCCCCAGGTCTGTGGGGGCCGTGGGGAGCTTGCATGAATGTTCTGGGGAGTGGGGCCTTCGGGCTCCCACTGGCCAAGTGTCCAAGTCCAGCCCCGCTGTGTCCAGCCATGTAACCCGGGCGCTTTACCTCTGCATGTCCGATTTTCATCCGGACACTGTGAACATGCGGGAAAATTATTTGGCCTGGAGGGAGCCCAGCACATGCCTTCCCCCAAAGTGAGGTGTGAGTTGGAGACACTGTTTCGTCCCCAGGGCCTCTTGGTAGCTTTGGGGGGACCTGGGTCCCTCTATCTCTCTCCAAGGCCTTTGCCTCAGGCATGGTTCCTCCTGCTGTCAGATCTGCCTCTGAGATGGCTAGGCCCAAGCTCACCACAGAGCCTTCTATGGCTCACTATTTCCTAATCAAAACTGCCCTGTCCCGGTATCTGGTGTGCCATGAACGGTGCCCATGCCCCAGAGGGAGCCCAGAGTAGCCACTTGGGCAACAGCAGGCAGGTTCACGGAAGGCGACCTTGGCCCTGAATCTGAAGCCACTCCACACAGATGACTGCCCCTCCGCACTGCGGTCAGGCCACCTCTGCCTTCCCAGAGCACACAGGCGCCAAGGGAGGAAGGGCAGCCTCCAGAGCGACGTGCAGCCCGTGCCTTTCCCTCAGCCCTGCGGTCCAGGGTGAGGATGCGGCCAAGCCAGGGTCCAGAGGTCAGGGTCAGACCTGAGTGTCGTGACTCACGTGCGACCCAGGGCAGGCACTGGCTCCCAGTTCTCTGCCCGCCTCGCAATGGTGACTCGAGGATCAGGGGAAGGGAGCGCCGGCCTTGTGAATGTTGGCTTTGTTCCAGTGCCAGCGCCTCTGATGATCTCCCAGATCCCAGAGAGGGAGGTGCAGGTCAAAGTTCTCTTCCTGTGAGCCAAGGTCTCACCTTTCCGAAGCGAGAGTGTGGCTGTGCGGGGCTCACCGGCAGGCTCACCAGCAGGCTCAGCCCAGCGAACTCCTCTCACTGGGCCTGGGGGACCCCTGCCAAGCTCGGCGGGGACCTGACGTCACCACCCTCAGGCTCCAGAGAGGAGATAAGGCTGCTCAGGCCAGGCCCTGCTCTCCCAGGTTGGCTTTCTTTTGCAATTTAATTTCGCCATCTCCCTGGCCAGTTGACAGCCTCCTGACACTGGGACACTGGCGGCCAAGGCCGGGGCCCTGGGGCAGCAGGAGGAGGGAGGGGAGCAGAGGGGCACAGGCGCGTCCTCAGCCCCAAGGGCTTTCTGTCTGAAAACCAGGCACTGCCTAGGAAAGAGGTCTGGACAGTGTGAGTCTGATTTCCGAATAATCCAATTTGAGGCAGTGCAGAGCCTTCCAGTTTCATCTTGTCTGATGGAGATCTGTACACGGGCAGAAATCAAAACAGCACAAATGAGAAACAGAGAGATCTCACCATGCCCCAGGCCTGGTCCCCTTCCCGCACAGCTTCCTTTACCAGCTACTCCTGTGTCCTTCTCACTCTATCTGCAAATCCAACAAGGATTTTACCCTGCCACCTCCACAATTGGCCAGGGGCTGGGGAGGAGCAAAGGGCAGATGGAGTGGAGTCCCCGGGAGGGGCTCGTAGAGCATTCACCAGGACACTGAGGGTGTGGGCGCGGAGCCCGAGGGAGGGCTGGACAGAGGCAGAGGGAGAGCACGGAGGGGCAGGAGGAGCCATGCTCTTCTGCGGGGCCCCCACTCCCAAGCAGACACCCGAGGCGGCGCAGAGGCCTGAGGGTGTGAGAGCCCCTGGAGGGGACCGGGGAGACCTTGTCATGCATCCCCCAGGCGCCTGTGCTGGCTGGAGCTCTTTCTTCCCCCATTCCCGTCCCTTTCCCTGCCTTTCCAGCCTCGCCACCAAACTCCCCGAGGATGAGGGCGCCAGGGCCCTGCTCCAGCGGGGACACCAGCATCCTAGTGGGACGTGGCCCCAGATCTCCGCGTCCCCCGGCCTGTGGGGAACGCTTCTCTGGGATTCTGGAACCCTTGGACCTCCCTGCAGCCCTGAAGCGCCCTCCCTTCCAGATACAGCCCAGAAAGCAGGGCCCTGCACTGCTGGACGTCACCTGACCCTCATCCTCCCCTGGCTCCTCCCTTCCCCTGCTCTCAGCTGTGTCGCTGCACGTCAGGGACCCCGCGCCCCCGCCCCTCACAGGGCCTTGAGCCCTGGGCACAGTAGGACATCATGTCCTTGAGGTGTGAGACAGAGGGGTGCTGCAGCATACACAGGAGCCCATTAGACGTTGGCCGTGCTCCCTGTTGGCAAGAGCCACTGCCGGCCCCACCTGGAGCCCTCTGCCGGCCACCTGTCTCCTGGGCCCCTGCCCTGCGTGTGCAGGGCTGCCTGCATCCTCTCGTGGCGTTTCTCCCCTCTGAGACCTGACCCGCCCCGAGTGCCCTTCCTGGGCCAGCTCCGCCTCTTCCCTTTCTCCCACTCTCTTACATGAAGCAGCTGGGCTCCCATTTGCCCCAAAGTCTCCCCCAAGCAGGATCCATTTGCTTTTCTCAAGCCCAGGGCTGTTTCCTCTCTGGTAGACTCCTGAGGAAGCTCTGACCCCATCAATGCATCTGAGAGAAATATAACATGAGCCATGTATATAAGGTTCAATTTTCCAGTAGCTACATTAGAAAAAATTAAGTGGAACAGGTAAGATTAATTTCAGTATTTTCTGTGCAACTCCAGATAGACAAAGTGTCATCATTTCCACATTTACCCAATAGAGAATTATGAGATATTTTAATCCCGGCCTGCAGCAGTCCATTTTAAATGTGGCCGTGGTGTATTCTGCCCTTCCAGCACCTCTCAGTGTAGATGGACCACTTTTCCAGTAGTCAGGAACCACGTGTGACCGTGGCTTCCCCAAAGTGCCTGGGAACTTCTGCTGTCAGCCTTCGTGAGCAGCCGCCAGGTGGACGGAGAGTTCGGGTGAGCACCATACCCTGTCCCTGCCCCTCACAGCTCATTCGGATCTCTCTAGGGATGAGGCTCTTGCGCTTCTTCCCCAGACCCCAGTGCCAGGCTCATGCATCTCCCCAGCCACATCCCTCCGGGCACCCGGGTGGGGGCAGGAGTCCTCACTGCAGCAAAGCCCCTTGCGCCTCCAGGCAGCAGAGAGACTCTCAGCCCTCGGGCCCTGCCCCCGGGTGAATCCAAGCTCCCAGGGCGGCAGCTCCTTCCAGAGAGGTGCAGTGGACCCAGAGAGCCGGGGAAGGGCCAGCATCCCGGACAGGAAAAGTGTTGTCCCCATGCCCCTGTTTTCTCAGGCACCAAGCAAACCTCCTGGCTGGCCCATTTCCTTACGTGACCGTGTGGAGGAAAAGGGAAGAGGCGCCTTGGTTTCCCTAAAGTGGGTCTGGGGTGTTTAAGGCTTTTTCCCCTGGAAAAAGGGTGAAAGGCGTCGAGTTGTCAGAGCTGCGCAGGTGTCTGGCCTGTGATCACAGCCTCCGCAACGCGAATGTGTGGCTTCAGTCCGCTATGCAGCGGTTCCCACCTCATCTGATGTCCGGCCCCCTTTTCTGTAGCTTATTGAGGGATAAGAATTTTGGAGAATATTTTGTAGGCCTCCTGATCAATAAGTAAAATGACCTCTGCATCTCATAAAGGTTTCTCCTCTTCCTGAGCAGCACTCCGGGAAGGGTCCTCGGCCTCTGGAGTGTCCAGCTCCACGCTTGTTCTCTGGTCTCTCGGGGACACTGGGCACCCGGCCAAGCCCTGCCAGGCCCTGGGCAGAGGCCGACAGATGTGGTGAGCTGAAGCCCCAACGCTGGGCTCCCGCCAGGCGCTGAGTACTCTACACTAGGCAGAACCTGAGGCTGGTGTGAGAGCTTGTGTCCCGAATGCTGCTCCCTCCAGCATTTGTTTACCTTCAGAATATTTAATTCATGGTTTTCAGTGCTAGGGATTGAACACAGGGCCATGTACACGCTAAGCACACATCTACCTCTGAGCTACACCTCCAGCCCTTAAGCATTTAACTTGTACAACCTACTTTACTCTTTTTTTTTTTTTTTTTTTGTACCGGAGATCAAACTTGAGACCTTGTGCTTGCAAGGCAAGCAGTGGAACTTTATTCTTATTAATATTTTAAAAATAAATCTCCCTTACTGTCACTCATTCTCACTCACAAAGTGCTCAGAGATAGCAACTGTTAGCAGTTGGGTCTTTAAACTCCACTGTGTTCTTTGCGTTATTCACCAGTGGGAATATCTGGAAATTCAGATTTTCTTGGTGGATATTTTTTAATGTAACACATCATGTGTGTCTTTCTGCAATTAAAAAAAAATACTTATTGTTACCGGAGACCCCTGCAGTCAGGTTCCAGTACCCACCTGCCCAGTGTGCGACGCAGGCCTGAGAAAAATAATACACTAAGAGACAGAACTAAGAGAGAAAGTGGGGGCCATGATGACCAATGCCAATGCAACTGACAAAGGCCCTGGCCAGTCCCAGGCACTGACTTTTATTGGGAATCCATTGGGGTAAAGGTGACCTGTGGTTTCTATGGAAATTAATGTAAACAAGGCACAGAAAGGACAAGACAAAGCATTCTCAAATTAGGAATATAATAGACAAAATATATGGTTGTAATTGGAATATTGTCCTTCTAGACTGAAGGTTTCAGTTGTGGGAATGGAATTTGGGTGCGAGTTACTCTGACCTTGGCACACAGGCTTTGGCCAGGCTCACTTATATAAACAAGCCACTTGTGGGGTTAACTCTTTACAGCCTGCCTTGGGCATAATCAGTATTGCAGTCCCGTGCATATTGTCTTTTCCTATCAGCAACACATGACAGTTTCTCTATTTCCAACTGGGCCATGGGATTTCATAGTAGGTATAGAACATTTAAGGCATTTCTAATTCTCATGTTTGCAAATAAATTTTCAGCAAATATCTTTGTGTACACAGGTGAGCAAGAATCTAGAGTCCCCTAAAATGGAACTGGTTAAATCAAAGTTTATACACATTTAAGATATTGCTATATTGTCCTCCAAAAATGACTGTATCAATTTATGTCATCATCAAAGGTATCAGGGAACCCATCCCCACAAGCTAGGCAGCTTTAAAAACCACCAAATGTTAAATTCTTCAGTGAAGTGAGGGTTATGGGAGACAGGAAGGCAAAATACTTTAGAACCAGCACCCTGAAAGGCAAGCCCCTGGCCCAAGTCCCCCAAAAACAGATTAACAGAGAAAAAGTGAGGGGACTGTAAAGACAATACTCCCAGAGGAATTGAGGGGGACATCACATCCGTACAAGAGCAGACCAATATGAAAATAGAAATAAACACACTGGAAATAAAAGTTTGACTACTCAACATGTTTAAAAACCACAATGGATGAGAAGAAAAAAAGGGCAAATTAGTACTATTACTTGTAAAATCTGGCTGCAGTATTTTAGATCCCAATCCCAAAAGGGCACACAAATGAGCAAGGGTATAAATAACATGGGAGGAAAATTAGCAGACAAAGGTCTAGAAGTTTGAACATGCATCTAACATGAATACCAAAGGAAAGGAGGAAGATAAATAATCCAAGAAATAATAAAAGAGAATAGTCCTGACCTGAAAAAATATTGGCAAGGAAAATCAAAGTAAAATCACATCTTGACACTGACTGTTTTCACTTTGTCTTAGAAATTTTTCCATGTCAGAATATAAACATGAACTTCAATTTTCTTGATGTTACACAGAAGTCCATATATATATATATATATATATATATATATATATATATAAATATAGGCATAGTATAGTTTTTTACTTCACTTTCTTTTAATAATATCTAATTTCCAATGGTAGCTGTTAGACCATGTCTAATGAACATCCTTGTGCATACATCTTTGTAGACCTGGGTGAATATTTTTGTTGAATGATTCTTAGAAATGTTAATGCTGAATTATATTTAAATTTTTCATAGCTGCTGCTAAGATGACCTCTGGAAAGCTGTAACAAATGAAATTTATGAAAAAGTTGATTTATCTTATCAGCATCAGCACCAGATATCAAGGTTTATTATATTTATTTCAAATTAATGGGTGAAAATTTGCATTTCCCCATGATGTGTTAAGACTGAGATTTCTTTCATAAATAATATTCATATTTTCTTATGTGAATTGTCTGTCCCCTCTATTCATTTCTCTCTTTGGTTTATTGCTTTCTTTAAACATTGAATTTTACAAGTTAGCTTGTACTCTTGCTCACCAGTAGGTCCTTTCCTACAGTGATACCTCAGTTCACAAATGCTTTTGTTTGTGAACAATTTGATTCACAAACAGAAGTATTTAGCAAAGTTTTGTTTTTGTTTGCAAACTGCACTGAATGATGAACATGACCACTTCTCCCTTCTCCAAGAGAACACAAACATGGTCATCTTTCCCCAAATCGTGGAATGAATGAAGTTCATGAGCTGAGGTAGCACACTGTATCTGCTATCTTTCTTCAGGACTTTAAGACTTTTTTCTACTACGTCTTTTTTATTTTTTCTAGCTATTCTCCATGTTCTTTCTTCTGAAATTCCTATAAGAAAAATTTATCAATGTTTGGTTGTATATTTCATAACACTTAAATTTTTAAAAGATGGCCCTTCTTCACTTTTTTGCTAATACCTTTTGTGAGACTCATTAGCTTGCTCTTCCAGTTTGCTAAGTTAATTTTCATTTGTCAATTCAGCCCATACATTGAGTTTTTAAAAATATTTTGACAATCATGGCCTTAATTTCCAAGGACTCTGATTTTATCTTTTTCACAGAGGCTTTGTTTTTAAATAAACATGACATTCTCTTAACTCTCTCTCTGGGATGTTCACTTAATGACTTGAAATTTTCTTCTGCCTGTTTTCTTGTAATCAGTATACTCCTGGGTTTGGTGCCTCTCTCAGGTTCTGAATTTTCTGAAATATCTGGCAATTCTTGGCTGTCTGTTGATATTTGCGGGTGGCTAGAAGACATTTCCTTCCTCCATGTGAGAATCCAGTTGGTGTGAGCACGCTGCATGTCCTATCCATTCTCCCGAGCTCCTTTCTCCTGGTGCCGTGGCCTCTGCCCTGGAATTCTGCTAGGGAATCTACTCTGTCATTGCACATTCACCCCTGCAGCATCACAGCTTCTGTTTCATTTCATCATGGGTCTGTTCTTAGACTGGTTTCCTGTTCCCAGAAACCCTTTCATCTTCTGAACGGAGACACCACCCCTCCTGACTGTCCACAGCCATACTGACTCTTTTTATTGCTGTATTTCTTCCATCATGTTAGTGGGAGCTGGGGAAAAGAAGAGGCAAACACTAGTGTATCCTTAGCCACAGTGAACTGTAAGACACTTCCTGGAATTATTTCATGAGAATACTTTACCAGAGTGGGGTTATTGGATCAACGAGCAGAAACGTTTTTGGAGTTTTTGATCCATATTTACAAACTGCTTGCCAAATGGAGGGACAGATCAGAAGGCAGTGGCCTTGACAGGGTCCAGGCTGGGATGTAGTCTGATTCCTTCAACAGCCAGTTGTGTAACCTGAGTCCGAGAACTTGTTTCCTCATCAGCAAGGTTGGGATGGCGGTAGAAGCAACATGAAAGGACACATCAAGGATGAATTATAAGAAGCATCTTCACTGAGGCCCAGCCTATAAAAGATGCTTGATTAATGCTGTTTGTCAGCGTTGTTTCAAATAACTGGTTTGTCAGCATCAAAGAGTTTTGGACTCGACCAGGTGCTTGGGGCGGCGTTTGCTTTCATGGCCATGGGTGCTTCGTGCTGTTGGATAAAGCCCTTCCCAGCTCAGTATGTCCATCTCCATCAGGGGACCCTCTTCCCACCTTCTTCTCTGTGAAGGTTTGCTGTTGCTTAGGAAGCCCTGAGAGACGCAGAGGTGGAATCCCTGACAGCTCGGCTGTCTCAGTGCAATGCTGAGTCCTGAGCGTCCCCCCCCAACACAGCCCCAGCCCCGATCCAGCGAAGCCAAGATCAGAGATTAGCCAGGAGTCACCTCTGACAGCAGAAATACCTGGTCCTTCTTCCGGGCCAATTTCTCGTAATTTAACTCTTCCTCATGGAGGATGTTGGTTCTTGACTTCCTTTTCCTATTCAAGAACCTGTCAATCAGAAATCCCAGTAACCCTCACTAGGGAGGAGAACTGAAGCAGGACGGTGGGCCCTGCGCCTCCAGGCCCAGGATACCAGAACCAAGCATTTCCGAATGCCAGGACGGGAGGAAGGGCTGGAGGTGGCCCTCTCAGAAGAGCCAAAGCCACTGGCCGGGGGCACAATGGCCTGGGGTGTCGGGAAGCATAAGAGATAAGATTTTTTTTTAGACCCAGCTTAACAGCAGAGAAACAGGGGAAAAGTACTTGCTCCAGAAGGAGGGCGGAGCCAGGGCTGCGGTCAGCCTGGGCCAGCGCTGTCAGAGGTTACTGAGCCAAGGGTCTGGTGGGCGTGGGGTGGAGGCATAGTGGGGCGGGAGCGGAGTAGAGGGAGGGTGGTGTGGAGGAGCAGCAGAAAGGCTGTGGGGCGCTCTGTTTCTGTTTTGACTTAGTGAGCAGTTAAATGAGCACATGAAATACAAAATAAAACCAAAGTGCAGGGCGTGAGCTTTACGTCAGCGGGTCGCCAAGCAGCAGGCGCCATCACCCAACAAACTCTTCTTGCTTCCTCCTTCCGGTCCATCCACAGCGCGGCGGGCCCCTGGGGAATGGGCTGAGCGGAGGCCGCAGGGCTGGCTGGAGGGGCTCGCCCAGGCTGAGTAAGCAGAGACGAGGACCGGGCCTGGAGCAGCTCTGGAGAAGGGGCCTGCACCCCACCGGCCTTGTGGCCCTGCTCTGCACCCAGCTGGCCTTCCTTCAGCAGCCAGCGCGCGGAGTGCCACGCGGGACCCCCTCCAGCAACGGGGTGACAGTGCCGATACGCTGTTCCCTGACTTCTTGCTGGGAGAGGGGAGCGGGCCCAGAGAGATGAAGCAACTTGCTGCTAGGAAGGGGAGCCTGGTGGTTCCTAAGGTTTCGGCACAGTGTGGTAAAATGGCCAAGAAGCTCTGAGTCCCAGGCAACCTCTCAGAGCACCTGTGAGGAGGACAAGGACAGAACTCCTGGGAGGGAGGGAGGCAGGGAGGCTGAGGCCCCGAGCAGCCCTGGAAACGAGCCCACTCCACTCCACCGTCTGCAGTGAGCTCGCTCGGAGGCGTCCTGCCTGGGAGGTTAGCGCTGAAGGGGCGAATGAAGGGCTCCTGTGCCCGGGCCTGCTGCGCCTCTCCCCCGGGGCTACCTTCTCCGGGTGTCCTGCTGCCCCCTCCTGGGGCTCTGGCCAAGACTGGAATCATCAATGCCTGCACCTCTTCAGGGGAAATAGCTAAGTTTCTTTCTGATTGCAGGCAAAATACCTGCCAGATGCAAAAACAAATTAGGAAATTAGGAAATGAGCCTGCAGCATCTCTCAAACGGTTCAGGTGCAGAATGGAGGCCTGTGGACCACTGGAAAGAATGAAGACGTCTGTAAATCTTGACACCCAGAAGATCCGAGGCCAGGTGAAAACAGGAAGGTGTAGGAGAATGTTCCAGGGAAGAGCATGGGGGCTGGGAGGGAGATTTCTCACTTCAGAGACTGAGATTTGCAGGTTTGCTTTCCTGTGATTTTTCAATTCCTTCGAAGATGAAGTAAAAATTTGAAAAAGGGGCCAGGGATTTGGCTCAGTGGTTTCGCTGCCTGCTGCGCAAGCGCAAGGACCCGAGTTCGATCCCCGGTACCAAAAAAAAAAAAAAAATTATTAATAAAAATTAAAAAATTTTAAAAATTTTGAAATAAAATTATCATTTGGTACTCAGTGAAAATCACTCTTTCAACATACATTCTTCCAAATTTTATTTTCATCTATCATTTTTCTGCTTGTTTTTGTGGGTCTTATTCTGTTCCTCTTTCTTCATAGCTGTCTTCTTTAGTGTTAAATAGATGTTTTCTAGTGTAGCATTTTAATTCCCTTGTTTCTTCATTCTTTTTTCTTTTTTGTGTGTGTTTGTTTGTTCTGAGGCACTGGGGGTTGAGCCCAAGGCCTTCCCAACCCTTTTTAATTTCTTTCTAAATTTTAACACAGGGCCTTGCTAAGTTGCTACAGTGCCCAGGTTGGCCTTGAACTTGCAGTGCTCCTGCCTCAGCCTTCCAGAGTACTGGGAAGACAGGCGTGTGCCACTGTGCTTGGCTTAAAACTGTATTTCTCTTCCTACATTTTGAAATTTATTTTCTTTGTGGTTGCTCTGAGAATTACTATTAGAACCTTAATTTAGAGCAATCTGCAATTTCAACAGTATGCAGAGACTTTGTTGAAATATGGCTCCATTCTCTCCTAACTCCTTTGTGCCACTATCGTCAAACAAATTACATCTTTACACATGATACACATCAGCATTCTTTAGGCAGTTATCTTTGAAATCAGAGAAAAAGAATGACACACTCTCTACTATATTAACCTAAGTTGTTACCCTTTCCAGTGTTCTTTATTGTGTGTGCATCGCCTTTCCTATTACTTCATTTCAGCCCAAAGGACTCCTTTTAGTATTTCTTGTAGGGCAGGTATGATAATGACAAATTCTCTCCAGCTTCAGTGATCTGAAATATCTTATCTCCACCTTCCTTTTTGAAAGGCAGTGTTGCTGACTGTAGAATTCTTTAGTGATAGTCTTTGTCATTTAAGACTTGTATCATTCCACTGCTGTCTGACCTCCACTTCTGATGAAAGCTCCTTGAAAAATCTTATTAAGGATCCCTTGTACGTGGTGAGCCATTTTTCTTTTGCTGATTTCAAGGTTCTCTGTGTCTTTGACTTTGAATATTTTGATATCTCTTTGTGTACATTGACTTACGTTCACCTCACTGGGAGTTAATTGAGCTTCTTGGGTGTATAGATTAAATATTTTTCATTGAATTTGAGAAATTTTTGGCCACTATTTTTAAAAGTATTCTTACCATATTTTTCTAATTTTCCTCTCCTTCTGGGACTCTTTTATGCATATGTTGGTACACTGGGTAGAATTCTATGGGTTTTCTAAAGCTCCAGTGTGTGTGTGTGTGTGTGTGTGTGTGTGTGTGTGTGTGTGTGTACTACGGATTGAAGCTAGGGCCTTCACACTGAGCTATAACCCCAGGCCTTTATATTTTGAGACAGGGTCTTCTTAAATTGTCCAAATTGGCTCAAACTTGCAATCCTCCTGCCTTAGTCTCCCAAAGTACTGGTATTATAGGCATACACCACCACACCTAGCTCATTTATTTATTTTCATTCCTTTCTCTCTTCATCAGAATAATCTCAATGGATTTATCTTCAAATTCATTCACTTTTTCTTCTACCTCCTCAGATCTGCTCTTGAGCCCTGCTAGTGAACTTTTCATTTCAGGTATTGTACTTTTCAATTCTAAAATTTCCATTTAATTATTTTTTAAAGTAATTTCTACCCTTTTATTTAAATTATCTATTTGATGGGACATTGTAGTAATATTTTCATTTCATCTTTTAGATCTGATTTCCCTTAATTATTTGAACATATTATAATAGTTGATTTAAAGTGTTTAATGATCCAGTGCCCGGCCCTCTTCATGGACAGTTTGTATTGATTGTTCTTTTCCTGTATATTGTCTATTATTTTCTGTTTCTTCTTAAGTCTCATAATTTTTTTTGAAAATTGTAGTATATAATATAATGTGGCAAGTAAGAAAATCAGATTCATCCCCTCCAGGGTTTCTCGTTGTTACTATTTGTTCGGCAGCTTTCTTGCATCGCTTGTGTAGGAGCTGCAGGAGCTGCAGGTGCTGTAGGGTGAGGCTACAGCAGATTCTGCTCAGTCAGCTCAGCTGTCGGCTGATGAGTGATGATTACCTTCAATGCCCTGAACCCCTACCTCTCACACCCTGGCCATGGGGCTCTGGGTGCTGGACCTGCCTCCACCATGAAGCGGTTCACCCCTTGGCCTTAGGGCTCCCTGTTTGCTTGTGCAGAGCCTCAGGTAAGCTGGAGTGAGAGATGGGGTTTTCTTGTTTCTTTGCAGCCTGTGCACAGCCCTGGATAGACATGTGGTCTCTGGGTCCCCAGGACCACGTCACAGTTTTCTGTGGATGTCCAATTCCTTCAGTCTTCATTTTAAATATTTGACCAGGCTCTTTAGTGTCAGTACTCCATGATGGGACTTTCTGAGACACTCCAGGCCCAGCCAGTCTAAGGATCCACTGCTGCTCATCAAAAGCTGACATTCTGCTCTATCTTTTCTTATCCATCTCTACTGCCCTGTTTGAAATAAAGGATATACCAAAATTTCTGAAAATGTGGCCTTATTTAAAGCCACACAGAGGTGGGTTTGATGTGATGTCACATAAAGACTCAATGTGAGTTCTAAGTTGGCATGGTGATGCACACTTATAGTTCCACCACTCTGAGAGACTGAGGCAGGAAGACTGCTAGTTTAAGCCCAGAGTGGGCAACTTAGTGGTTCAGTGAGACCTTGTCTCAAAATTTTAAATGAGTGGGAATGTAGCCAGTGCGGAGCCCGCATTCAATTCCGAGTGCTGCAAAACAACACCAACAACAACAACTGAACCCTGTTTTCCTTTCTTTTTTGCTGATGGGACGTAGCTGCCTTTATTCCCAGTACACTAGGAGCTCGTGTTGCAGGATAGAATCAGAATAAGTCTACTCAACCTGGATTTCCTCCCGTGATGTCCGCTGCAGCCTCAGCACCCTGGACCAAGGGGCGCTGCGTACCATGTGGTTTTGCCAACTCCTCCTTCTCCTCAGTGGCCCTGGGGCCTGGATTGGAGAGGGTGCCAGGCCCCTGGTGCTTTGCAAAGTCATCCACAGCCCCCCAGGCTGCACCCCACAAGGACCAGGCCCTGTTCCTCTGCGCCACCATCCCCAGCACACAAAGCAGCCTGGGAACGGTCCGGCTGCCGGGCCTTTGGCCCCTTCCGTTCTGGGTTGGACTGGCAGGGGAGTTGGCAGCAGGGTGGGCAGCGTGGGGGAGAGAGTGTGCCATTTCTACAGAATCACGTTTCCCACTTGATTCAAAACCAAATCTTTAATAATATATAGATTCTAAGTGGCTGAAGGCTTGGTGTTGCCAAGTCCTAGCATAAAGCATATTTTTACAGCTGAGATGATAGAGCCCTGAAACACGACACTTACCATGGAAACGCTGACACAGCCTTTCATTCCCTTTGCAGTGATTAAAATCCTCATTTCCATTTGTTTTTCTTTATTTGGAGCAGGAGTTGGAGTTATTCGCAAGCCCAGGAGCGCATCTCGCTGTGATAGAAAACTAAATGCTGCCCCCTGTCAGAAACAAAATGGAACTGTCCTCAGCTCACGAGTGAGGTGAAGCTTGGTTTGGAGAGTCTTGGAAACCCAGGAAAGGAGACAGGGTGTAATGATCTTGCCTGTGTCCCAGGGTGAGCATGGCAGGGAAGGGAAGACAGGGCTGGGGGTCTGGAATCAAAGCAGAGGCCACCTCCTGGAGGAATCCTGCAAGACAGTGCAGATAATCCCAGACCTGTAGTCTCTGCTGACCACAGATGCTTCTAACTGATCCCCCAGAACGGCTCTCTATGTTTCCAGATCTTTTGACTGGAGATCTGTAATGGATCTGACCACACATTTAACTCTGCCAGAGAGATCTCAGCAGACCTCCTGGTCTGAGAGCTGATGGGGCCTTGCGTTTCCCAGCCTAATACAGCTTCACCGAGTCCACAGATCACATTAGACCCGAGCCTGGTGGGACTCGAGCATTTCCTGGTTTCCCATAGCTTTGCAACAGTTTTCTAAAGCATGGGCACTCACAATCAAGCTGAGGGTGCTCCTCGGAATAGGGGTTCAGGGGTCAGACTCTCCCAAAGATCATCATGCCCATTAGTGCACTAAAAGCTCTCAGCAGCCCTGTAGGGAATAAATCCAATTAGCCTGGTTTAACTCAGTGCTTCCAACGTATATGATTATCTCCAGGCCACTTCTTGGAATATCTATTATCCCGTAACATGATTGGTAACACTATACACAAAATGCTTTGCTTTGCATTTGCCTTTTTCCTCCTCATTTTAGGGAATTTAAAAAATATCGTATCATATATATTGCACAAGCATTGCATGCTTATTGTGGAAGGACTGGAAAAATACAAATAAGTCACAAGGGAAAAGAAGGCACTTCGATGCAGCCTGTGGACACTGCGTCCATGCTGCGACACCCTTCTGTGACAAGGACTTTCCATGACCATGGAGCCCGTCTGTGCTCCCTGGACTATGTTCAACTTTATAACCTCTGGTTCTAAGGAGCAGGTTTCAGGAAACAAAACACATTTCAGCCAGTAAAGGCCACAGAGTAGTTTTGAATCATTTCCAAAGCCCCAGGTGGAGGACAATTCCTCTACCATATGTGATACCTTGCACAGGGAATAGCCAGCCAAGAAAATAAATGAACTGGTAAGAAGAGGGACAGAATGACATACGGTGACTCCTCAGTTGTAATGGAAAAATAGTTATAAAAAACCAAGACTGGAATAACCCAAGAATTAGGGAGCTTGTCTTGGAGGAAGAATGCAAAGATGACTGTAAGCAAAGCCCAAAGATAAGTGTTTTTTCAAGCACCTCATCTCCCCAGCAAAGCTGGCAACAGTGGGGATTCAAGCAGAAGGGGCACTGTCACGGGGGACCTTGTGTGGGAGGTGACAGGGCCCCTGGCACCACCGGACAAGCTCTGGGCTTGCTTGGCAGCGTGGGCCCCACGACCTGCAGAGGCAGCAGCCATGTGTGGAGGACACAGTGGCTCTGCATGAGCAGGTGTCACCGTGACCTTGCAGCAGGCCCAGAAGGAAGGCGCTATTGTTAGCCCTTTCCATAAATATGCCATGAACCCTAGAGAACATTTTTTCCTCGGTCTGAGCTCAGAGAGAGTGTGGAGAACCCAGGAGCACACAGCGAGGGGTAGAGCCAATGCCTCCGCAATTACAAACCTGCAAGCTCAAAGCTTGAGCTCTCTCAGGATTTTTCAGTTACACTTTGAGAAGAGAGAAATCTTGCTGCCTTATTTTAACATTTGAAGTTCTATCTATCTGAAGTCGTGGGGAGAAGACCAGACGTCCTTCTCAAGATAATGGCTTCTCTGAAAGGGCTGAGGGCAACTCCAGCTCTGTCCCTTGGCTGCTGAAGGCCTTTCTGGGGTCCGCTCTCTACCCACAATTACCACTCACCATCTCTGTGTCAGACGGCTGTCCGCTGCTGTGACAGAACACCTGAGACAATAATTTAAAGGAGGAAAGATTTACTTTGGCTTGAAGTTTCAGAAGTTTCAGTCGTGGTCAGCTGGCTCCCATGCGGTGGCAGCTCTACTCCTCCAGGCCCTTCGGCCAGGATGTTTCTGCTCAGCTCAGGGTGGTCAGGAAGAAGATCAAGCAGGACGAGAGCCCACGAAATGGCGCCCCCTTGCATGTCGTGTCCCGGTGACCCTCTCCCACCACCCAGGTCCCTTCAGACAGCCCCCTCAGCCCCTGGGCAGACCCTCACAGTCGCACGCCATGGGCCAAGCAAGACCCTGCCAGCCATGGGAGTGGGCACTGCCAGGGAGGCCTGGCAGGTGCCACTCTGTCCCTCCCGGGAGATGCAGCCCAAGAGGAGCGAGGCTTGGGTGGGCCACACTGACCTGCATTGTGTCTTAGGCTCTTGGCACTGCCTGGCGACTCCTCCCGGCCTTCAGGCCTTCGTGAACACAGCAGGCCCTCACCCCAGACTGCCCAGCCAGCACTCCTCTTCCTCCTTCCTTGCACTGTCTCCCTGATGTCATCCCCTCCCTCCCTCTCTCTCCCTCCCTCTCTCCCTCTCTCTCTCCCTCCCTCTCCCTCCCTCTCCC